>NC_133457.1:102148993-102459529 GCF_048565385.1 Saimiri boliviensis | reverse complement strand
TCTCGGCTCACTGCAATCTCTGCTGCCCAGGTTTGAGCAATTCTCTTGCCTCAGCCTCCTGAGTAACTGGGATTACAGGCACCTGCCACCGTACCTGGCTTTTTTTTTTTTTTTCTGAGACAGAGTTTCACTCTGTCACCAGGCGCCAGGCTGGAGTGCAGTGGCACTACCTCGGCTCACTGCAACCTCCACGTCCCGGGTTCAAGCAATTCTCCTGCCTCAGCCTCCTGAGTAGCTGGGACTGCAGGCGTACACCACCACACCCAGCTAATTTTTTGTATTTTTAGTAGAGATGGGGTTTTACCATCTTGGCCAGGCTGGTCTTGAACTCCTGACCTTATGATCCACCCGCCTTGGCCTCCCAAAGTTCTGGGATTACAGACGTGAACCACTGTGCCTGGCCTATGAATAATTTTTTAAAGTGTATATAGTGTTGGCTGGACACGGTGGCTCATGCCTGTAATCCCAGCACTTTGGGAGGCCGAGGCAATCGGATCACTTGAAGCCAGGAGTTTGAGACCAGCTTGGCCAGCATTGTGAAGCCTCATCTCTACCAAAAATACATACAAAAAAAAAAAAAATAGTTGGGAGTGGTGGCAGGAGCCTGTAGTTCCAGCTAACCCAGAGGCTCAAGCACAAGAATCTCTTGAACCCGAGAGGCAGAGGTTGCAGTGAGCCAAGATTGTGCCACTGCACTCCAGCCTGGGTGACAGAGCGAGACTCTGTCTTAAAATATATATATATATATATATATATATATATATATGGTAGTAGTACTTGTTTAAATGGGGAAGCATGCCAAACATATATTTATAATAACGTCTTCAACCTAAAAATTTAGAAGAAAAACTTAAAACTTACAAATGGCTTTCAGAACCTGACCTAATGCTATGTCTAGGACTTACGGTATTTTCTTTTTGATGGAGTCTTGCTCTGTTGCCCAGGCTGGAGTGCAGTCGTGCCATCTCAGCTCACTGCAACCTCCACCTCCCAGATTTAAGCAATTCTCCTGTTTCAGCCTCCCAAGTAGCTGGGATTATAGTTGCCCACCACCACACCTAATTTTTGCAGTTTTAGTAGAGACAGGTTTCACCATGTTTGGCCAGGCTGGTCTTGAACTCCTGACCTCAGGTGACCCGCCTCCTCAGCCTCCCAAAGTGCTGGGATTACAGGCGTGAGCCACTGCTCCCAAGCTGCAGTATTTTCAAAATGAGCTGGTCTTGAGCTTCCCTCACGCCCCTCATGGTGGGGGTGAGAGGTGGTGGTGGCTCAGGGCTGTGTCAAATGCCGCCTGCAGTGGCAGAGGGGCCACTTCTGAAGGGCATATGGTCTGCTTTGTGGTATATGGCAAGGCCCAGGAGCACTGGTTCTGCCCCGGCCAGACTTTCTCAGCTGCAGGGCTGGGCTGGGTGTCACCCATGACTCATAGCCTATGAAGCTAGCATGTGAACCACCTGCCCCCTGACATAGCCTCAGAGCCCCCTGAACCCGCTGACCTTATGGATCTGGAGCCCAAGGTCGTAGAGCTGAACCTGCTTCAGCAGAGGGAGGAGGAAGCCTTCGGCCAACTTATCTGGAGGTTGAAGCACAACATTGAGAGAGATTGGTGAATACGTAATGATTAGAGACAGATTTTTACCGAAAATGTTGTTCTCTGCAAACTATATTCAGTATATTCCCATTTAGCGATTACCAAGACTATGAGGTATGTGTGCTTATTCTTTCCATTTTATAGATAAGGAAACTGAGGCACAGAGTGGCCAAGTAACTTGTTCTAGGTCACACAGTTAGGAAGTGGCAGAACTGGGATTTGAACCCAGGGAGGCTGACTTGGGAGCCTGAGCTGCCAGGCATAGTGCTGTCTGGAGAAAGCACACATTCATGATAAGTTAAGGAACAGGGCATTCACTCCCTGTCCTTTGCCCTGTCCTGCTCTCTGTGGCAGCCAAAAGAAGCAAAGCTTCATGGAAACAGGGTTGAAGTCTTTTGACTAGGCAGTTGGGCAATTGACTGGGAGATGTGAGATCAGAGGCGGCTGCCTTGTGCCTTCTATATTAACTTGGTCCTCAGTCTTTCAGCTGCCTCTTCAGGATATGGGGTATTTCCATGTGTCCCTCTTTCCCACTTATAAGGAGGTTTCCCATGCCCCAAAGAGCTGTCCCAGCCCCCAACCCTCATTAGAGCCCTGGAGGGAGCGGAGGCCAACTTCCGTGATTCCATGTCACAGGCAGGCTGCTAAGCTCAGAGAGAAGTGACTTGCCCACGGTCACATAGCCCCCAGGAGAGCCCTGTTTTCCAAGTCCAACTCTCTTTCCTCCAATGTCTGCTTTTGACTTGGCAAAATCCACAGTGATTCTTACCGTTGAACTTGGGGTAGAGGTTGTTGAGGATGTAGTAGTTGAGGAGCGCTTCCAAGAGCTCTGCCTGGGGGAGAGCAGGAGAGGCACACTGCACATCGCCACGAAGCCACCCTGGAGGTGGGGTGGCTCTGTGTGTGCCAACATAGCAAAACGCTTGGAAAAGCGAACTATTAATACCTCGTGCTACTATTTCATAAGAGAAAATTATTTAGAGATGAACATTTAGTATGCAAGTAAATAGAAAAAGTTTAGAAAGTTACACACCCAACTGTCTTTCCTCTAAAGAAAGAGCATCAACATTTGACTTGTCCTTAGCCTTGTCATTAGTATTCAATTTTATTTACAGTGAGAATGTTTTTCCTGAACTACTTGTATAATTGTAAAATTTTTAATAAAAACAAGATAAGCTTTTCTACCAAAATCATGAAACACAACTTTTAACCTCCACTATCTGCCAGGCAGAGAACTCAGTGCTTTATGTGTATGTCTGATTCAATCTTCACCACAACCCCTCAAAGTTCATATTAATGTCCCCATTTCACATATCAGGAAACTGAGGCCCACAGAATGAAAGGGACTTACAAGAAACTGGGTGGCAGCATCAGGACTTGAATGTAAATTTATCTGAGTCTATAGTTCTTGTTTTTACATTTCACGTTCCGAAAACCCGATAGGATGGATTTCGGTGAAACTTTTTACTTGCATGTTTTACTTTGCAGTAACCATGCACAGATACAATACGAATGCACCATTGTTCACGCCACCCTTTATTTTCTGAAAGGAGTCATCCTCAGTGTCCCTGTGTCTCTCCCCACAGCTTCTGTGTTGTAAGTCTGGGAGGCAGGGCACGGGTGGAGGTGCACATTAAAGTCTACGCGGATCCTCCTTCCCTCTTTCCAGAAAGCTCTTCTCCACCACTTCAGCTCACACTGATCTTCACATTCTCTTTCCTCCTTTTATTTTATTTAATTAAAAACATTTTTGAGACAGAATTTCCTTCTTGTTGCCTAGGCTGGAATGCAGTGGCGTGATCTTGGCTCACTGCAATTTCTGCCTCCTGGGTTCAAGTGATTCTCCTGGCTCAGCCTCCTAAGTAGCTGGGATTACAGGTGCCCGCCACCACGCCTGGCTAACTTTTTTGGATTTTTAGTAGAGATGGGGTTTCACTACGTTGGCCAGGCTGGTCTCGGTCTTGAACTCCTGACCTTGTGTTCTGCTCACTTTGGCCTCCCAAAGCGCTAGGATTACAGGTGTGAGCCACCTGGTTGCTTTCCTCCTTTTATATGGGGCCATCTACTTCACCACTTTTTCTACCTTGTGGAAATCACTTCTTGCTTTTACCTGCCCAGCACTCAATTCCTCTTGTTTTGGTAACAGTCTACTTGCCCCCAGGGAACAACCCTCCTCGCCAATCTTAGTCCATAGGATTTGGATGTAGCTGACTGCAAAGCCTGCCTCTTGGAGTGTCGATGAGATCCACACTGAGCCAATTGGCCTTGTTCAAATTCTGGCCACAGTGCTTGGCTTAAGACTGGGTGCCTAAGATTAGTCCAATGAGAGCTAGCACAGGGATTTTTTTTTTTTTAATTTTGTTAATTTTTTTTTAAAGGAACTGAAACTGTAGGACACTCTGGAGCTTGCTACCAATTGGAAGAGGTGCCTGAGAGTGAAATGAACACAAATGAAAACAGAACAGAGAGATGGAGAGAGAGTATTGATGCACTAATTTGAACACCTGGATCCAGCTATGCCTAAAACCTCTGGTCTTCGTTTTCTTGTTGTTTATTTTTACTTTTCAGTTATATAATCCTATATATTTCTCCTCTTTGTGTAAGATGATTTCTATTGGCTTTTGTCTCTTGTAGTTAAAATAATTCTGTCCAGTAGATGACTTAATTATATATTGTTTTATATTAGGATATAACTGTTCTTTGGCCCTGTGTCTTGTGTTTTCAAGACCTTCTACACTTCTCCAGGGGAAAAAACCAACTCGTCTCCTTTTGTATTTCCTATTATAGGTGCCATAGCAATTGCTTAGGAAACACCCCAAATTAATTAACATTCTAATCGTGTCATCAGTAAAACAAAAACTTACATTGAATACTCCAGCTTTGGATTCTTTCAGTTCCACTTTTACCCTATAATGAATTAGAGAAAATTCAGAGGTGCGGGCTTAATGCAAGTCTAAGCAATATGGGGGTCCCCAGAAGTGGGAAAGGATGGGCTTGAGAAGGCACAGGGCCAAAGGCCGGGTGGGAGCAGGAGTGGAAAAGATGACTGAGTAACTAAAAGCAGTAATTCAATGATATCGGGAAGACTGTCAGAGGGCAATGGGGTAGTGTCAAAAAGCTCACTCTATCATTTCAGTAAGTTAATATAGCTGGCGTCTAAAATTCATAGATTAAGAAGTAACAGTCTTAGTGAATTCTTTAACGATTTGAAATTTGTAGGGGCAGGACCAGTGGGGCAGAAGAATTGGGCCAACTGGGGTGAAATGTAAGTGTCTTTTCCAAATGGTGTCCCCCTCATTGCCCTGCCACCAGATACAGAGAAGCAGCTACAGTATACAGATGGAGCCCAGCTGGGCACCCCCTTGTGGGCAGGAGACCAACTTACTTTCCTGGCTTCAGGAACCCAGTGATCTTGCTGGTGTTGAAGGTCAAGATGGTGGACACATTAGTGGCCTGGAAATGCCGGTAGAAGGAAACAGGTGTAAGTGATGGAGGTTGTATGTGTAGAAAGGGTGATGACGACGGACCAACTGTCTCCTCTCAACAAACAGCTCAGTGAGCTAAAGCAGGTAATTTTCCCACTAGATTACAGAAGGCTCACTGTAGGTGCTCAATCAATATTTGAACTTGGACTTGAACATTTTTATTTGAAATTATTGTCCATGATAGCAGTTAAACGTTGAACAGACTACTAAGAGAAGGTATAGAGTACCTACCCCTGAAAGCTCTAAAAAGGATCATTTCTAGTTATCTCAGGTCAAGATTCAACCCTAGTAACAACAATAATAATAAATTACCATTATTATTTTAGAATCTCTCTAAAAGTGAGTGCAATCATGGCTCGCTGCAGCCTTGAACTCCTGGGCTCAAGTGATCCTCCCATGTCACCCTCCTAAGTAGCTAGGACTACAGGTGCATGCCACTATGCCCAGCTATTTTTTTTCTTTTTTGTAGCAATGGAGTCTTGCTATGTTGCCCAGGCTGGTCTCAAACTCCTGGCCTCATGCGATTCTCCTGCCTGGACCTCCCAAAGTACTGAGATTACAGGTGTGAGCCACCACGCCCAGATGATAAATTATATTTTAATTCAAAATATATTAGTAAAGACACTTTTGATAACAATAACAATATTAAATTGCAGATATAGCATCTAGGAAGAATTACCCTGTCAGAGATTTGACTTTTTTTTAAAAAAATTTTTAATTTTTCTTTTTTGAGATGGAGTTTTACTCTTGTTGCCCAGGCTGGAGTGCAATGGTGCCTTCTCAGCTCACTGCAACCTCTGCCTCCTGGATTCAAGCGATTATCCAACCTCAGCCTCCCTAGTAGCTAGAATTACAGGCGTGCACCACCATACCCAGGTAATTTTTTGTATTTTTAGTAGAGACGGGGTTTCACCATGTTGACCAGGCTGGTCTCGAACTCCTGAGTTCAATTGATCCACCCTCCTCGGCCTCCCAAAGTGCTGGGATTACAGATGTGAGCCACCAAGCCTGGCCAGATTTGACTTGTTGATTTCAAAAGTCAAGAAACAAGAGAGCAGAGTTCTTCATCCAGCGAGCAGGGCCCCCAAGGACTCAGCATCTCTTCCCTATTAGACAGAGTCCGTCGAAAAAGGAAAACTCACTCTCAATGTTTAATGCAGAGGGAATTTAATGCAGGGAATTGGTTATACAAGTGATGAAATTGTTGAGAAGCTAGTAAAGCATTGGTGAGGCCACCCGGAGATTAGCAGAGACAGGAGGCTGTACCCACCCCAGAACTAGAGGAACAAAGAGTGGAGTTGGAATGATGGAAGTCACCATGGAGGAGACACAGTCACAGCCTGAGCCTCTGCCTGCCGCAAAGAAAGAGGAAAAAATACTCTGGCTTCATCTTTCCTCCCCTCCTCCATTCTCCTGACAGTACCTCCCATTGGCTGACCTGGGTGGAAATCAGAGTGCAAGGAAGCATGGGAAATGTAGTCTTCCAGAGTCAAATATAGACAAAGAACAGAGCAAATCGAGAAAGACCCGTATACCTTTCTCCCCACAATAGCCCAGACTCATGTAGTGAGAGATACATGCGTTAAACAAATACACCTGCAGACAGCTACAAAGTACCTTTGTAGTAAACACTCAGAAAAAAGATAATGGAATGCTAAGAAAAAAGTGGCAAGGGGTGTAAGGTAGATTGGGAGTAAGAGCCAGCCAGAAAGGCCTCTCTCGGGAAGTAGAATTTAAGTTGAAAACTGGAGGAATTATCCAGGAATCAGGCACGTGAGGAAAAGGGAACAGCATTTGCAAAGGCTCTGAACCTTACCACACTGAGCCGAAAGACAAGCTCCTTGCTGGAGCTGGGCGTGAGTACAAAGGCGTCTATCTCCATATAGGGCTCCACAGACAGATTCCCAGGGCTGAAATTCAGGATCGGGGCAGAGGTCACTGATCCCTGGAGCTCCAAGTTCATGTTGGGGTAGAGCCTGGCTAACTGGGAGCAGAATTAGGAGATTACATCAAGAGAAGAAAATAATGTAAGTCTGCTGGAGATGGCTGTGGGAGTCAGATCAAGCTGGGAATTGCTTTTGGTTGATTTTATTTCCCACAAAATTCTCTGTGCCTTTTTCTCTTAATTGCAACACTGGCCAGCTCTCCACGTCAGACACAGAGTCTGCACCATCGACTTCACAGCTGCGTTGTATTCCACTGTATATGGGTCCTGTGGTGGATTAAACGCTATTGGGCATCAAGTTGTCTCCAAGGTTTTGTCATTATAATGACCACCTCCTTGTGAGTGCCCTTGCTGTTATTTTCAGGAAAACATTCCTAGAGGAGGAATTGCTGAGTTGAAGGGCAGCAATTATTTATTTTTAGTTTTATTTTTTTTGAGATGGAGGTTCGTTCTTGTCACCCAGGCTGGAGTGCAATGGCACCATCTTGGCTCACTGCCACCTCTGCCTCCTGGGTTCAAGAGATTCTCCTTCCTCAGCCTCCCAAGAAGCTGGGATTACAGGCAAGTGCCACTATACCAGGTTAATTTTGTATTTTAAGTAGAGACGGGGTTTTACCGTGCTGGCCAGACTGATCTCGGACTTCTGACCTCAGGTGATCTGCCCTCCTCGGCCTCCCAAAGTGCTGGGATTACAGGCATGAGCCACCGCACCTGGCCAGCAATGCTTTTAGAGCTTTCAGCAGGTATTGCCAAATTGTCCTCCCGAAAAGTGGGGCCCATTTTTTTCTCCCTGCCAATCTCTCCCGAGGCCATGGGGGAGCCCTGCTGGTTCTCCATCCCCTCATCACACTCTGCTAATTGGGCATGCAGAGGTCAGAAGCCAGTGTTTTTGAAATATGACACAGCTGGATTCCATCTTTTCTTTTAAAAAATATTTAATTTTCTCTTATTACTCTTTTAATATGATATTCCACAGAACATTTCTGTGTTCTTTTTAAACTTTCTTTCTAAAATAGAGATAGGGTCTTGCTATGCTGCCCAGGTTGCTTTTGAACTCCTGGCCTCAAGCAATCCTCCTGCTTTGGCCCCTCAGAGTGCTAGGATTATAGGCGTGAGCCACCACAGCTGGCCCTAGATCCCACCATTTCAAAAGTGCTCTTAAGCTTCTGTGTAACTAGAGATAGGTACAGAGTTTTATTTGGGGCAAGACTCTTCCTTTTTAGGAGGATATTGGTGGAAAAACGATATTCCCATGAGCCTTTTGGTTATGAAAACCTAAAACCTACATCCTTTTCTAGAAGGGAGACATTTGGAAGGCTGAGGGGGTAAAATGCTTCACTCAGCAGAGGGGCAGAGTTGCTTTTCCAAGCATTTGGGATAAGAGATACTGAACCTGTATATACATAGAATATCAGAAGGGTATGCATAATCTTTTAATACTGGCAAACTTGAGATGGGAACCGGGTGGCTAGGGGACAGGAGTGGATGTAAGACTCTACTCTATAACCTTTTCTATCTTTTGAATATTGAACCATGAGAATTTATTATCCATCCAATACACACACACACACACACACACACACACACGCATGTATATATTATTATTATTATTATTTTTTTTTTTTGAGACAAAGTCTCGCTCTGTCCCCAGGCTGGAGTGCATTGGTGTGATCTCAGCTCACTGCAACCTTCACTTTTTGTGCTCAAACGATTCTCCTTCCTCAGCCTCCCGAGTAGCTGGCTCTACAGGCTAGTGCCACCACCATGCCTGGCTAATTTTTGTATTTTTAGCAGAAACGGGGTTTCAGTATTGAAATTGGTCAGGCTGGTCTTGAACTCCTGACCTTGTGATCCAACTGCCTCACCTTCCAAAGTGCTGGGATTACAGGCATGAGCCACTTTGCCCATCCCAAAAACTAAAATTTGTAATAATTTTTTTTTGAGACAGGGTCTCACTTTGTTGCCCAGGCTGGAGTGCAGTGTCGCAATCACAGCTCACTGCAGCCTCAACCTCCCAGGCTCAGGTGATCCTCCCACCTCAGTCTCCCTGGTGGCTGTGGGCTAGTTTTTTTTTAATTTATAGAGATGGGGTTTTGTTATGTTGCTCAGGCTGATCTTCAACTCCTGGGCTCAAGCAATCTGCTCACCTTGGCCTCCCACAATGCTGGGATTACAGGCATGATCCACCATACCTGGCCAAAAAGTAATTTTTTAAAGCACGAAGAACATGCCTGGAGCCTAGGAAGCCCTCTATTATTGTTAGCTCCTATTCATAAGGGTACTTTTTTTTTTTTTTTTTTTTTTGAGATGGAATCTTGCTCTGTCACTGAGGCTGGAGTGCAGTGGCATGATCTCAGCTGACTGCAACCTCTGCCTCCCAGGTTCAAGCGATTCTCCTGTCTCAGCTTCCCTAGTAGCTGGGACTACAGGTGCGTGTCACCACGCTCAGCTAATTTTGTGTATTTTAGTAGAGACAAGGTTTCACAATGTTGGCCAGGATGGTCTTGATCTCCTGACCTTCTGATCCACCTGCCTTGGCCTCCAAAAGTCCTGGGTACATTTTATGGAATATGCCAGCATTCCTTGGGATTCTTAGATAACACCAATAAAAGATTAGACAAGCTGTGGTTCCACAAAATGTGGGGCTCAGCCTCTGTTATTTGGGCTTTAAAGGGAACAGTACCCCAGCCTTCAGTGGGAGTCTCATCCCGGCCCTCCGACTCTTGGCCAAGCTGAGAGAAATGCAGAGGTTTTAAAGAGAAACCTCTGGAATCTAATGGGCTCAGTCTACACTCATGGGGAACTGAGGGATGCCTTACCCGTGGGACGAAGGGTCGGAAGGACTTGGTGGTCAGTCGGATATTAGAGTCGGGCGGTATCTGCAGCAAAGAGACACGAAGAAGTGTTAGGGTGATCCTGCTGGAGCTGAAGGTCTAAAGAGGACTGGGGAGGCGCCGGGGCGTGCAAGCCTGTCGCTTCTCCATGGCCTGGGTTACCCTGGCAGGGCTGAGATGCCTGTCCTGCATTCACCCAAGCAGAGCACATAGGTGCCCAGCGTCCTGCCTGCTCTCCCAGGGTGGAGCTGAGGTGTAGGTCCCACTCAGAGGGTCTGCAAGGGTGAAGTTTGCAGTCACACAGACCTTGGTTTCTGTCCTGACTTTGTGATCTCAGTCCAGCCCTTTCATCTCCCTGAACCTCAACTTCCTCATCCATAAAATGGGGATAACAATAGCTCCCACCTTCAAGTCACTGTGAGGGCTAAATAAATATCTAGCACAAGGCCCCGCATATGGTGAGCGCCCCATGAAACAGCTGTTATCATCCCACGGAAAGAGAGGCCTGCGGCGCAGGTAGGATGGGTAAACCAAACACCATGCCACAAGCCATGCCTGTGCAGGCGTGGGAGGCCATTTGAAGGACAAAACGACCCTCCATCTACCAGACAAGTCCCTGATTGACACCAGGGGAGGCTGGGCCGTCCTAGCCCAGCCACACGGTTGCTCCCACTCTCCTGACGTTGTTCATGAGGCCTCAACTTTGATGAAGTGCTTCAAGAAACAACTTTTTGAAACCCAGAAGTATTAGATAAACTGCAGAACCATTAAAGGCATGACCCGCTATAACGTTCAGTCTTCTCTATACAAAGCCACACTGGAAAGGCTTGTTTTGGGGGTGTGAGAAAGACTGTCTCTCCTTTTCAGTATGAATCATGAAATCATATATCCTTTTCGTTTTAGCTACAAGGAAGCTCCCTGACAGATTTGAGATGTTAAAGAAATTAATTTATGGGCTCAGTGTCTTCATAATTGTGCTTTATTTTTCAATTGGTCTTTATTTCCTTTTCTCTGAAACTAAATGCATTTATCAGTGCATGTATTATCCTGCCTCATTCACTGAAATATATGTATATATATATACACATATTTTGGAGACAGAGTCTCACTCTGTTGCCCAGGCTGCAGTGCAATGTGAGATCCTGGTTCATCACAACCTCCACCTCCTGGGGTTAAGAGATTCTCCTGCTTCCGCCTCCCATGTAGCTGGGATTACAGGCATATGCCGCCATGCCCTGCAAATTTTTGTATTTTTAGGGTTTTGCTGTGTTGGCCAGGATGGTCTTAAACTCCTGACCTCAGGTGATCTGCTCACCTCAGCCTCCCAAAGTGTTAGGATTACAGGTGTGAGTCACTGCGCCCGGCCTCATTCACTAAAATATTTTTAGATAAACCTCCAGAAATCATCAGGATGAAAGGAAATATAAATTAGACTAACAAGTCTAGACTAGAAAACAGGCCTAGAAAAGTAAAACACAGAAAAGCAAGCTGCAGAGTCTCCCACGGTTGTTATAAGGCAGAAAGAACTTTTTTTTTTTTTTGAGTCAGAGTCTCACGGTGTCACCCAGGCTGGAGTACAGTAGCACGATCTTGGCTCACTGCAACCTCCACCTCCTGGGTTCAAGTGATTCTCCCACCTCAGCCTCCTGAGTAGTTGATATTACAGGTGTGCACCACCATCACACCTGGCTAATTTTTGTATTTTTAGTAGAGACGGGGTTTGGCCATATTGGCCAGGCTGGTCTCGAACTCCTGACCTCAAGCAATCTGCCCGCCTCAGGTTCCCAAAGTGCTGGGATTACAGGCGTGAGCCATGGTGCCCGGCCAAGGGAGAAATAACTTTGGCTTTGAGTTTCCTGGCCGCTGAAGTAAAAAGGGAGATTGTGTTAACGTACTTTTCCTGGTCTTGATTTTTCTCTTAGCTATAACTTACTATTTTACTGATGTCAACAGAGGTGAAAAGGAATGAAGGAAGAAGCGGTAGGTCACATGCCCATTCGAGAGACCTATTTGCCACCATCCTCACCATGTCATCTGTGATGGAGAAGTTCAGATGCCCTTCCTGGTGGTAAACCAGGCTGGCTGTGTTGAAGACATAATCCGAGACAGCGAAGTAGACCATTTTGTCGTGTTCCTCAGGAAGGCTCATAACGGGAGCAAGGAGGGTAACTGGGGAACGGTGGTTACGATGGAAGATTTCACCCTGGAGAGGAAAGTAGGGTCCAGCTGGACTTTTCAAAGCCTGTCCCGGGGCTGGGGCTAGGTGTTCCCCTACACAGTCTGATGAAAGGATGCTGGCTGGGGCACTGCCTGAAACTCCACCATTAAAGTAGTGTTGTCTTTTTTTTTTTTTTTTTTTTTTTTTGAGACGGAGTTTCGCTCTTGTTACCCAGGCTGGAGTGCAATGGCGCGATCTTGGCTCACCGCAACCTCCGCCTCCTGGGTTCAGGCAATTCTCCTGCCTCAGCCTCCTGAGTAGCTGGGATTACAGGCACGCGCCACCATACCCAGCTGATTTTTTGTATTTTTAGTAGAGACGGAGTTTCACCATGTTGACCAGGATGGTCTCGATATTTTGACCTCATGATCTACCCACCTCGGCCTCTCAAAGTGCTGGGATTACAGGCGTGAGCCACCGCCCGACAGCAGTGTTGTCTTTTAATGAAGAGCTCCCTAGAAGCTTTTCTATATTAACCCACAGGACGTCCTGGCCAGCCCCTCTATATGCCCTAGGGTCATCTACACTCCCTAGGCCCTGCTCTGATTGGCCTTTTCTGCGTCATGGGCAAGGCAAAGTAGGGGAAGGAGGAGGGAAGCGTTAAGACCTGAGAGGTGTAAGGCACCCGTCGGGGAATCCTAGCTCTGGGAACACTCCCCACCACTCCATATCGCCCAGCCCTCGACACAGTGGGAACCACTGGGAAGACAAGGACAGATCTGAAGTTAGGGGGACAGCTGGCCTAGGGAATGGCTGATCCTGGGGGAAAGCCTCACCCACCCAGCCCGGCTCCAGGGCGCTCACCTTAAACATCACCTCCAGCATCTGGGCTGTTGCTCGAGGGGCTTCCACTAAGCTGTAATCAATGCCGGCGAAACTGTCAATCTCTTTTGTGACTGTGAACCAGGACAGGGCAGAATTAGGGGCCAGGTGCCACTTTCAGCTGCTGGAGGAGGGGCGAGGGCTCTGGCTGACTCACATTCCCTGTGACTTTCTTCAGACTCCCCTTACCAGCTGGGCCCGAGGCAAAGAATTGCTTCTTCAAGAAAGAGACTGGGTTCCCTTGGGGGAGTTAACAGTGATGGGGTGTTATGCTCAGCTTAGGGCCTAAGCAGTTTCCAGACACACACACACACACACACACACACACACACACACACACTCACCATGAGTCCAGGCTTCACCTCTCCAGCCACACCTGGAGCTTAATGCTGAACCAGGAAGGTCAGGCAGGGTGTGTCCAGAGGGCCCAGACACTCCCCTCCAAAGCCCTGAATGAACGAGTGTTCCAAGTCTCAGTACCGGGTTGCCGACTTGGACTTCTAGTAAAGGTGATGTCAACAAGTAACCACATGGGGGCTTGGGAGCCCAGGCATCAGAGAACACCTGAGATAATTGATCAGGGTCTCCCCGTCCACACTGAATGTGTGCACCCTGGATCCAGGGACTCCACTTGTAAATGGCTCCCTGCAGCCCTGTTGGCATCAGCAAGGGAAAGGCAGACACCGAAACGTCCGTCAGCAGGGACTTATTAAATAAACGAAGACACGTCCATATGATGGAATGCTACGTAGCTGTTAACATAATACAACCACTTTGGGAAACTTTTTGCCAGGATCTGATAATACTGAATTTGGGCATGTCACACGAGCCTGCAATTTCACTCCCAGGTATATACCCGAAGACATATGACCAGAGGTACTAGGATATTCATAGCAGCGCATGGGCTGAAACTGAACACCGCCCCCAGATAGCCTTCAATAATAGAATGGACAAAGACTGGAGCAACATCTACTCGGTGGTATAGTACACAGCAAGGAGAACGAACCGGCTACACTACACGTGCATGCAACAATATGCATTGACCTCATGTTTGATTTTATTTCAGTTTTTTTGAGATAGGGTCTCACTCTGTGGCCCAGGCTGGAGTGCAGTGGCACAATTTAAGCTTACCACTGCCTTGACCTCCCGGGCTCAAGTGATCCTCCCACCTCCCAAGTAGCTGGGACTACAGGTGCATGCCACTACGCTTGGCTAATTTTTGTATTTATTGTAGAGACAGGGTTTCACCACATTGCCCAGGCTGGCCTTGAACTCCTGAACTCAAGTGATCCTCCCTCACTGGCCTCTCAAAGTGCTGGGATTACAGGTGTGCACCACCGCTCCTGGCCTGATCTCATATTTTATTTTATTTATTTATTATTTAACAATATTATTATTTTTGAGACAGAGTTTCGCTCTGTCACCCAGGCTGGAGTGCAGTGGTGCAGTCTTGGCTCACTGCAACCTCTGCCTCCCGGGTTCAATCAATTCCCTGCCTCAACCTCCCAAGTAACTGAGATTATAGGTGCCTACCACCATGCCTGGCTAATTTTTGTATTTTTTGTAGAGACAGGGTTTTACCATCTTGGTCAGGCTGGTCTTGAACTCCTGCCCTCATGATCCACCCACTTTGGACTCCCAAAATGCAGGGATTATAGGTATAAACCACAGCTCCCAGCCTATTATTATCATTATTATTATTATTATTTTGAGACAGAGTCTTGTTCTGTTGCCCAAGCTGGAGTGCAGTGGTGCGATCTCGGCTCATTGCAACCTCTGCCTCCCAGATTCAAATGATTCTCCTGCCTCAGCCTCCTGAGTAGCTGGGATTACAGATGCCCACCATGATGCCTGGCTAATTTTTGTATTTTTAGTAGAGATGGGGTTTCGCTATGTTGACCAGTCTGGTCTCGAACTCCTGACCTCAGGTAATCCACCCGCCTCGGCCTCCCTAAATGCTGGGATTAAAGGCGTGATCCACCGCACCCTGTCCTGACCTCATATATTAAAGTTGAACAAAGAAAGCCTTCTGGCTTTTGAAAAGAGACTCAAAGTATGTCTGATTCCATTCATGTGCAAAGTGCAAATCTAATCTTTGCTGGTAGAAGTTGGGATGGTGGTGACCCTAGAGGGCTGGGTAGTGATCGAGGGGGACACCAGGGGCTCTGAAAAACCAGCCATGTTCTGTTTCTTGATTGGGAGCTGGTTACATGCATGTGAAAACTCTTTAACTATACACTTATGATTTGAGCACTTTTCTCTATAAAATATACTTCAATAAAAAGTTTTGAAAAATTAAATCAGGCTGGCATGGTGGCTCGATCCTGTCAGTACTTTGGGAGGCTGAGGTGGGTGGATCACTTGAGCCCAGGAGTTCGAGACCAGCCTGGGCAACACAGAGAAACCCTGTCTCTACAAAAAATAAAAAAAGTAGCTGGGTGTGATGGCAAGGAACCTGTGGTCCCAGCTACTCAGGTGGCTGAGGCAGGAGGATCACTTGAGCTCAGGAGGTTGAGGCTGCAGTGAGCCGAAATCACACCACTGCACTCCAGCCTGGGCCACAGAGTTAGACCCTGTCTCAAAAAAAAGAAACCTGGAACAATGTCTATCCTATGTATATGAACATAGATATTTATAATTATGCAAATACAGATAGATTCATGAACAAAATAATACATATGTGAATGTCTATTCATATGCTTACATATATTTATATTTGTACATGTAAATAAGTTATCTGAAAAGATACATTCAAACAAGAGGTTACTTCTTGGAAGAAAAGTTGGGGAGAAAAAGCAACTTTCAATTTTTACTTTTTTTCCTTTTTTTGAGACGGAATTTCGCTTTTTGTTGCCTAGGGTGAATTGCAATGGCGTGATCTTGGCTCACCGAAACATCTGCCTCCCAGGTTCAAGCAATTCTCCTGCCTCAGCCTCCCGAGTAGCTGGGGTTACAGGCATGTGCCACTATGCCCAGCTAAGTTTGTATTTGTAGTGGAGATGGGGTTTTGCCATGTTGGTCAGGCTGGTCTCGAACTCCTGGTCTCAGCTAATCCGCCCATCTCGGCCTCCCAAAGTGCTGGGACTGCAGGTGCGAACCACCACGCCCAGCCCTTAATTTTCATTATCTATATTTCTGTCCCATTTGCTATTTTATAAGGTACACATATGATGTTATAGAAATTAACAGAAATAAATTATCCCGGGGTGGGTGGGGTGTCCTACCTGGCAGAGTTTGGAGATAAGGCTGTAGATTGGAGGACACTGATTTCTGGATCATTTCACAGATCTGAAAAAAATGGGAAGAGAATGCCTGAGTGAGTTCCCCAGCTCTGGTCTGGCATGGTGCTGATGACTGCAGCCACATTATTTCATATGCATGCTATGTGATCACTGATTTACAAATATTTATAAGTGCTTGCCATCAACCAGGTACCAAGGAAATGGAAACAATAAAAATATGTAGGCTCCCATGTGGACTCCACTAGGGTCAAAGTGGACTTTTCAAAGTCTGTCCCAAGAATGGACTTCTAAGCTAGGGAGTCACTGACACAGCCAGAGGATGGGGCGCTGGCTGGAGACAGTGCCTAAAACTCCACCATTATAGAGAAAGTTTTCCTTTGGGAGGTCCTGGCCTCTCGGAATTTAGAGTTTAATAGTAGAACTAGACACTAACTAGAAATAATCACACAAATGAACATACAGTTAATGTAGGTAGCTCTTTTTTTTTGTTTGTTTTTGAGATGGAGTTTCACTCTTGTCGCTCAGGTTGGAGTGAAAGGGCGTGATCTCAGCCCACTGCAACCTCTGCTTCCTGGGTTCAAGCGATTCTCCTGCCTCAACCTCCCGAGTAGCTGGGACTACAGGTGTGCGCCACCACGGCCAGCTAATTGTTGTAAATTTAGTAGAGACAGGGTTTCATTCATCATGTTGGCCTGGCTGGTCTTGAACTCCTGACCTCAGACAAACCAGCTGTCTCTGCTTCCCAAAATGCTGGGATGACAGGTGTGAGCCACCGCTCTCAGTGTGTAAATAGTTCTTAATGGTCATCCTGAACAGGTTGGCTGGATTGATGAGTATTCCCCATTCCTGCCGGCACTCCTGGAAGACTGAATCGGGGGTTTGTAGGCTACTCACACACAATTACCACCAGTTGTGTGGCCAGCTTCTCAAGAGAAGGAAATGGGCATTTCCAAACTTGATTGCTGTACTTGCTACTGTAATTACCCGAATTATTTATTATCCAGCCTTGGGATAGATTTTGAAAAGTCCAGCTGGACCCTGCTGGGCTCCACATGAAAGCCCTGCAACCTGTTTGCTGCACGTGCTTTTGTAAGCACTAGAATAATTTATTACGTAAACTAATGCAATATAATTGAGAAAAGAGTTGTTTGTCTGGTTTATTTATTTATTTTTATTTATTTATTTTTTATTTTTATTAAGACACAGTCTTGCTCTGTTACCCAGGCTGGAGTGCAATGTGCAATGGCATGATCTCAGCTCACTGCAACTTCCGGCTCCCAGATTCAAGTGATTCTCCTACCTCCGCCTCCTGAGTAGCTGGAATTACAGGCATGCACCACCACACCCAGCTAATTTTTGTATTTTTAATAGAGACGGGGGTCTCACCACGTTGGCCAAGCTGGTCTCAAACTCCTGACCTCAAGTGATCTACTCCTCTCAGCCTCCCAGAGTCCTGGGATTACAGGCTGAGCCACCATGCCCGGCCCCAGCTAAAAGAGTTCTTTCTATGAAAACCTAAGACGAATACTCTGCAAGGGTACGGGTGCTTAAAAACAAAACAAAACAAACAAAACAAAACAAAACAAAACAAAAAACAACCCTCTAAAAACATAGTTAAATTTGGACCAGACAACAGAAAATCTTAGGAGGAAAAAAAGTCATAAGGCTCTAGAAGGATTCTATACTGGGATGACTTTGCAAGTGTCTTTAAATTCTCATTGCGGTCAAAGAAACCCAGGATGGAATTTGTAGCAGGTCAATGTTTTATGAGGAAAGACCATGGCAATGTCAATCAAGAGACCATTTTCAAAGAATAACTATGGGCATTCACTGACACAGCTCGACGAGGAAGTATTGGCTGAAGACGCTGCCTGAAACTCCACCATTAAAACATTTGGGTTCGGCTGTGCGAGGTGGCTCATGCCTGTAATGCCAGCACTTTGGGAGGCTGAGGCGGGTGGATCACCTGAGGTCGGGAGTTCGAGACCAGCCTGACCAACTTGGAGAAACCCCGTCTCTACCTAAAAAATACAAAAATTAGCTGGGCGTGGTGGCACATGCCTGTAATCCCAGCTACACAGGAGGCTGAGGCAGGAGAATCGCTGGAACCCAAGAGGTGGACGTTGCAGTGAGCCAAGATTGCGCCATTGCACTCCAGCCTGGGCAACAAGAGTGAAACTCCATTAAAAAAAAAATTTTGGGTTCATACATCAGTATTGTCTCTCTTTATGTGCGATGAGAAAGTCCTCACTTTAAACAGCTCCTTTTGTTAGCCAGCTACCTCCTATTGTGCAAAGAATCCACATATGTAGTGAAGGAGAGGGCTGTGCAGGGGTCACAGATGGCTTCTGTGCTAATGGGTGAGCAGGCATTATTCATCAGGTATTGGGCTGTGGGGAGGGGGGATGCTGGGGGCTGGGAAGGCAAAGCGGTATATCTTAACCCTTTGCAGCTGCTCTACTTTCTGGGAGAGGAGTTTAGTAGCGAGGAGCTGTCAGAAAGCAAGGTCAAACGTCGTGAGGAACATTCGTGGTTGTTTGCAAGGGAACCAAGAAACTCTGTCTACCTCCATACTCCTTTCTTGCCTTTCCTTCAGACAACAGCCCATCAGATCATCCTGAAAGCCTGGAGCCTGGATGCCCCAGGCTTTAGGGACCCCACACAGCAGGGCCTCCTGGAGAGGCAGCTGGGGTAGTGGTTGGGGCATGGCAGGAAAGCCAGGCAAACTTGAGTTCGAATCCTGCCCAGTGCCCAATGGCTGCTTGACCTTTGCTGAACCTCTCTCTACTTTTTGGTTCTCACCCACAAGATATAATGGCAAGGCCAAGTGTTTCCCAGGGTGTTTTTGTCAGTGGTGTTTGAACTAGAGTGACTACCTTGAACAGGGGCAAAATGAGGCTAAGACCTGCTGGGCTGCGTTCCCAGGAGGTTAGGCATTCTTAGTCACAGGGTGAGCCAGGATGTCAGCAGGACTGCTTCTCCGCCTGACTTCTCTAATTAACTTGCTTTCACCTTACTCACCCCAAATTTGTTCTTAAGTGAGATCCAAGAACCCTCTCTTGAGGTTCTGGCTCAGGACCCCTTTCTGGTAACATTTTGGGAAGTTGGGGAATGAGACAGTGAGTATATATCACCCGGAGAGCAAGCATTCCGTGAGTGCTTCTTCTTCTCCTTAACCCTGCCGGTCCAGGTAACACGTCCCACCCTGAGTGGAGAACTGGAAAGGCCCTACACCAGGCTCTTAGTTTTTCTGGAAGGAAGAGAATTGGAAGATCTAGAAAGATCAGGGGTCCCGAGACACCCAGCCCTAGAAGGCTTTTGGTATGAGCTGCTCCACATCCTAGGAAGCTCCAATCCTGACTCAGCCTCTCACCAGCAAGGTGACACTGGGCCAGCTACTCCACCCCTCAGATCTGTCCATGTGGAAAATGGTGCCTCCTTCCAAGGTCAAGGTTAAGATCGAATGAGACTGTACACATGAAGTACTGAGCCCACTATCCCTGGCCAAGCCACAGGCTCAAGAAATAGCAGCCTTTTCTGTTATAAATCAGAATAGTTACACAAGAATAGATTCTGTATAGCATTAATTATATTCATTTATCAAAACAATAATTATCATGGTCCGTGACTACTATGATAATTATAACTGTACTACATTACTATTGTTATGCACAGCAATATGGCAACAGGGTGCCTGAGTAGGTTGGCATGTTTCTCAAGGTCACTTAATCTCAGGGCCCCAGAACCGGAAAAGAAACGACACAGCTGGCCACACCCAAAATGTGGGGGTCTGCTGGCCGTTCCTGCTTCAACCACGAGGGGGCACTCAAAGACAAACCAGAGGCTGGACCTACAGATGGGTCCTACAGACCGGTGTGTGTGTGTGTGTGTGGGTGTGTGTGTGTGTGTGTGTGTATGGTGTGGAGTGTGTGCGATGTGTGCATGTAGGGGTGTGAGTGGTGTGTGTGTGTGGTCTGTGTGTGTAGGGTGTGTGTGGTGTGTGTAGTGTGTGCGTGTAGGGGGTGTGTGTAGTGTGTTTGTGTGTATGCAGGATATGTAAGGGGAGTGTGTGTGTAGGGTATGTAGGCTGTGTGTGGTATGTGGGGGGTGTGTGTTTGTGAGGATGTGGTATGCGTGTGGGATGTGTGTATGGGGGTATGTTTGTGGGGAGTGTGGGGGTGTGGTGTGTGAGGTGTGTGTGTATGTGTGTAGTGTGTGTGTGTGTGCATGGTGTGGTGTGTGCATGTAGGGGGGTATGAGTGGTGTGTGTGTGTGGTGTGTGTAGTGTGCACGTGTAGGGAGTGTGTGTGGTGTGTTTGTGTATGTGTAGGATATGTAGGGTGTGTGTAGTGTGTGTATGTGGTGTGTGTGTGGTGTGTGTATTTTTCCCTTTCCTCCTTCATCACTTTCTCCCTTCCCACGGTCGTTGCTACAGACACCCTTTGGCTAATATCTCAGAAACGGGATTTTGAGGTGATGACTGTTTAGAGGAACTGAGAGTTAACATGAAATCTTTGTGATTTAGTTGAAGACGACAAAATCTGAAGATTTCATATATTCTTTTCTAACAGGAAAATCTGACAGTATTGCTGCCTCCCCATCCAGGGCTGATGCTCAGGAGCTTGCCCGGTTCCCACCTGGCCCACCCACGTGCTGAGGTTTCCTGCCTGGTCTCTTGCAGGCACCTGAGGAATGATCTCCTTTCTGACCTTGGTGGAACACAGGGCAGTTTGAGGCACTGAGCAAGGCTGAACAGAGGGAGGGGCTGGAGTCTGTGCTTAGCCCCTGCTGTTTAACCCTTGGCAAGCACTTGACCATTTTCTGCCCAACTGAATGGACTTGGAGTTTTGCCCCCAGCCTGCTCCACAACGGCCCCATGACCTGGGCAAATGATTTGTCTTCCCTGGGCCTTAGGCCCAAGTGCACCCAAACCAGCCCCCATGGCTGGTCCAGGGCCAGTGGGCAGTGAGATCTTCCATTCAGCAGTCACCAAGCTCAGCAGAGGCCAGAGGCTTGGGCCTTCTTACCTTGCTCTCCAATACCTTCTGGAACCTGGACTCGATCTGGTTGTGGAAGAGATTCAACAGCCACCTAGGGAGAGAAGCACGGTCTGCCACTGAACTCAGCCGGGTGTCTGGGAAAGCCCGGCCCTGGTTCCTGGCGAGGCCAGTCCACAAAGGGAGCCCTTTCCACCGCCTCCTGGCGCCCTGCTGTGTCCCAGCACACCTAGCCTGATTCCGAGCATCTGGCTTCTCAACACCTATGGCACCGGATCGGATGATCACATTCAGAAGATTTGGGGAAGGGGCTAATCTCAGCTCACTGCAACGTCTATCGCCTGGCCTCTAGCCATCCTCCCACCTTAGCCCCTGAAGTAGCTGAGACTACAGGCGTGCACCATCATGCCTGGCTAATTTTTTCTTTTTTTTCTTTTTGAGATGGAGTCTCGCTCTGTTGCTCAGTCTGGAGTGCTGTGGCGCAGTCTCGGCTCACTGCAAACCTCCTCCTCCCAGGCTCAAGTGATTCTCCTGCATCAGCCTCCTAAGTAGCTGGGATTACAGGTGCCTGCCACCACACCCGGCTAATTTTTTGTATTTTTAGTAGAGACGGGATTTCACCACGTTGGCCAGGCTGGTCTTGAACTCTTGACCTCAGGTGTTCTGCCCGCCTTGGCCTCCCAAAGTGTTGGGATTACAGGCGTGAGCCACTGCGCCCGGCCATGCCTGGCTAATGCTTGTATTTTTTGTAGAAACAGCTTTTCACCTTGTTGACCAGGCTGGTCTCAAACTCCTGAGCTCAAGCGATTTGCTGCTTTGGCCTCCCAAATTGCTGAGATTACAGGTGTGAGCCACTGCACCCGGCCACACTTTTCTAATCGAGGAAACTGAGACCAGAAGAGATGAAATGACTCGTCCAAGGACTTGTATATATATATATTTTTTTGCAAATTCTCCTTCAACCAAAGCTTCTGTGTTCCTCCAATAGCCAGATTTCATTCACCTGACAAGGGTTCCCTGAAGCTTATTGTTTTAATGAAAACGACGCATCAGTATTCCTGGCTTAAGTCTGTATCTGTTCATCTCAACAGGGTTCCCCAAAGAATAACCTTCATGTGCCTGTGCCATCCACCTAGATCATTGCAATTACCGGAGGCCAGGCTGACCGTTGGACGGGCCAGGGGCTGCAACCAGGAGTCCAGTTGGCAGTGCTCCGAAGGGGACCTACCCCAAGTCTCCTGACATGTCCACCTCCACGTCGCCGATGTTGCTGCTACATCTGGAGGCAGTAACTGTGGGCCTCCCTGAGGGCTCGCTGCCCAATAGGAGGTTGACGGAAATGCTGATGCCCTTAACACTCACATCAAAGGAGCCTTGTAGTTTCCTGGAGGAGATGAGAGAAGCCACGGTTGGTTCCTAGACCAGGGTCTGCCACCATTTGTGGGGAGAATAGCACGCTCAATTCTTACCCCAAAATAAATGGAGCTGAGTAGAGATTTAAGAATAACAACTAAAGCCATAAAAGATTTGAAAGAAAGCCCAGGTCCAGTATTTACAGTCCAGGGATGGACGAAGGCATTTCTAGGCAAGATCCAAGTTTCATAAGCCATATCCTTTATATATTTATGAGATCCGAGTCTCATTAGTATATAAAGGAAATACTTGATAAACTTGCAGGCATAGAAAATGAAAACTTCAGTGGACAAAAATGCCATATGTAAAGTAAAAAACAAATCGCATTATGAGACATCCAAAGAGCCAATTTCCTGAATATATGAACTAATTTCCTTAATATACAAAGAACAAGCCAATATCAGTTAACAAGGAAAGACAAACAACTCTAAAGAAAAAAAGATATGACCAGGAAATGCAGTAGAAAACAAGCATTTAAAGTGATTAAAAACGAAAATAACAATGACACCAGTTCTTGCCTATCAGATTCAAAAAACTTTTGAAGTTTTAATACCCAGTGCTATTGAATGTATGAGTAAACAGAAGTCCCAGACACTGGGGCTAGGACAGCACACTGGCACAACCTTTCTGAAACATAAATCAGCAGGATATCTCCTTGTTCTAACACACATACTCTTTGGCCCAGTAATTTAACTTCTAAGCCTTTATCCTATAGCTCTTCCTACCAAGATATACGTGTGGTGTGCGGCAGTTCACTAAAGCATCATGGGTAGTAGAAAAAAAATTGAGGAGACAACCTGAATGTCCACAAGCAGTGACAGGTGACAGGCTGAATAAGTTGTGGGCACCTATATTATGTAGCCTTTGAAAACAATGGGGCAAAAATGTGCTCTATTCTAGGGGTCTCCAACCCCAATGGCAGTTGTCTGGAGCTGGGGAAAGGGAAAGGGGGAATACTGGAAACAGATGCTCAGTGCCGCAAAGAAAAGTCAGCACTGAAACAAAGTATCTCTCAGCAAGGTAGTCTTTACTTCCTGCAGAAAGGGTACCCTCACCAGCAGTCTTGCCATGAGAGTACAATGAACAAAGGAAAAGGAGACATATTTATCCCTTAGGCATTTGGGGGTCATCCTTATTGCTGTGTCTGATCTCTGTTGGCTGGAGCCAGACCTCACAATCTAAAACTGAACTCAATTGGCTAATAACTTAAAACTTTCTTGAATAGGCAGAGAGGAAGTCCAAGTAAGGAAAGGACAGGAAGTTGCCTGCAAAAGGACTTAGAAAAGTAATAACAGAAATATCTTGGTTAAAGTTCAAGAACATAGAATGTACTATGTGCCTGTGAGCATGTCTAGCACAAATATCTTGGTTAAAGCACAAGCATATAGAATATGCTTATTCCTTTATATCTAATAGCTACATAGGATAGTGCTTAACAAAGAGTTACCAGCAAAAAGCAAGAAGGCTTTGAAGAAAGTCTTTAAAACAAACTATTATTTCTAATGCTTATGAGTTATTCGTTAACAAGAAAGGAAACTTTGAAGAGGAACTTTTCTACTCCCTACAGGGGATGATTGTTTAATGAGTAAGGAGTTTTCTCTTGCGATGATGAAAATGTTTTGGAACTAGATAGGGGTGGAGGTTGCGTAATACTGTGAATGTACTAAATGCCACGGAATTGTATACTCTCAAATAATCAATTTTATGTTCTGTGAATTTCTTATCGATTTTTAAAAGCACAGTCAAAAAAGTAAAAAAAAAAATGAGGTAGATTGTCATATGCCCATCTAAAGAGATATTTAAGATACTTCAGTGACAAAAGCCAAGGTAGTAGAGTACAGCCGATTCCTTTCATGGAACTAGAATGAATGTGCATATGTAAGTGACATATAAACTGGCATCTTTTTAAATCCATAGAATGTGAGCCACACATGTAATTTTAAATTTCCCAGAAGACACATTAAAAAAGATAGAAAGAGCTGGAATTAATTTTAGTAATACATAATATCATTTCAACATGTAATCAATACAAAAATTATTAATGAGATTTATGGTTTTTTCTTTCTTTTTGAGACAGGGTCTCACTCTCTTGCCCAGACTGGAGTGCAGTGGTGCAATCTTGGCTCACCGCAACCTCCAGCTCCCGGGCTCAAGCAATTCTCCCACCTCAACCTCCCAAGTAGCTGAGATTATAGGTGTGTGCCACTACGGCCTGGCTAATTTTTGTATTTTTAGTAGAAACAGGGTTTCATCATGTTGACCAGGCTGGTCTCAAACTCTTGACCTCACATGATCCACCTGCCTTGGCCTCCCAAAGTGCTGAGATTACAGGCGTGAGCCATCGTGCCCGGCATCTGTTTTTTTTGTTTGTTTGTTTGTTTGTTTTTTGTTTTAATACGAAATCTTCAAATCCAGTGTTGCACATTTAGAGTAGATCTCAACTTGTACCAGGTACTTTTCAAGTGCTCAGTAAAGGCATGGCTGGTGGCTACTATTTTGGGCAGTGCAGGTCTGAAGTATAAATAAGGTCATGTCACTCAGCAGAGATTGGCTGTTCCTTCTGTTGTGGGCTGCACTGTGTCACCACCTGCTTCCCAAATTCAAATGTTGAAGCTCTGATTCCCAGTACCAGAGAATGTGACAGCATTTGGAGATAGGTCCCTTGAAGAGGTGATTACATTAAAATGAGGCTATTAGGGTGGGCCCTAATCCAATCTGACTAGTGTCTTTATGAAAAGAGATTAGGACGTACAGCGAGAAATGGGGTTTTTCTTTATTTTTTCTTTAGAGATGAAGTCTCACTCTGTCCCTCAGGATGGAGTGCGGTGGCATGATCTCAGCTCACTGCAACCTCTGCCTCCAGGGTTCAAATGAGTCTTCTGTCTCTGCCTCCCGAGTAGTTGGGATTGCAGGTGCCCACCACCACACCTGGCTAATTTTTTATTTATTAAGGCTGAGGTTCGCTATGTTGGCCAAGTTGGTCTCGAACTCCTGACCTCAAGTGATCTGCCTGTCTCGGCCGCCCAAAGTGCTGGGATTACAGGTGTGAGCCAACGTGCATGGCCTCAGAAACAGGATTTCTTGAGCACAGACGAAAGACCATGTGAGGACGTTGCCGAAGGGTAGCCGTCCACAGGCCGAGAAGAGTGGCCTCAGAAGAAACTAGGCCTGCCAAAACCTTAATCTTGGCCTTCAGCCTCCGGAATGGTGAGAAAACACATTTCTGCTTAAGCCACCCAGTCTATGCTTGTTATGACAGCCCTAGCACACGAATACCCTTCCATCCGAGTGCCTCTGAGGTCAGAGATCTGTTCAAAGTGCCTGAGAGCCAGAGCCCCTGGAAGCAGCCCTTGACCAAAGGCAAGCAGGAGGAAGGGGCGACCGGGCGGGGCTGGAGTAACTCAGAGGCGTGTTCTATGCTGTCCTCACTCACCCACTGGGCTGAGTTCCTTCCCTTCCCTTTCTCATTTCCCTGCTCCCCTGTGGATATTTCCTCAGATCACTTCCAAGATAAAGTATTGCACTGAGATTCTTGCCTTAAGGTCTGTTTCTGTGGGAACCAAGGAGACTTGATATTACTGCATTTAGCCTCCCATGACTCTATAAAGGAAGCAGGCCCGTCCCCTCTGGGAGATGAGGAAGTAGAGACTCAGGGAAAGACACCCCAGAGCCAGGACTCTATTCCCAGGCCACCTCTGGGCTTGGGCTCCACCTGTCCATCACCTGGCCTTCCTTTTTTTTTTTTGAGATGGAGTTTCATTCTTGTCACTTAGGCTGGAGTGCAATGGCGCCATCTCAGCTCACCGTAACCTCCGCCTCCTGGGTTCGAGCAATTCTCCTGCCTCAGCCTCCTGAGGAGCTGGGATTACAGGCACGCGCCACCATGCCCAGCTAATTTTTCGTATTTTTAGTAGAGACGGGGTTTCACCATGTTGATCAGGATGGTCTCGATCTCTCGACCTCGTGATCCACCCGCCTCAGCCTCCCAAAGTGCTGGGATTACAGGCTTGAGCCACTGCGCCCAGCCCACCTGGCCTTTCTGATGAGTTAGGAACACCTTGGACCTGAGAAGGATGGGGCGAAGGCCGAGGCCAAGAGCTCCAGGGCCTGGGAGCAGAGCCAACTTACAAGAATGACTTGCGCACCTTCCACCTGCCCTGGACCCTGATAGAGGAGTCGGAGATGCTGAGACTCAGGCCCTGGCCAGGGACGGGCCTCATCGCAGAGCGAAGCAGCTCGCAGCTGTGGATGTTCAAGCTGAAGGGAGAGACACGGAAGGAGGTGTCAGCCCTGGGCCTGGATCCAGCTCCCACCTTTGCAACCCTCCCTCTCCACAGTGGGGACTAGGTGAGCACCAGCTATGTCCCAGGCACTGACCATGTGACCATGCTCAGCACAATAATTCTTCATGCCATTTGGGTCGCACCGAGGGGGTCAGCACTGTTCTTATTCCCTTTCCACAGAGGGGGAAATTGAACCTCAAGGAAGGGATGCAATTGCCTGCAGGTTCACAGTCAGCATCGGAACCCACGACTCTGATGACCGCAGGCGGCATCCTGAGGAGGTTCACAGACACGTCCCTTTGGGTTTGCAGCTCCCTCTCTCAATACATCCAGGTAGGGGAAACAGATTTAGGGAAGATGATGGCAGCCTTAAGAGAAGACCCAAAAAGGGTCAGCAAGGTTGTCAACAGTGTGAAAAGAACGGTCAAGTTCTGTTTTATTTGCTTGGCACATAGTAGGTGCTCAATAGATGTTTGCTGATGGACTGAATAAAAGAAGGCAGGAATGAAGGAAACACTCAATAGGAATAGGTGGGGAGGGGTGCAGTGTGCTTCGGGCCTGATTGTCCTTCCAGAATTTCCTTCTGAACGTCTCAGGGAACTATCCCACCGTCTGCCCCAGAGAGTTCCCCCGCGCAGCCCAATCCTGAGGCTCTCCCTCCCTCACTCTCCAATCCTCTCTGACTGTCAGTTCCAGCCACCTCGGAGCCCCAGCAGAAGGGAGAGCCACACCTGTGGAACTCATAGTGTCCACGGCCGATGTGGGGGATCCTGACGTCCCCGGTGAAGTCAGGCAGCGTGATCTTGAGCAGCTCACTCTGCAGAGCCAATCGCCCCTCCTGGGCCGCTGTGGACAGGAAGCAGCTGGGAGTCAGTTTGATCGACCTGCCTCCTCCCCTGCTCTAAACCCTACTGTGGCTCCCATCTGCCCTGAGGAGAGAGCCCAACATCCTTATTGGCATTAAGTGCAATGACAGGATATGAGACCCTCTGCGAGCCAGGTAGCATGAGGGACATTCAGAGGCATCCCTGCATTTCCTGTGGCATTGTTATGCTCACGTCCATTTTACAGACGAGGAAATGGAATGCCTTTGCCAACAACTCCCTGAGGACAAAAGTGCTGTGCGCTTTGGCATGTGGTCCTCCTTCTGGTCCTTCATGGCATCTGGCCTGTGTAGAAGAAACTGGAAGCATTGGGGGCTAGAGAAAGTGGGCATCTTTCTAGCTGGGTGACTTTGACAAAGTCCCCAACCAACCTTCACTTTGTTTATCTGTCGAATAGCAAGACAACAATACTTTCCTATCAGGGTGTCATCTCAACTGCAAAGCAAAGGGGGCTGGGAAGATAACAAAGCACCCCAGCTTGGTGCCTGGCACACAGCAGGCACTCAGTAAATGCCTGGAACAGCAAACAGGGTTTATATTACTAAAAATGTGGCAAGGACCATGTTTTGGTTACGTAAACATGGTGTGTGTGCACAGCGCCAAGGAACAAAAAGGCACAAAAAGGCACAAAAGACAAACCCTCCTGATATAGGGTTGCAGTGCAAGTAGCAGTTACCAGATCCCACTGTTCCAAGATCTGAGGGACCCAGGTTTCTGCCCGCAAGGCAGGCATGGGTACACAGATGACCAGTGGCCTCCTTTTTCACCTCTTTCCAATTTGCTCTTCTTCCTCTAGCAAACGCACATGTTGCGGCTCCTCTGCCTGGAACGCTACCCCTTGTCCCTGTGTAATTCCTACTGTCTTTTCCACCTTACTTCATCCTGGAAGCCTTCCCTGATTTCCCTCTCCCTGCCTCAAGCCAGTCTGGGCTCCCAGCAACCCTACCTAAGGGAATATTGTTATCTCATTTCACAGGTAAGGCAATTCAGGCTCTAGGAATGCAAGACGCACCTGTGGCCAGTGCCTGTCCATATCCTTGAGTCTTTCCAGTGAGTGACAGTTGACTCCCAGCTGCCAATGTCTGCCTCCCTGAGCCTCAGTTTCCTCATCTGCAAAACCAGGCCTTCCTAGCTGAGCTCTTAAGAGACTGGCTGAGATGAGGCAAGATGAATAGTGATGAATGTGGGGGTCTGAGGCTCTTTGTCCTGGAACTGCAGAAAGCAGGTACATGCTACAGGACAAAAATGCTGGGGAGCTGACATCCCCCTGCCTAGAAGCTGTCAATCAATCACTGCAGTGTATAAATGTCCCAGCTCCCTTGCCACCGGGCTAGTCTGGGGGCTTTGTTTCAAGTACAGAAATAGTCCTACTTTTGCCCATTCTTTTTTCATATTTATTTATTGATTCATTTTTTGAGACAGTCTCCTTCTATTGCTCAGGCTGCAATACACTGCCACCTCCGCCTCCTGGGTTCAAGCGATTCTCCTGCCTCAGCCTCTTGAGTAGCTGGGATTACAGGTGCCTGCCACCGCACCTGGCTAATTTTTTATTTTTAGTAGAGACAAGGTTTCACCAATTTGGCCAGGCTGGTCTCGAACTCCTGGCCTCAAGCTAGCCATCCACCTTGGCCTCCCAAGGTGCTGGGATTACAGGCATGAGCCACTGTGCCTGGCCTGCCCATTCTTTAAAACTGAGGAATAATATACATAAGGTGCCTAACGGGCACTAATTTTAAAGGCATTGCTAAATAATTTTTAATGTTTATACAGTCATGTGACCACCACCTGAATCAAGATGCAGCATCTTCCAGTACTTCAGCAGGCTCCCTCATGCCCTTCAGGGTCTCTGCCTGCCTCCAGAGGTGACCACAGTTCTGTCCTCTAGTTCAGAGGCATGTGTTTCCCAGCGGAGTGGGTCCCATCCTCGGAGGTGGTGCGTTGAATCCCACACTCTCTCCTGGCTGTGTTCTCTTCCTCATCTCAGAACCGCTTCCCCACAGCGTTTCCTGGGATAATGTCCCAGATCAACCGCTTACACGCAAAGCTGTGCTCTCTCGGCTGGTGGAGCGCCTCACTACCACAAATAACCTGCCCAGGACACTCAGCTGGTGGGCGGTGAGGCTGGAATCGGAGCCAGAGCCCCCAGAAGATGGCACTGCCCCAGGGAGACAGTCCAGTCTGTGTCCCCTCTCCCTGTCCCTGCTGTACCCAGAGCGGCTTAGGGCCTGGGTTTGCCAAGTCCAGCCAGCAGCCGTGGCTTCTTACCGTATTCCAGGCCCTTGTTGGTGATCCTGGCTACCAGGCCGGGGTTGGCACCCAGAGCCTCTGGGGTGAACGTGAGCAGCAATGCCAGCAGAATGGACAGCAGGGCCCTGGCCAAGGCCCCCATCCTAGATCCCCAGTGCAGGGCGCCGGGACTGTCCCAGCTGTGGGGTGGATCCAGGTCCCTTAAGTAGTCAAGGCCGGAGGGCTAGGGGAAGTTCCTGAGGCTGGGCGGGCTCCTGGGAGCGGGAATGGGAGGCACAGGGACTGGAACCTGCTTGCGACATCACTGGGATCATCAGGTCATACTTAGAAGCCAGTTTTCACTGCCCAGATCAGAGGATGAGGGAGCCTGGCCCCTGTGATCATCCCTACCCACCCTCGCCGCAGAAGGACCCCACATTCATCACCATTCATCTTGCCTCATCTCAGCCGGTCTCTTAAAAGCTCAGCTAAGAAGGCCTGGTTTTGCAGATGAGGAAACTGAGGCTTCCTCAAGATCTCACACCCAGCAGATGGCAGGGTCAAGAATGAAGCCACGTCTGGCCCCCTCCAATCGCTCTTTTTTAAAAACATACCTGCTCTGTTTATTTAAAAAATAAATGTTTCCCAGTCAGTGCAGTGGCTCACGCCTGTAATCCTAGAAATTTGGGAGGCCGAGGCAGCCGGATTGCCTGAGCTTAGGAGCTTGAGACCAGCCTGGCCAATGTGGTGGAACCCCGTCTCTACTAAAACACAAAACATTAGCATGGCAGCGGGCGCCTATGGTCCCAGCTACTCAGGAGGCTGAGGCAGGAGAATCACCTGAACCCAGGAGGTAGAAGTTGCGGTAAGCCAAGATTGCACCACTGCACTCCAGCTTGGGTGACAGAGGGAGATTCCGGCTCCAAAATAAATAAATAAATAAATGTTTTTCCCCATGGGAAAACAGCCTCTCTCAAACCTTGCTAGTGGTAATATTTTCTGGAAGGCAACTGGTAAATGTTTAAACAGCTGCATGCCCTGTGACCCAGCAATTCAATTTCAGGGACTTCCCCTGAGTACACAGTTAAGTTAGTGTGCCAGCAAATCACGGCTCTAAGACACCATCGCTATGCTGTGTGAAACAGGACAGAAGTGAGACCCAACCTCATGTATCCTACAGAAGGGCGTTGGTTAAATGAATTACGACACGCTCTTTAAAGTGAGGCTGCAGAAATAAAAGGTATTTCTTGGCAAGGAAAGAGGTGTCATGAGGCTTCAGTCTCCAGCGGCACCAGAGAATAAGGTTCTATTTTGGGGGTTTCAAAACAGGCTTCCATATTCAACAGTCTGGGAAATACTTAGCAAGGAGTTCTGAGCCATTGTCTCTGGTTGGTGGATAGAATTATAAGTGTTAAAAAAAAAGTTTTTGCTTGTTGATATGTAAATTTTTTTCTTTCTTTCTTTCTTTCTTTGTTTTTTTGAGATAGAGTCTTGCTCTGTTGCCCAGGCTGGAGTGCAGGGGTGCGATCTCTGCTCACCGCAACCTCTGCCTCCCAGGTCCTAATTCAAGCTATTCTCCTGCCTCAGCCTCCAGAGTAACTGGGATTACAGGAAGGCACCACCATGCCTAGCTAATTTTTGTGTTTTTAGTAGAGACAGCGTTTCACCATGTTGGCCAGGCTGGTCTTGAACTCCTGACCTTGTGATCTACCCACCTCAGCCTCCCAAAGTGCTGCGATTACAGTCATGAGCCACCTTGCCTACCTTTATTTTTATTTATTTATTTATTTATTGTTTGAGACAAAGTCTACTCTCACTCAGGCAGGAGTGCAGTGGCACGATCATTGTTCGCTGCAACCTTGACCTCCTGGGCTCAAGTGAACCTGCCACCACAGCCCCCTAAGTAGCTGGAACTACAGGTGTGAGCCACCACATTCAGCTAATTTTTTGTATTTTAGTATTTTGTATTTAGTCTTGCTATGTTGCCCAGGCTAGTGTTGAACTCTTGAGCTCAAGTGAGCCTCCTGCTTTGGGCTTCCAAAGTACTGGGATTACAGACTTGGGCCACCAGGCCCAGCCTCTAAAATTTTTATATTCTTTGGGTCATGGTCCTAGGCATGTATTTGCCGTAAGTAAAGATAGTAAAATTTTGTTTTGGAAAGCAACATTTATAGTAGGGACTGTGCTTAATTTTTAGAGTTTTGCCCCAGTAATGCTTACATTTGTGAGTTCTGCTCTGCCCTCACCCCCAGGAAGCCTTCCCTGACCACTCCCATGCTTCTCTGGATTCTAGAAAGGGTCTCCTCTGAGGTCCCAGAAGCCCTTGTGCTTTCACCACCGTAACATTAACCACCCTGCTTTTTTTGTAATTGTGGTCCTTTAAAAATCTGCCCATGAGGGCTGGGCGCAGGGGCTCATGCCTGTTATCCCAGCATTTTGGGAGGCCGAGGCAGGTGGATCACAAGGTTAGGAGATTGAGACCATCCTGGCCAACATGGTGAAACCCCGTCTCTACTAAAAATACAAAAAAAATTAGCTGGGCATGGTGGCATGTGCCTGTAATCCCAAGTACTTGGAAGGCTAAGGCAGAAGTATCACTTGAACCTGGGAGGTGGAGGTTGCAGTGAGCCGAGATCGTGCCATTACACTTCAGCCTGGTGACAGAGCAAGAATCCGTCTTAAAAAGAAAAAGAAAAAGAAAATATACCCACAGATTCTTTGATACTCCTTCCATCAAAAGGTAGAGTTTCTGTCCCCTTCCCTTGAAACTGAGCAGGTCTTTGTGATGCTCCCAGCCAATTGAATGTGGTGGGATTAACTGGGTGACTCCCAATAGGTCACAAACAGCATTGGCAGGCACTGAGGTTAAGATCAGAACGTCCCACGTGAAGCACAGGGAACCCCACAGTCCGGGCCTCTCTGCTCCTCTGTACCTCATTGCTCCTGTCACTGGGGCTGTTTGTTTGGGGTCCTCCTCTTTCCCTCCCCCCAGTCCCCACCCCACCCATCTGACTGCTCCTTGCAGGCCGGGCTGAGTCTTCCATTTCCTGAGAACCTTGTTGCACCCAGCAGGAACTGGAAATAAACTGATATTTACTGAGCACCTACTATATGCAGGCACTGTGCTGGTTAAGCTGCACGTCCCCCTCATCCCTGCGTCAGCAATTCCAGGTGGATATTTTCGTCTTGTCTTGAGATGAGGAAACTGAGATTTGGCGGGGTGAAGTGATGTAGGCTGCAGTCACCCAGCAGGAATTTAAGTCCAGGCCTGTGGGATGCCATTCCAAAATACTGGTCGGGGCAGGCATCTCCTGGCAGGCAACAAGTTGAGCAGGGGCCTCAGGGTAAGGAACTGGCCTCGGGAGGCTTCAGAGCAGGAAAGGGCTCACAGGAGCATCCCTAGCGTGCCTAGGGGCCTTTGCTTCCTGGACCTCCACCTGCCCAGGAGGGGAGGAGGGTAGAAGGAGATGTTCTGGAGCATGGGGAGCTTATGGGGACATGAATGCCACTCTTCCTCTGACACCAGTTTAAGGATGTTCCTGGCTGGGGACCAATTGCAGGGGTGGGAATTTCCCACTGCAGCAACCTTTGGACCTTAGAGCTGCCTCGTGGCCCACGACCACCCTCCACCCCTACAGGTGCCCACTCCTAGCTAAGGGCTCTGCTGATGACCCAGGACCCAGCAGAAGCCTCAGGGAGCAGCGTGACCCCAGTGCTGGGTAGAACCCCTGGGCCTTTTCTCCTACCAGGCTGTCCATCCGATTCCACAAAAGCCACAGCTGCTGCCACCTGGCCACCACCCAGTCCTATTGCAGTGAAATAGGGCACTTTTTAAAACAAGGATGTTTATTGTGTTCTTGAGCAGGAGAGGGCCCACAGAAATGGCAGTGCACTGAATGATGGACAGGCGATCATAAAACTGTCCCTGTGACATGGTAAGCGGCCACTGAACGGTGCCAGGAGGGAGAGGAGGTCCCTAGCAGATAGTAGACGTCATCTAGAGCCAGCAACCCGTGCTTCCCTGTTAAGCTCTTAATTAAGCATGCACAGTTGGGGCGAATGGTGGCGTTTGACCTGTAAACGACATTTCTGCTGGGGCTCCGGACCAGTAAGGGAAAATCGCCCCAAGTGAGCATGCGCACAACCTCAGTTAAGCACACGGGGCATGCGGCGCCTCCCAAGTGCTCGCCATTGCGCCTGCAGGAATAGAGCAATAGCCTGCCCGAGGGAGGAATCAAGCAGGAGGAGAAACCCCAGAACCAAGCCAGTCTATAAAAACGCCGAGCCCAAGGCTGAGCGGGGCACTTGGTCTCTCAGCTGTACTTTGCTTCTTTCAATAAACCTTTGCCTCTGCCTCTCCGCTGAATTCTTTCCTCTGAGAACACGGGCTGGGAGTGCTACGGTCTTGCTGCCGGTAACATGCTGACTACAAGAGTGTTACTGGAAAGGTTTTACAAGACCCAGAATTTGGAATCCGTGGTATCTAGATCACTGAGTGGCAAATAATAAATAATTGCCAAAGGCATAAACAAACCTTATGTTTTTCTTTATGGACTCTGGGGCCAGATGGCCTGGATTTGAATCCTGACTCCCCCATGGGGTGACTTTGGGCACTTTGTGACTCAGTTTCCTCATCTCTAGTTGGGTTCAGCCAGAGGGTGGGATGGCAGGAGGTCAGATGTCAGGGCACATTTCCCTGCTCTCTTCTTCTCTTGATCATGTTAAAAGTAAAATGCTCAGTGCCGCAAAGTGGAACCGACACTCAAGCAGAAGTTTTCTCAGCAAGGCAATTTACTTCTATGGAAGGGCGCCTCCTGCAGGCAAGGCAGAGGCAAGGGAGAGGGCTGAGAAGAAGGGAGGGCAGGATCCGAATGACGACCCTGTTCCTGTGTCCTCCCCCGTGGGCTGTGGTCAGATGGCACAATCTAGGCTAATTCTGATTGGCTATTGTTGACTTCATCAAAGGAGGCGAGGGTTGGCTTTTGCCGGGTTGGAAGGACGGATACATAGGTGGTGGGAGATGCTTGGGTGTGTTTGGTCACAGCAGAGATAGGGAGGGCTGATAAATGAACGGGTAAGCTTAGTTTTTAGATAGAGCAAAGAACCAGAAACCAAAACCCCTGAAGAGGAACTATTTGTTCTTAACGACAGTCCCAAGTGTGGCAGTGGCTGTGCCCTTCCCTGTAAGTCCTGTCCGGGGCTCCCACTCTCTCACTGGGCTGGGATACCCAGATGCTTTCCTTAGCTGCTTTCCCTGGTTGGTTTTGGCCAGCTTGTCCCCCAGCTTAGAAATAGCCTCTTTATTCAAATCCCAAGAGCCACTGGAGTTGGGCTCTCCTTTCCTGCCTGAACGCTGACGGACACAATCAGCAACGCCGAGCACTTCTTCTGCACTTCGTCACCCTTTGTGCAAATGCCTGCCTCTTGCAGAGAGCTTTGAATCTTTTTCCAAAGTCTGTACAGGTTTTTGTCGAGGCCCTGCTCCTAACGGGCTGGGGGAACTAGAACAAATGCCACCCCTTTCTGTTCCTCTCGTTCCCCCAAATGCAGATGAGGGCTGGGGACTAGGACAACTTTTCAGAAACAAAGATGTGTAGGCAGATCATCCAGGGATCTTGTTTAAATGCAAATCTTCCTCCATCCTGTTCTTCTGGGGGCTAAGCCTCTGCATTTTAACAAGCTCCCAGGTGAGGGTGATGCTGCTGACCATGGATCGTGCTTTGAGCTTCGGGAACAAGAGATTAAATGAACTCTGAGTTCCCTCCAAGCTCAGCAGTTCTCTAACTCTTCACTCTCCTTTTCCATAGTTTTCTATGACGGTGCCCACACTCCTGAGAACAGTGACTCTTGAAAGAGAATGATGTTATGCATTCCTGAAGTTCTGAATCCCTGCAGGGTACTTTGGAGTTGGGAGTTTAATATTTATGGCAGCCTTTCCCCAAGCTACATCACCTGCAGATCTGAATGTGTGCCTGTGTGCACACATACGTACAGACACACACACATGAACCCTGAGACACGCGAGCCTGCAAAATGAAAGTGGTAATGTCAGTGACGATCCTTTGTGGCTTGAAGGTTGCGTGTCTTGAAATGCCAGCCCTGGAGCAGGGCTGTCCGTGAATACACAGCTCTTCACCCCAGAGAGCCCTTGTGTTTACAGATGGGGAACTGAGACCTGGAGAGGGAGAAGAACTGGTCCAGGTTACACTGTGAACCTATTGCTGGAGAGGATAAACCCAGATGTCTGGCCAGCCAGGGCCTCTGATTCGTGGGGTCAGGCCTATTCAGGCAGACAGACCTGGATTATACTTTGAGAATCACTGACATAATGATTTTGGGTCATGCAGATGTGGGTTGAAATCCCAGATTGTTTTTAAAAGAAACGCTTATTGATCACCTACCATATGGCAGGCATTGGGAATATTACTGTGGCAAGACAGATATAGTTTGTTTTTTGTTTTTGAGGCAGAGTCTCACTCCATCACCCAGGCTAGATGGAGCGCAGTGGCATGATCTCAACTCACTGCAACCTCCACCTCCTGGGTTCAAGCGATACTCATGCCTCAGCCTCACAAGTAGCTGACTACAGGGATGTGCCACCACACCATGCTATTTTTTTATTTTTCATGGAAACGGGGTTTTGCCATGTTGCCTAGGCTTTTCTCAAACTCCTGGGCTCAAGTGATCCGCCCGCCTCAGACTTCCAAAGTGCTAGGATTACAGGCGTGAGCCACCGCACCTGGTCAGATACAGTCTTTACAGTATAGTAAGAACTGTGTTTATTCAAATTAGAGCAAACTTGGATTACTCTTGTCAACCCCTGTACCGCAGATTTGACATGTATTTGATCCTCATAACAACTTTATGAGGTAGGTAGTATTATGATGTTCCCTTTATAGATGAGAAATTGAAAACCTGAGAATTAAGTATACTGCCCAAAGTCACACAGCTGGTGAACAGCAGAGCTGGGGTTTAAACCCAGGATGTCTAGGATCACAGCTCATACTCTTAACCCCTGTGCCATGACCCTATCAATCATACCTCTGATTCTTCCCAATAACCTCATGCCAAAGAAGACAAGGCTTTATCTCTCCTTTTCAAAGGAGAAAATAGGGGACCAGAGAGGTTAAGTAACATTTGCAAAGTCACACAGCCTTTGGGGGACTGGATTCATGTTTGAAATCACTGCCAGGTGACTCCTGAGCCCACTCACTGAACGCTTAGCTTAGCAGGCCACATACCCTTTCTAGAGACTCCTCATCTGAAAACGGAAGGCCACCTTGTCTACCTTTAGCAGTTGTCATGAGGATTAAATAGGATAAAACACCTGAAGAGATAGACCCAGGGCCAGAGCTGCTCACGGCCACTAGAGATAGATGGCAAAATGAGGAACACAGCGCCTAGTTTTCCTGTGCCCCTCCCCGCTTCTCCCCTTGCCTAGGGTACTCTTGCCTCATATTTATTTAATAAGTCAGCATGTCCAAAAGGAACCCCAAGAAGGCAATGCTTATCCTAAAAAGGAGACTGCTCTCATGGTGAGCTTTTAGGCAATTCGGAGTGAACGATCCTTTTTAATTTTCTTTCATTGTTTTCGTTGCCACTTTATTGACATATATTTCACATACTGTAAAATTCACCCATTTAAAGAGTACAATCCAGAATTTAATTTTAGAACATTTTCGGTACCACCCAAAGAACCCCCCAGCACACATTAGCAGTCATCTGCAGCAGACAATGCTTAACCTGAAGGGAGAAGCTGCTCCAGTAGTGCTGCTATAGCCAACAACCGCTGAGTGTGTCTGGGAATGCTGCTCCAACCCTCACCCAAACAACTGCCTTTCCGCAGCCGTTGGAGAGAAGTTTCCAGGCACAATGTGTTCCGCGCACCAATCTTCAGGTCCAAGAAATATTTAGGTAGACGCAAAAGTAAATATGGGTTTTTTGCCACTAAAAGTAATGGCCAGGCCGGGCATGGTGGCTCCTGCCTATAATCCCAGTACTTTGGGAGACTGAGGTAGGTGGATCATCTGAGGTCAGGACTTTGAGACCAGCCTGGCCAACATAGTGAAACCCCATCTCTACTAAAAATACAAAAGTTAGCCAGGCATAGTGGTGTGTGCTTGTAATCCCAGGGAGGCTGAGGCAGGAGAATCGCTTGAACCTGGGAAGCGGAGGTTGCAGTGAGCTGAGATCAAGCCACTGCACTCTAGCTTGGGTGACAGAGCAGGACCCTGTCAAAAAAAAAAAAAAAAAAAAAAAAAAAAGGCCGGGCACATTGGCTCCTTGGCTCCCGCCTGTAATCCCAGCACTTTGGGAGGCCGAGGTGGGGGGATCACAAGGACAACAAAAGGTCAAGAGATCGAGACCATCCTGGCCAACATGGTGAAACCCCGTCTCTACTAAAAATACAAAATTAGTTGGGCATGGTGGCGCGTGCCTATAGTCCCAGCTACTTGGGAGGCTGAGGCAGGAGAATTGCTCGAACCCAGGAGGCAGAAGTTGCAGTGAGCCAAGATTGTGCCACTGTACTCCAACCTGCCGACAGAGCGAGACTCTGTCTTGAAAAACAAAAACAAAAAGAATGGCCAAGACTGGATTCAGTGGCTCATGCCTGTAATCCTAGCATTTTGGGAGGCCAAGGTGGGTGGATCACTTGAGGTCAGGAGTTCAAGATCAGCCCAGCCAACATGAGGAAACCCCATCTCTACTAAAAATACAAAAATTACCCAGGCATGATGGCACATGCCTGTAGTCCCAGCTACTCAGGAGGCTGAGGCAGGAGAATTGCTTGAACCTGGGAGATGGAGGTTGCAGTGAGCTGAGATCATGCCACTGCACTCTAGCCTGGGCGATAGAGCAAGACTCTGTCTCAAAAACAAACAAACAAAAGGTTTGAGCAATTCCTATCTTGGGTGATGAAGAATGCTATCAGAATTAAATGAAATCATTTATGTCCTTCACTTGGCTTCTGAGAGTGTTTGATCAATGGTGCTTCTTTCTTGTGTGACCCTAGATCCTCTACCTCCATTTAACAGAGAATCAATGATGTCAGCAGAAGTGTGTACATTTTTCTTTAAAAGTAAAATAAATACCCTTTAGTATTTAGTGAGCTTTTGCTCACTACCAATGCTTCTCTCCAGTTTTACCATCACCAACCTCGTTGAAGCTTGAATAACAACACATTCCTAATTTGTGCCTACCCTCTTTCACTCTTGCCCTTCTGATGCTTTCAGAAGTCACAATAAAACATTTTAAAACTAAATCTGGTCGTGTGATTCCCTACTCCACTGTCCGCATCAAACCCTTCCAGTATGTTGTTGCTCATCCTTCTGGTCTCAGAGCAAATATTAGTAGCGTAGAAAGGCCTTCAAGGACTCCTCAATTAATTTGAAATACAATCCATAAAACCCCATCTAATGGACTGAGATAGTCCCATCTGATGTCCCATGGGAGGAAACGGCCCAAAACCCCCAAGAAAGCTCCTCAGGATTCTAAAGACAGTCTGGGCTGGTGATCTGGCTTCCACACCAGGGCCCAGAGAGTCAGGAGTGCCAATTGCACTCAAAGTTGTCGCTGAAGCAGAAAGCCCCAGTGGCCTCTGTCACCTGGTGCAGTGTTCCGCTTTTGGGCACAATGGCTGGTTAGGAGAGCATGGATGAAGGAGGTCATAACCATGGAGCCCGTGTGGAGCAGGGAAGATGGGCTGAGCAGCCTAGCTGTTCAACACCGACACCGGGTGGTGGTGGCGGGAGCAACAGTCCTAGTGGACGGGTGACTACTACACAGGACAACGGGCAGGGCAGAGCGCTTGGTCAACAGCGACACCATGTGGCAGTGGAAAGAACAACAGCATAGTGGGCTGATCGCTCTCCAGACACTGTATGACATTAGGAATCTGGACTAAGAAAATTCCAAGGACACTTGGAACAATGAGACTCTCTGTTAATGGAGGCTGTGGGGACTCAAGAGATTAATTACAGAATTGAAAAGAGATGGTTATATCTGTGCTGTAAACTGGCACTGGCAGCCACATTGGTTACAGCCAATGAATCATAAATAAATGAACATAAAACAAGAAACAATGCTAGCACACAGAATCCACAGGAAAAAAGCCAGAAGTTTTTTTTTTTTCGTGAAGCACAAATGGAAATTTCTTGGTTACAATTGAAACAGAATTCCTGGAGGAAATATCTGTGCAGCCTTAGCCCTTGAAACAAGCTCACAATCCCTAAAATACACAACACACACTTTTCCAGTGAATGAAGTTTCCTCATGTTTAGATCATTTCTGAAACCGAGGAAATTTGCAAGGGGCTCTTGGTTAAGATCCGGAGAGGATTCCCTGGGGAAAGGCAGCTTGTGCCCCACGGCCCATCAGGAACAGGTGCGCTGACAGCCCCCAGCACCCTGGGCGCCTTCTTTTATAGACAACATCTGCACCAAACAGCAGGAAGTTCTAGGGAGAGATGAGAATGTCATCACCAGTTGAAGACGCACCCCCTGTTTGTGAGTGTGGAGCTGCTGGAGTTTTAAGAAGGACATTTTGGGAGCCTGCCTGTTGGGAAGGAGAAAGGCAGGGCCAGTGGGGGCCATTCAGTGTCTCGTAGCCCGGATCTGCTCATCAACAGCTGCCGACGCCCGCGAACCTGTCAGCAGCGTCCCTGGAAGCTGCCTCCTTCTCAGACTCGGGGGCCCCCCGGGCTGTTTTAGAGGCCTTCATCTGTCATCCCTGCCTCATGGCAGCTCAAGGGAGCACTTGTTCCAATCAAGGCTGCAAAACCACTTCTCTTTGCTCCTTTGTGCCTCTTACTCAGAATTTTTAGAAATGAAGAAATTAAATGGTGCCATGGGTCACTGTTTTTAAAGCACGAACTTGGTAAAATGTGGGGAGCATGCAGTATGTGCTTCCTTTGCACTCACGGCTATTTCTCTACAGCCTCTCAGCCTCATTAATGAGCTCCCTGGTCTAAAGAATTGGGAATTGATAGGCTGGACACTGGGGGAAAGGGAGAGGGAGGGGTCTGGGTGATGTGAGACTTTCCATGAGGGCAAGTTATCGGGAAAGCTTTGACCAAGGTAAAGAGTGCCACGCTGGGCGACGGTTTTGCTGCAGAGGTGACAGCTTTGTGGGGACATGCTGGGTTTAAGAGGCCTCAGGGTGGCGACATTGGGGGAGCCCTCAAATGCACAAGTGGAGAGTTTGGAAAAAAAAATGAAAAGACTGGGAGCATGGCTGGGACACCGGTTAGCACATAGGTGGCAGCTAAGCCTGAAGAGCTTGATGAGTGTGAGGAAGGCTAGTCAATTACCGGGGAAGAGAAGAGGTCTGGGGAGGGGTCCTGGGGATCTCCAGCTTGCAGAGAAGGGGCGAGAGAACAAGCCGAGATGGCAACTGCCCGGCGTGTGAGGCGGGCACACACCCAGGAGCCAGGGGAATGCTGGAAACTAAGAGAAGAAAGCAAGCCCAGGAAAGGCGTCAGGGGCAAATGCGGGTGGAGGTCAGGCTGGGCGAAGCCTCGAGGGAGGCTTCTATGCTGTGTCTAAACCTGCGAGACATCGGCCACATGTTACACCCCACAGTGCCTGCTGTGAGGCTGGTGCAAAAGGCGTGCAGCATATATATTTGTTAAATATTTAAATGCACCTTATTATAAAAGAGGCTCTTTGGCCCATAAACGCATTTCATTTTTGCCGACCATACCGTGAGAACGAGGCAGTGATGGTTCAAAGCCGGGAGCCCGGCTTTGAATCCGGACTTCATCTGACACTGTGTGGCGTTTCTGAATTTTGATCTTTCTTCTTTGTTTATTCACAGCACCCACATCCCAGGGTTGTGGTAAGGGTAGAAAGCGCTTGATGCAGGGCTCGTGTGCAGGAAGCACTGCAGCAATGGGCTGCTACTGGTCACGATTGTTAGGGGAGATTTGTGGAAAAGAGATCCTGAGACTCACCTGGTGAGACTGAAGCACCATGTTGTAGAGCTGGACCCTGGCGGGCATCGGGAGAGGGAAGCCTTTCTGCAGCTTCTCTGTGATGGAGACCACTGGTAAGGACCAGGAGAGGAGAAACAGAAGGGCAGGGGAGGAGGGAAGGCCAGAGCGCCTTGGTAGGCAGCCTCTCTGAATCTGCATGCCCGGGCCTAGGAAGGGACTGGCATGGGCATACGTGCCTGAGAGGAAGGCTGCTCTGAAGTCTGTCCCTCCCACCTGTGGCCCATCAGCCCCAAGTCCACTTCTAGGACCAGTGTGGGCTCCATCCCCATGATGGCCCGCCTGAGGGAGCAGCGTAGCTGGTAGCCACTAAACCACAATCCGCTGCGTGCAATGGTGTGGATGGATGTGGGTGTGTAATCAGGGGTATCTATGCATGCGTGCATGAAACCCCTCCACGTTGAGGATAAAGCCAGAGGTGGACAGTGGCCAGGGCAAGCACCCCAAATACCACCACATGGAACTTCAGAGAACTCTACATTAGAATGTGATCTCCCAGGCCACTATAAAGCTACATTTCTCAAGGTAGGAGGACAGGTCAGAAGACTGATGGATCACATTTCACACGATAATTTGTTGGATTGATCGATAAGTTCTAAATATCCTAGTCCCAGGTTTTGTGGGCCTCTATTTGTACTTTTGCCCCTTGATCTGAAGGTCGGGGGCAGGCCCGCCTGAGGCTCTTACCAGCGTGGTGATCTAAGCTCTGCGTGGGGTTACCAGGAGACCCCCTTATCCTTCTACCAGACTTGGAAAAAGACCATGGGCTTTGGCTTTAGAGATGGGATCAAATCCACACCCCACCTTTTGCCTGCTCTGTCACCTAAGTCACTAAACTATTTTGTTCTTCCACTTCCTCCCGTAAAAGTTGGAGATGTTAATAATTCTTCATCTCAAGGGGGTTTTGTGAGGGCCGGAGGCAATAACGAATCAACCCGTGTGTAGTAGGCCAGTCCAGGTAAGCTCCCTTTTTGTTCCATCCCGTTCCTGGGTTAGATGCTATTTGAGCTTCACTTGGCAGCATCGTTGCCCAGCCCTCCTGCCTGGGGCCAGGTATTAGGTGACTCTAGGTAATAAACCCCACCCTCTTCCCCCATGACTAAAAACCAGTGAGTTCTCCAAAGTTCCTTACCATTAACCCTGGGCAGCACAAGAATGGGCACAAGGTAGTTCATGATGTCTTGCAGCAATTCAACCTGGAAATCAGAGGGAGGATGGGAGGATGGCCCTGTGTGGCCAGGGCCCCGTGGGACCGGCAGCCCTCCGTCACCCTCCCTCTGTCAGCCTCCTTTCCCCTAGCTCTGCTCGGCAACCGCACAGCGGGCAGGACTGCGGAGAGGTGGATGCGAGTGACATGTGAAGCCTTGGCAGCCCGGCCAAGGTCATGGAGGTGGGAGGTGGTTCATTTTGCTCCGATGGTTCCAGATGTAAAGCATGGTCTCCACTGTAAGGTGCAGGGCCTTACCACCCACGACAATGATGAGGAAGGTCATCAGAGAGTATTTAAATGGGAAACACTTGGCTTCAAAATGTGTCCTCTCAGACGTGGCAGTTAGAGGGCAAACGGAATCAACCGTTTTGAGGGCTAGTTGGAGCAATGTTCATCAGAAGCCTGCGTGTGCCTGCTCGGGCTTGGTGGTTCACGACTGCAACCCCATTGCTTCGGGAGGCTGAGGCAAGGGGATCACTTGAGACCTGGAGGAGTTCAAGACCAGCCTGGACAGCATAGCAAGACCCCCATGTGCCTTTGGGCTAGCAAACATGCTTCCGAGGAATTTATCCTAAGGAAATAATGTAGGGTATAGGAAAAAATTTGGATGCAGGATGTTGACCAAAGCCACAAATTTATCCAAAACAATAAATTAAAAGCAACCTCCACATCCAGCAATAGGGGAATCACTTGGTGGAAAATGGTAATACTTTAATAGAAGGAAATATCATGCGACTGTTAAGAATGATATTGTAGAAATGTAAGTATCAACACAGAGATAACCATGATACATTTCTGAGTGAGGGAAAGCAGGCTGTAGAAATCACATCATTCCATTTTTTTAATTAAATAGGCGTAGTAGAAAGTCAGTAAGAATATTCTGCTGATTTTTATTCACTAAGTGATGAAAATTTGCAAATCTGTAAGTTCTGATTGCCCTACAGTACATATGTTTTGCTTTGGCAATAATAAAAAAAAATTAAAAATAGTGTAAAACACTCAAGGTGCTTGACTGTAGTTGTGAAATTTACAGCTTGTAAATGTATATGTTTTTGTCTCTGGAACAACTGAGTCTCCTTCCCTGGCCTGTTACTCCCCGGCCTCACCAAATGCAGTGCCCCCCTTCCTGTGAATCCGGGGAACTTTAAATTTCTATTTTCTGCAGAAGTAGAAATTAGTTATGGACTTAGTCAAGCCACCAAGACAGCCTTGGAACCAGTCAGTTCATGGAAATACAGTGACGCTGCATTTGGTCCTTCCGTTTGGAATCTCATCGGATGGAAATGGCTGGTTGGATTTATATCAGATTTGAAGGGGACATTGGGACCGTATGACTTTGGGCTTGGGGGACTTACGAGGCACTCACTTGGTGGGGTCGCCTCAGGAATCTAAGGAAATGTTCTGCAGAGCAGCAGACACCGGGATTCAACCAGAGCCCACCGGGAGATTCAGGCCAATGTAGCAAGACCCTGGACAGCCGACTGCGGCTTCTGAGGTTACACGCAGGCAGGGGCTCTGTGTGGCTGGCGTTGAACAGCAAGGGTGACTACTTCCCAGTAACAGGGCAACTCATCATCGGCGCCCCTCGTGAGGGCCGCAGGGGCAAATCTACTTAACGACGAGCAGTGACACCCGGGCAGTGGAACCGCCTGCTGTACCTGAGCTGGGGCTCTCCCTGCTCCTCCCTCTTCTACCAGACCTTTCTCATGTCCCTACATGGCTCTGCCATGCATCCAGCTGCTTCCCCCAAAACTCCAGAATTCACCTGGGCAATCCTTTCCTTCCCCACATGGCCATGAGGGAGGCTTCTGTGCTGGGTCTGGATCTGCCAGACACTGACCCCATGTTATACCCCACAGTGCCTAGTACAATGCTGGGTGCGACATATATTCATTAACTATTCAAATGCACCTTATGAAAGGGGCTCACATCTCTCCCTAGGTTCTGTCTAAATCAACTTCCAAAATATGTTTCCGATCCACCATCTTTCTCTTCTCCCGGGCGGAGTCCCAGCCCCCAGCATCTCCCATGGCCAAACACACCAGCCTCCCCTCATCTGTAATCCACACCCCCACCCCAGCCAGGGGGAGCTTTTACAAAGTTATAAATCTGCTGCCAGCGTTCCCTGCAGGAAAGGGTGCACTGCTGCTCACTGCTGTGAACACACCACGTCCCCTCCTCTAGCCCAGCCCGGAAGGCCCTGGGCGAGCCAAGTCCGTGCGGGCCCCTCTGGCCACATCTCCTCCGATGCCCGCTACTCACTCTGCTCCAGACACACAGGCTCCTTCCAATCCCCAAACGCACCAAGCTTGTTCCCACCACAGCGCCTTTGCCCCTGCTGTTTCCTCTGCTGGCTCCTTCTCATCCTTCAGTCCAACATCACCCCCTCGGGGCCGCCTTCCCTGACCACACCCTCTGATGCTTCATTCTCCCCCATCGCTTTCCACCCATCCCAACTTTGGTTTTCGCAGCTTTGATTATGACTGAAATGATCTTCTCTTTCTTTCTTTCTTTTTTTTTTTTTTTTCAGATAGGGTCTCACTCTGTTGCCCAGGCTGGGGCACAGCATCGCATGACCTTAGCCCGTGTAACCTGGAACTCCCAGGCTGAAGCCATCCCCCTGCCTCAGACTCCCAAGCATCTGGGACTACAGGTGCATGCCAACACACCCACCTAATTTTTATTTTTTATAAGAGATGACATCTTGCTATGTTGCCCGGGCTGGTCTTGAACTCCTAGCCTCAAGCAATCCTCCTGCTTTGACCTCCCAAAGTGCTGGGATTGCAGACGTGAGCCACAGTGCCTTCATTTCTTATGGCGCTGTCTTCCCACTGCCATCTAAGAGTCTGAGAAGGCGTCACTTCCCTGTCTTGTGCATCAGCCTAGCCCACACTTGGAGTAGCACTTGGCACCTAACAGGTGCTCAATAAAGTAATTCATTTGTTCACTCCACAAACATTTGCTGAGCAGATTTCCTCTATCAGACCATGCATGTTTAATCCCATTTGAACTGTGCTGTACTCACTCCGGGGGGGGGAAGGCCCGGAGTTCAGAAAAGGGAAGTGACTTGCCCAGGGCCCCAGAGTTGGTGGGCACGGAGCAGGGATTCTGACTCAGATCCCTCTGCCCACCAAGCTCCACAAACCATTAGTTCACAACCAAATTATATGCAAATGAACCAGGAGCCACCTAAATAATGCCACGAACCTGTAACATGTCCCCACACCCCGCCAGGCCAGGAGAAGGAAGAAGCCACCAGGGGCCTCAGACTCACCGGGAAGGGGCCAATATTGGAGTGCTTCAGTTCCAGGAGCAGCCTGTGGGAGGACGAGGAGGGGCCTGAGGTCACCGATTGCTTGACTACTGTGAGAACCCGTTTCTAGAGAGGAGAGACCCCGCTCCAGTGATACTACCCAGTCTTCCCACCCACTATCCGTTCCCCTTCCACCGGTCACAGACCCCGATGTTTCCTCTGGAGAATTCACACCTTCCCTGAGTCGTCAGTGCCGTTGACTCCACACTGAGCTCCGGGCCGTGCTGGCCAAAAGACCTTATCCACCTCTCCTGCCACAGTCATCGCTGCAAGGATGGACCTGTGACCTACACTGTCTCGTGAAAGTTGGTCCCTGGACTTCCGCTGGGAATATTGGGAATGAAGTATTTTCTTTTCTCTGGGAAAATAAGGAAGCTCCTGGTGACTATTTTGCCGCCACTTGGTGACAGCCTGCTGGGGAATGAAGCCAGCATAGAGGACAGCAGAGCCAAGAGATGGAGACAGATTCCTAAGTACATCATTTGAGCACCTGGGTCTTTTCCTTGTCTGAAAACCTTGGATTTTTCAGTTTCCTGAGCTGATCTACTCTTCTCCCTTTATGGCCTTTTCGACATTTTAACAGTGATCTCAGAGAAAGGGGGGACATTCGCTGTTTTCTAAACCCCAACCATTCGTTAGCTGTGTCGGGTTCTTTGTTCCACTGAATCCCAGTAACATTCCAAGAGGCAAGGGCCATTATACTCATTTCTACAGATGAGGGAACTGACACGCAGGTCAAGCGATGGGCCAAGGTCACACAGCTAACATTAGCAAAGCAGGGTTTCTTTTTTCCCTTCTTCTCTGAGACGGGGTCTCACTCTGCTGCTCAGGCTGAAGCGCAGTCACAGCTGCACTGCAAAGCAAAATCGCGGCTCACTGCAGCCTCAACCTCCCTGGGCTCAAGTGATCCTCCTACTTCAGCCTCCCAAGTAGTTGGGATTACAGGTGTGTGCCGCCATACCCAGCTAATTCTTATTTATTTATTTTTTTTGTAGAGATAGGGGTCTCACTCTGTTGCCCAGGCTGTAAGAAAGCAGGGTTTTAGCAAGGCACGGTAGCTCACACCTGTAATCCCAGCACTTTGGAAGGCCAAGGTGAGCAGATCACCTGAGGCCAGGAGTTCAAGATCAGCCTAGCCAACTCTGGGAAATCCCATCTCTACTAAAAATACAAAAATTAACCAGGTGTGGTGGTGTGTGCCTGCAGTCCCAGCTACTCAGGGGGCTGAGGCAGGAGAAACGCTTGAACTTGGGAGGCGGGGGTTGCAGTGAGCTGAGACCGTGCCACTGCACAGCAGCTTGGGTGACAGAGCGAGACTCTCTCTAAAATAAATAAATATGTAAATAAATAAAGCAGGGTTTCAAACAGGGCTCCTTGAAGGCAAAGTCCTGGTTGTCTCCAACACTGTACAAAGCTTGAAAGCTTGACCTTGCTCCTCAAGAGTCAGTAGCCCCAGGGTTTCTGCTCCATGGGTTCTCACACCCGCCCCCCATCTCCTGAATGTCCCAGAAAGTCAAAGTCTGTGCTCAGCCCACACCCAGCTGTATCCTCTCAAACTCCTTTATTTGAGACGCCCATGGGTGTTTCAAGAGAAATTAAATCCATATGTTTCCAAAGCAGTAACGCTTGTCAACATGATGCCGGGATAAATGAGCAACACGTGAACCTCTGAGGCCCGTCTCAAGGTTAAGAAGGACGGCTTGTGGCAGGGAGAAGGCGGGACTGGGCAGGGATGTGGGTAAAGGCTGCGTGAAAACAGTGCAAACGAGCTGAAGGAGTGGGTGCCAGGTCTAACTGCGGGGCCACCACATCTGCTCGCTCAGGGTGTCTCCTCTCTGCCCCCACGCTCCCTCCCTGTCTCTCTGAGTGTCTCCCTCGGTCTCTCTGAGTGTCTCTGTCTCCCTGAGTGTCTCCCTCTGTCTCCCTGAGTGTCTCCCTCGGTCTCCCTGAGTGTCTCTGTCTCTCTGAGTGTCTCCCTCTGTCTCTCTTGTCTCTGCCTTTCCTTTTCTACGTCTCCTTTTTTCCTTTCCTGCCACAGTCATTGCTGCAAGAATGGACCTGTGACCTCCGCTGGCCCCATGAGAGTCGGTCCCAGGACTTCTGCTGGAAACATTGGGAATGAGGTACTCTCTTTTCTCTGGAAAAATAAGGAAGCTCTTGGTGACTATTTTGCTGCCACTTGGTGACAGCCTGCTGGGGAATGAAACCAGCGCAGAAGACAGCAGAGCCAGGAGACAGAGACAGATGCTCCCTCTCTCCCTTCCTTGTGTTGTTGCCTCTGAGTGTCACTCTCTCTGTCTGCCTCTTTCCCTATGTCTCACCCTCCCTTTTTGTATTTCTTTTTCTTTAAAAAATCTGTTTGTTTATTTTGAGACAGGGCCTTGCTCTGTTGTCAAGGCTGGAGTGCAGTGGTCGAACATGCACTGCGTCCTCAACCTCCCAGGCTCAAGTGATCCTCCCACCTCAGCCTCTCGAGTAGCTGGGACCCCAGGCGTGCACTACCATGCCTGGCTAATTAAAACAAACTTTTTTTTTTTTGAGACAAGGTCTCACTATGTTGCCCAGGCTAGTCTCGAACTCTTAGGCTCAGGCAATCCTCCCACCATGGCCTCCCAAAGTGCTTGGAGAGAGACGTGAGCCGCCACGCCTGGCCCTGTGTTTCTCCTTCTACATTTCTGTCTTTCTCCTTCCCTCTTGCATATTGAGTGTTTATTCTATACCTGGAAGTGTTCTAAACACCTCAGCACATACTAATACCTCGTTTCAGCTCACAATGATGCTGTTGGCAAAGATTACTGGGCTTGTTTTTTACTTTTTGAGATGGAGTCTCACTCTGTCGCCCAGGCTGGAGTGCAATGGGGCAATCTCAACCTCCGCCTCCCGGGTTGAAGCGATTCTCCTGCCTCAGCCTCTCAAATAGCTGGGATTATAGGTGCCTACCACGATGCCTGGCTAATTTTTATTTCACCATGTTGGCCAGACTGGCTCAAACTCCTGACCGCAGGTGATCCACCTGCCTCGGCCTTCCAAAGTGCTGGGATTAGAGTTGTGAGCCGCCACACCTGACCTTACTGGGCTTATTTTGTTGCCAGGGAACTGAAGTTGGCAGCGTTTCGGTGCTTGCCAAGGTGAGCTGCACTTCAAACACAGGCAGCCTGCTGTCGGGGCCTCATTCCTAACTACAACCCCCCCCCCTCGAATTAGGGTCATGTGGATTCTAGTCTCCCAGCAGAGCTGGTGGTTAAAGTCCCAAGGATGGTGCAAGAAGTTGAAGTGGGATTTCCAAGAGTCACGGAAAGCCAGGACATGGTACTGCTGGATGCCGCTGTGGCTCAGTGGGGATCATAGCTGATGCCTCCCAGCCATGACGACTGGCAGTGTCCCAGAATGCAGGACTGTCACCGCTAGAACTGGGACACTCAGCTGGTCGCAGTGGCTCATGCCTGTAATCACAACACTTTGGGAGGCCGAGGTGGGTGGATCACCTGAGGTCAGGAGTTCGAGACCAGCCTGGCCAACACAGTGAAACCCTGTCTCTATTAAAAATACAAAAATGAGCCAGGCGTGGTGGCGCATGCCTGTAATCCCAGTTACTTGGGAGGCTGAGGCAGGAGAATCGATTAAACCTGGGAGGCGGAGGTTGCAGTGAGCCAAGTTAGCACCACTGCAGTCCAGCATGGGAGACAGTGAGACTCTCAAAATAAATAAATAAATAAATAAATAAATAAATAAATAAATAAAAGAAAGAAAAGAACTGGGACACAGGAATAAACTGAGATGGTTGTCATCTACAGTGTGACCGCGAGTGAGTCACTTTTTATCTGAGCGTCAGGTTCCTGGTCTGCAAATTGGTTGTGTTGTGGCCATCACACACTAGCTGAGGCTTTAATGTGATGAGTGCACAATACAGTGCTTCTGTACATACAGGACCACTACCATCCCACAGCCGCCAAGGACAGATGGGCAGCCCCCTCCTCCCCTCACAGGCCCCCTTACCTATCCACCTTGAGCTCTCCAACAAGCCTGTCGGACCTGGCGCCGACCTCCAGGGAACCATGCGTGCTCTGCCAAAAGAACAGCCCAGGGTGAAGAGCCCCGACCCGGGCGCCGTGCCACGGGGCCTCCGAGCCAAGGAGGGTGAGCTTCACAACAGCTCAGCAGGGCAGTCCACACCCATGCGGGGTGAGGCCACACAGCTGGAGGAGTGGGGAGCCTTCCTGTGGCTCTGTGGCTGCTGAGTCCTAAACTGTCAGCCAGTTTCCATTTTCTCTCTCTACTTCCAGGACAATTTCAGAGTTCTTGGCCACTCTCAGAGGGGCTGTATAAGACAGACCTCAGGGCTGCAGTCCAGGCCAGCCCTGTTCTCACAATCCCTCATTCATTAATTCATTCAAAAAATATGTATTGAGGAGGAAATCCCGGCTTCCCACCTCAGCTATTCTGTGCAGTCTGCGTGATCCTGGACGACTCCCAGGACCTATTCTATCTGCAAAGTCGGGTAACAGGTTGCAGCCTGGGAGACCCAGTGGACCTGCCTAAGGCCTCTAAGTGCTTCTTGGTGTGGAGAGTGTCTGAACCACGCCCTCAGTGGCCATACAGGCACCACCAAATGACTGTGGCATGACGGAGTTATCGAAGGGATGAATGCATAAGGCTGCAATGGAGTGAAAACTGAGGCAAATGGAAGATTAAACAAATATATGAATGAAAGAATAACAGATATGCATGAATGAATGATGGATGAATGAATGAACAAATACACAAATGAATGATCAATTGAACAAAGGTGTAAGTAAATGAATAATCGAATAAATGTATCCATGTAGGAATCAGAAAAGGTATGACATATTTCAAGTCAACAATCTAATAAATAATGGAATGAATTAATAATTGAATGAATGAACAAATACAAAAATGCATAATTGAATTACTAAAGATGTAAGTGAATGAATTGGAAATAGTACACATATTTCAAGCCAACATGGAATGAATAATTGAATGAATGAGAAATTGAGTGGATGAATAATTGAATGAATAAGTAAACAAATGCACTGGTGAGTGGCTGGGTGAATGAATGCTTGTAGGAGCCAGCACAGTTGAGTAAGCGGCTCAGTGTCAGGCTCTGGAGTGACACAGTCCAGGTGTGAACCCAGACCGGATTCACACGTGGTCTCCTGACTCCAAGGACAGTGCTCTTGGGACTGTCCGGGGCTCCTCATCTGTCCACACCCAGGAACAGCTTACCATGCCGATCAGGAAGAGAGAAGCCAGGGAGGAGTTGGCGAGGACGGCAAAGGCCTGTACATCCAGGTCAGGGAAGAAGGAGAGGCCGGTGGGCTGCACAGACACTTGCGGCGGGGCGGAGGCCGAGATGTGGATCTGTATCTTCATGTTGGGAAACATCTTGGCCACCTGCAGCCCCCAGTGGAGACAGCCAACAAAAGGAGGAGTTCCTGTTGAAATGTTTCTAAATCCTATCTTGCCCCGCCCTGCTTAAATACCTCCAGTGTCTTCCCATTGCTCTTAGAATAAATCCTAAGATGGCAGAGTCTGGCAGCTGGCACCCTGCCCACCCCACCACCTGTGCCTCTGCCTCTTATCTTCCATCTTCAGCCACATGGAACTCTTTCTGTGCCACAAACTCAACACGCTTTCTGGTCACCTAAAACCCTTTGCACTCTCTGTTCCTCCTTGTTGAATGCTTTTCCTCACATTCTTCTCTATCTTGGCTCTTTCCGTTCCTTCAGGTCTCTGCAGATGTCACTTTCTTAGAGAGCAGTAGTGGCTTCCAGGGGGAACTAAGGAGGGCCTTGGTGACCTTCTTCCCATCTCTCTTAGCCTCTGATCTTCCCCCAGGGAAACCCACAGGCTGAGTAAAAAAAATGTGACTGTTATGCAAATGAAGCTTCAAGACAATACCCCTGGATACCACTACCAGCCTCACCTCTCCCCACAACAGAGCTTCTCTGTATAGAAATTTCTGGGGTTTTACCACCAGAGAGGCTGCTATAAACAGAATGTTTGTGTCCCTGCAAATTCGTATGTTGAAGCCCTAATTCCCAGTGTGGCTGTATTTGGAGAAGGGCATCTAAGGAGGTAACTAAGGTTAAGTGAGTTCATAAGGGTAGGATCCTGATTCAATAGAATTAGTGCCCTTATAAGAAGAGACACCGAGAGCTCGCTCCCGCCCCCGACCACACATGCACTGAGAAAAGGCCCTGTGAGAACACAGCAAGAAGGAGGCAGTCTACAAGCCAGGAAGAGAGCCCTCACTAGAAACCAAATCTGCCGACACCTTGACCTTGGACTTCCAGCCTCCAGAGCTATGAGAAGTAAACCCTGTTGTTTATGCCACGTGGTCTGTGCCATTTTATTACAGCAGACTGAGCAGATAAAGACAGAGGCCCTCCTTGACCACCTTGTCTAAAACAACCTCATCCACCTGTCGGTTTTACCGGTCACATTCCACATTATTTTGGTTATTGTTTTGGGTATCTGAATGATATTTTTCTCTCTTCTCTGGTCTGGGAGCTCCAGGAGGGCAGGGAGGTGGTCTATTTTGTTGGGTTCCCAACATAGGGCCCCAGGCACATGGTGGGCATTCAGTAAATATTTATTGCATGAAAGGCCCCCCACCCCCACCCTCTGCCAGCATCTGCTCCCACACTTGGTCAACTGGGCACTTGGAGCCTTTCTCTGTTCTGGGGATTAAGCTATTTCCACCCCTTCATCCTGGGTTGCCTCTGGATCCTGTGTGTGTATGTTGGTGAGGGGTCTCATCATCCACTCAGCAAAGCCCTGTCCTCCCTAGAAGCCCCCAGGCTCACTAAAGGAAAGCAAGGTCCTCCTTGCCTCGGGTAGGAAGCTTCCAAAGAATTGAGTTGTCAGTCGAAATTTGGACTCCTTTGGAATCTGTAGCAAGAGAAGAGAAAAGGATCTCGGAGGATGCTGTTATAGGCAGAGCGGAGGGGGTGAGTTCTGCATGGGGGTGAGAGACGGACTGTACACACAGTGGCCAGCCCCTATGTGACAATGGAGTAACTGACCCACAACCTCTGCAGCAACCAGTCCCGAAACCACGCCTTCTGCAGCAGATGGTCCAGAATGGGCAGGAGCCGGTCAGTGCATGCCTGCTTGCTTTTTGCTCCTGAGAAAACCCAATCTGCCTTCAAACCAATCTCACAGGACACCCCATTTCCAGCAAGACCTGTCTCTGCCTTAGCCTGATGTTAGGACTAGATGACGGTCTGACAACTACTCAATCAATGTAGCTCTTTTTTTTTTTTTTTTTTTGAGACAGAGTCTCACTCTATCACCCAGGCTGGAGTGCAGTGGCACAATCTCAGTTCACTGTAACCTCTGCCTCCTGGGTTCAAGTGATTCCCTGCCTCAGTTTCCTGAGTAGCTGGGATTACAGGTGCCTACCACCACGCCTGGCTAATAATTGTATTTTTAGTAGAGGCAAGGCTGGTCTTGAACTCCTGACCTCATGATCCGCCCTCCTTGGCCTCCCAAAGTGCTGGGTTACAGGCGTGAGCCACCGTGCCCAGCCTTATGTTTCTTATTCATTACTTCCTACATTCCAAGCTCTGTGCTTGGTCCTCTCATAGACTAATATCTCATTTAATCAGGCATTAATACCTCGTTTAATCTTCACAACACCCTTTGGAGAAAAACAGTTACTGGTGTTTTACAAATGACCAAACAGGTTCTGAGAGGTGGAGTAACTGACCTGGGTCACCCAGCTGGAGGGGGGTGGGGCCGATACTGGAACTCAGCTCTAGCTGACTCTAGAGTCAACACCTTAACCTCCCGCACTGTGAGAAAAGCTCTTTCCAGATTTTCTGGAAGGTCTGCAGGACTCTGAGTCCAGTGCTCTTCCCATGCCCCCACACAGCCCGGCCTTACCATGTCATCCGTAAGAGTCATCTTCAAGACCCCAGCCTCTTGGTATACAAGCCCAGCTGTGTTGAAGAAATAGTCAGAGAGGCCCAGGTATACCATGCGGTCGTGGGCAGCGGGAAACTCCATCACTGGTGGAGCAAAAGGAGGTGGATTGTGGTGGTTCAGACGGTAAAACTCCCCCTGGGGGTAGAGGCAACAGAGTGAGCCCAGATATTCTTCAGGAAATATAATTCAACATCTCCATTCAGGAAAAGATGAGCTGAGGACACCAGCTGTACACTCGCAAAGGAAACAGCAATGACCGGAAGCTAACGGTAGCGTCAAATGCCTCCCAGGAGCTGGTTTCAGAGTGCTCCTCATGCCAGTCCTGGGAAAGCAGGTATAGCTATGCTTACGGTACAAGAGAGGACACAGAGGCACAGGGAGGTGAAGTGACTTGCCCAAGGTCACACAGCTGGTAAGTGGCAGAGCCAGGAATTGAACCCAGGCTTCCAACATCCCATGAACATTTTCCTCACCGCTCCATTGTCTCAACCTCAACCTTGCTAAGAAGCACAGAAACCCTATGAAAAAAAAAACGGTGAAATCCTGTTGGTTTCATCTGTGAGGTTAGTAAAATGGGAAAAGAGGTAGATTGTTTTGAGTGTTGCATGTGCTTTGAACTGACGCTATCCGGTGTTTGGTGAGAGCACTCATAAGCTGCTAGGGCTGGTTTTTATGTTTCTGAAGAGCACTTTGGCAATATGTTGTAAAAGCGGATCATTCATTTAGCAAATAAATGTTGAGCTTAAAAAAGCAAATTCTAGTTGGATACATATGGTAGGATACCACTTACGTAAAATTTAGAGGCCCATAAAAACTCTAAAAACACAGGCCAGAAGGCCACACACCAACATCATCAGCGTGGTTCTGGGGTGGGGGCAGAGGCACCCAAGGGGGCCTCATTAGTTATTTCTACAAGATTTTGTTGTTTAAAAAATCAGAGGCAAATAGGACAAAACGGTAAGATTTCTTAAATCTGCATGTTGGGTACTTGGAAGTGTGTAGCATTCTCTATACCTTAGAATTATTTTACTGCTTAAACCTAACAAACGTAACCTCTATATTATGGAATACATGCAATTCTTAATGACAATAAGATGGGCTGGGTGCAGTGCCTCACGCCTGTAATCCCAGCACTTTGGGAGGCCGAGGCAGGCAAATCACCTGAGGTCAGGAATTTGAGACCAGCCTGACCAACATGGTGAAACTCTGTCTCTACTTAAAATACAAAAAATTAGCCGGGCACGGTGGCGGGCGCCTGTAATCCCAGCTACTCAGGAGGCTGAGGCAGAAGAATCGCTTGAACCTGGGAGGTGGAGGTTGTGGTGAGCCAAGATCGTGCCACTGCATTCCAACCTGGGCAACAAGAGTGAAACTCCATCTCAAATGATAATAATAATAAGATGGACCTATGCACTGACTAGAAATCATCTTTAATATATATTGCTGAGAAAAGTGAGTAGAAGAATAGTGTATATCCATTCATGTAGATGATCAGCAAAAATCTAGTTGGATTTTCTTGTGCATTTATGTGAATTCTTAGAACCAGGGACCTGGGAGGTGAGCACATGCCATGGTTCTCAATGGTCAACTCTGGGCAGGAGTCCAGGAGGTAAACAGGACTTCTCTTATTCACTGAGGATAATTACGTATTGCTTTAATTTTTTATTCTGTGGTATCATTTAGATATGTGTAGGTATTCATTTTTTTTCTTAGTATGCCATTTGGCTGGCTATCCCACTTCTAGGAAATGCTCAAGGATGGACAGAGGCATAATTGCAAGGATGGTCACTACAGCTTTGGTTACGTTTGTGGGGAAAAAATGGAGATCCCATGTGTCCCAGGAGGGGGCACTGTCCTCATACCTTATCCCAAGCTGTCCTCTGAAAAACCAAGCAGCCAGGAAAGGGCTGCAGGGGGACATTTCATGGATGGCAAAGCTGTTCCTGTCATACGTGTTGATTTGTAAAAGTTGTAAAGCAGAATGTATAACATGACACATGCACATATATGTATGTGTGTTTTTTGCTGTCTATATGTGAATACATGTGTGTGCATTTTTTCCTATTTCCATATTTTGGGTTTTGTGTGTATTTGTTTTTATGCCTATATATGTGTACATTTGTTTCCGTGTGTTTGTGTGTGTATCTTTCTGTCTCTGCAAAGACAAGGGTTGGAGGGAGCTACATTTGTGTATTGATAGTGCTTATCTCGAGGTTGTAGACTTGGGTAATTCCTCTCTCCCTTTTTCTTTCTTTTCCTTCTTTCCTATATTTATTTCTGTATTCCTCTGCAGTTTCTAAATTTTCTTTTTCACATTGAATTTGTTTTGAAACAAGCAAATAAACTATAAACAAGCAAATCATCCATGAGGAAGGACTGAAGGAGGCACAATCCAGAATGAATTTCCGAGTGGGACCCACTCTTGCTGGAGCGGTAGTGAAGGCTGCTCTGGGAGTGACAGCTGAGTGGACAGCCACGTGGAGTACTATAAGAAGCCAGCAGGGGGAGGTGGGCATTGGGAGGGAAGGGAGTACCAGGCAGAGGGAACAGCTAGGACAAAGGCCCTGAGGTGGGAGCAAGCTTCACCTACTTGAGGAAGTATAAAGCCAGTGTGTCTGGCTGGAGCATGGTGAATGAGGGAGGGAGCAGCATGAAATAAAACTCCATCCATCCATCCACCCATCCATCCATCCATCCATCCATCCACCAATTACATCCATCCATCCATCCATCCACCAATTACATCCATCTATCCATCCATCCACCAATCCATCCATCCATCATCTATCCATTCATCTATCCACCCATCCATCCACCCAGTTATCCATTTACCCACTTATCCATCCATCCATCCACCCATTTATCCACTTATCCACTTACCCATCCATCCACTCACCAATCCATCCATCCACCCATCCATCCATCCATCCATCCATCCATCCATCCATCCATCCATCTATCCACCCACCCACCCACCCACCCACCTATCCACCTACCCACCCACCCATCTATCCACCTGCCCATCTATTTATCCACCCAACCACCCACCTACCCATGAATCCATATATTCATCCATCCATCCACCTACCCGTTTTATGCTATCCATATATAGGCATAAAAATAAAGACACACAAAACCCACAATGTAGAACCCATTCACATACCCATCCACCCATCCACTCATCCATCCATCCATCCATCCATCCATCCACCAACACACCCACCCCCCACCCACTTACGCATCCACCCATCTATCCACCCATCTATCCATCCACCCACCCACCCACCCACCTTCCCATCCATCCATATATCCATCCATCCATCCATCCATCCATCCATCCAACAAATACTTTGTTGAGCACCTACTATGTGCCAAGCATTGGTTTAGGTGCTGCTCATGGTAGTGAACAAAGCAGTTGCAGCCCCTTCTCTCATCACAGTGAGGGAGATAGACTTAAGAGTGTATGTGTGTGTGCACACGTGTGTGTGTACTGGTAATAAAGCAGGATGTGGGGGAAGAGGAGAGAGCTATTTCAGTGATAGTGATAGTGATCTGGGAAGGCCTCTCTAGGGAGGGAATGTTTGAACACAGACTTGAAGGAAGCAAGGGAGAGCTGTGTGGAAACCTGGGGGAGGGCACCCAGGCAGAGGAAAGAGCCAGGGCAAAGGTCTTGAGGAGGGGCAGGCATGGTGTGTTTCGGGAACAGTGGGGAGGCCAGTGTGACTGGGGCAGGGAGAGTGGGGAGAGTAGAGAGGGTGGTGGTAAGTCAGATAGGAATCAGGGGACGTCGTAAAATTTCTTTCCAAGGACTGTGGAGCCCTGGAGTGTCTGAGACAGGTTCTCAGGTGTGAGGGTGTATGGTTCTCGGTGTCAGCCTCACCTTCATCTGTACGTCCAGGGTCTCAGCTGTGGTTGTTGGAGGTGCCACCAGACCATAGTTGATTCCAGCCACAGCATCTATTTTGGTCATCACTAGAAAGAAAGAAGACAGACCATGAGCTGGCTCCCATGGTAGCATCCCTGGAACCTGAAATGCAGGATCGGAATTTCCTAAAATTGGATCAAGAACTGCAGTGTCCCGCCTCCTCCAGGGAGCCTCTTCAAAGGAGCTCGCCTACAGGGAAAATGAACCCACACCCCACATTCACAGACACCGCATACTCTCTTCTTCCAACATCCCTGAGATGGGTGGCTAAGGTACAGGGTCAAGGGCACGGACAGACCTAGGCTTGAATCGAACTCTACAACCTTGGACAAGTCCTTGCACTTCTCTGAGCCACGTTTTGTCATTTGTAGAAGAGATAATTCTAGTGACCTCACAGATGCTGGGAGAGTTTTGCGAGAAGGTGAATGCCCAATGCCCGGTACATGCAGAGGCTCAAAAGCCAGGGAGGACAGTTGTCAGGATCATTGATAGTTTCGCAGGCTGAGTCCCGGCTGGCCCAGACCTGTCTAGGAAAAACTTGCTGGGCCCATCACATCCACCCTGACTTCCCCACCCCTCCCCTTTCTGTTCCTTTCTGTCCTTGATCCTCGTCCAGCCCTCACCTGGCAGAGTCTGGAAATACGGTTGCAGCTTAGAGGATACGGAGCTGGTGACTTCCTGGCAGACCTGGGGAGAAGCAAACAAGTTATCAGGAAGGTCTTCCCGTAGTGAAAAATATTCTTTGGCAATAATGGGCCAGACATGCCTTGCTTTCCTTGAATGTTTTCTTGAAAATTATGTAGCCAATCAAATTTCTCTTTTCTTTTTGGCCACTAGGGAGACCAAGTTGAACATGCAGCTTAGAAATAATAACTGTATCTGACTGCATGGCCTACATATCTGCATTCTATTTCCTGCCCTGGTGTGTGGAACTTTCCTGAAGAGTGTTTATGCCTTCTACTTTATAAGGTGAGTTTGTTTTATGGTCTTCTTTCTGTTTGATTTTACTGTCTCAGATCCTTTTCGGAATGAAGTGGTAAGCAAACAATAGGTAGTCAATGGTCAGCTTTCCCTTATCTGGGCTTTGGGAGCATGGGCAGGCTTTCTGCTTAAGTCTAGGTGGGCACCCTCACATTTGCCATGTACGGCCTGCCTGCCTTTGCCACCCCACCCCAATTCCCCTGTCCCCTAGCCCGTGACTCGCTGTGGAACAAATACTAGCCCGAGAAGACCTATGTTGGGTCACACACTGACTGTGATACTGCTTTTCCATTTATCTAGACCTTTATTTCTTCATCTGTAAGATGGACCATGGCAAATAATATTTTCCATGCCATCTGCTCTTCTGTCCTGTGGCCTTGGCACACCCCACCAGGAGATGGAGTCTGTGAACTTGCCACTAGAATCTGGGCTTGGCGACTTGCCTCTAAGCAACAGAACACAACGCACCTCACCTTTGTGTAGCTTAGAGGTGAGGTCACACGAGGCTATGCAGAACCCACTCAATGCTGTGAGAAGCCCAGGCGCCACAGAGGTGAGGTCACACGAGGCTGTGAGAAGCCCAGGCCCCACAGAGGGACCACACTAGTGGTTTGGGTCAATAGTCCCAGCAGAGCTGAGCCTTCAAGTCTTCCTAGCCCAGGCACCAGAGATGGGAGAGAGGCACCCTCCAGGTGATTCTAATCTGAAACCTTTGAGTCTTCTGAGATAAGGCCCCAGACCTCATGGAGCAGAGAGCTCAGCCACCCCCGCCACACCCGGCTGATTTCCTGATGTGTGGAATCCATGACCAGTGGTGGTTGTTTTATGATACCAAATTTTGGGTTGCTTGTTTCCAAGCAATAGAGAGCTGAAACATAGGATTAAAACCATAGCCTTCCCCTAACTAAGAGACTGGGGCTGGGGCTGGTGGTCAGACAAGCTCTTCTCATCTCTCTCTGACATTGCTCCCGAGTGACCGTCCCCTCAGTCATTCAGCACAGTCTCTTCGATCCCTGCCTTTCCTGACTACTGGGTAGCTCCTGGCATGGTTGCCCATTCTCTTCTAGAAACACTCCAAGGCCTTCTGCTCTCCTATCCCCTACAGGCTGTTCCCCGGGCTCCTTTGCAAGCTCTTCCTCCTTCCCTGGAGATGTGGGAGCTCCGCCGGTCTTCCTTCCTGGCTCCCTGCCCCTTCCACTTAGATCTTCTTCTTGAACCATTCCAGGCATCCCCCGGCCCCTGCGGCAGATGCTCCAGTGCCCACCCACACTCTCTGGACTCAGAAGCGCCAATAAGTCAGGTCCTTAAGAACGGTCTTCAATGAAAGAAGGGTGGGAGGTGGTAGACAAACCCCCCAGCCTTCCTCCTGCTTCTGGAACAGTTCTGAGGTGTGCTCCCCACCATTCCTTTGAGAATTGCCAGCAGGGCAGAGTCCCAGTTATCTGTAGCAGGAGCCCACTCAGTAAAGCCCCTTCCCTGCCTCCCAGCCTCCTTCCTCTGCCTCCCAGCCTCCTTCCTCTGCCTCCCAGCCTCCTTCCTCTGCCTGGGAACCCCTCCCAATAAATGACTTGCACCCAAGTCTGGTATCAGCATCTGTCTTTGGGAGCCCAAGCCAAGTCACCTCCACTGCTCCCAACACGTGGCCAATACTCAGGCCCTACTTTGCAGCCCAGGTGTCCCCTCGGAGCTCCAGCCTGGGGACCCGGCTGCCTGACGAACAACTGTCCCTGGGTGTCCTACTGGTCCCCAAGGCTGGCACATCCCAAACCAAACTCCTCAGGTTCTTACTCCTCCTTAAGGTTGGCTGCGCCATCTGCCTAGAGTTCACTTCTGTCTTCCGCTTCCCCTCCTTCTACATTGCCAATCAGGTTATTTTTCCTGGGAGATGGAGGGAGGAAAAGGGGAAAGAGGGAAAAGGGGAAGATAAAGAAAGAAGGAAGAAAGAAAGGGAGAAGAGGAGAAAGGGAAGGAAGGAAGAAGGAAGGGAAAGAAAGAACTGAATGGAAGGGCTGGATGCGGTGGCTCATGCCTGTGAGCACTTTGGGAGGCTGTGGCGGGTGGATCACTTGAGGTCAGGAGTTTAAGACCAGTCTGGCCAACATGGTGAAACCCCGTCTCTACTAAAAATACAAAAATTAGCCAGGTGTCGTGGCAGATACCTGTAATTCCAGCTGCTTGGGAGTCTGAAGCAGGAGAATCTCTTGAACCTGGGAGGCGGAGGTTGAAGCGAGTTGAGATTGTGCTACTGCACTCCAGACTGGGTGACAGAGCGAGACTCCATCACCAAAAAAAAAAAAAAAAAAAAAAAATGAAAAACGAAAAGAAAGGCAGAGAGTGGGAAGAAAGAAAGGGAGGAAGGAAAGAAGGGAAGGAAGGAAGGAGGGAAGACAGGAGTGGGAAGGAGGGAAGGAGAAAATTTGGTTTCCCTGGAGTGTGTTTCTACCATGTAAGTCGCAAGAAGTCTCAAGAGGACCTTGCCTGGCATTCTCTGAGGAATGCGCACCTCTTCTCCAGTGGCTCAGGGACAGAGGGCAGCACAGCTGGCAGCTGTGGCCCCGCTGGACTCCTGAGCTGCCCCTCAGGCATGATCACCAGTGTTGCTCACCCATTGGGGCCCACAGATGGCTCCAGATAGCAGCAAATCCCAACCTGGTGGGAGCCCAGCTCCCTCACTGCTCTTCTCTCCATGTGCGGGGGGCCTGCATTGGTACCTGCCTTGACAAACACTCCTTCCCTCAGACACCCACCCTACACACTGTATTCCCTGGGGGCAGACTCCCCGACTCACTCCTCACCTTTTCCAGCCCCTTCTGGCATCATGACATCTCATTCATTCATTCAGGCCAGTACTCGCTTCTAAATTGGATCTTATGATTAAGAGTGAGGCTCATCGCTGAGGTAGGGTAGCCTGGATTTCAATCCAAGCACTATCATTTCCTCTTTCTGTATCTCAGTTTATTATGGGGATAATCGTGGAATCTCACAGGAGATTAAATGAGAGAATGTGTGGATTAAATGCTGGAATCCATGGAAAGAGTTCCTAGCATAGGGTTAGATCACTGTAAGCACTCAGTACATATGGGCCAACATCATCACCATCGCCACCATCAGCATCACCGTCATCAACCTCACCATCACCATTGAACCTGCCCAGGATGGGCTCCTGCCTTGGAGGAAGAAAATGCCTATTAAATGGGCATATACTTACCAGCATCACCATCACCATCACCATCACCATCACCATCACCATCCCACAATCACCATGATCAATCTCACCGTCACCATCACCACCATCAACCTCACCATGACCATCACCATCACCACCATCAACCTCACCATCACCATCACCACCATCGACCTCACCACCACCATCACCACCATCAACCTCACCATCACCATCACCACTATCACCATCAACCTCACCATCACCATCACCATCATCATCATCGACCTCACCATCACCATCACCACCATCGACCTCCCCATCACTATCACCACCACCATCACCACCATCAACTTCACCATCACCATCATCATCATCATCATCGACCTCACCATCACCATCACCATCACCACCACCATCACTACCATCGTCTTCACCATCGCCATCATCATCATCACCATCAAGTCATTATCATCTCCACCATTACCATCACCATCATCAACCTCATAATCACCATCACCATCACCATCACTATCCTCAACCTCACCATCACCATCATCATCATCACCATTACCATTAACAGCAGCAGCAGCATTACTACTTACTAGCTTGGCTGCTATGGAGGGGTCACTTTTAGGTGGTACTAGGAAATAATCGTTTTAATTGTTCCAAATGTTAAATATATCCCAACCCTCCTCTCAGACTGTCACTTGATTATACAGACAGCTGAACTGCAGGTGAGCTAGCCGTGGGAGTGAGCACATTTTCTGCATCATCTCATGAATCCTCACAGTGCCTTGGTGAAGAAGGTATTCATGTTCCCATTTTACAGATGGTAAAACTGAGGTTCAAGTAGGTCAAGCAATTTCCTCAAGGTTACACAGTTAATTAAGCCCTGGAGCCAGGCTAAATCCTGCACCAAGATGCTACCCTGAGACTTTGGCTGGGGATTGTCCTGCTCCTTGGAACTGTCCATCGAATCCCAACCGTGCCACTGGCTCCACTCTTGCCACATGACTCTAAAATCCATTCTATAGTCCACTGTGTTATGCATTTTGACAAACGCGCCTTGATTTTTTGCTTTTTAAACTTTTGACACAGTGTCTTCAGATAGATAATCTCACTTGATTGATATACCCCTACCTGTGTTTTCAGTGTCTTTAGCAAGGAAACCAACGTCTTCCACTTAGAAGACCCACGAGCCCCCTCAGTGGTCTCCGTTCCCCTACCCTTGGCCTCTCCAGTCATTCCCACAGCAGTCAGGGAAATTGTTCTAAAGCACAGATCTGATCAGGTCACCCACTTGCCTAAAACCTTCAATGGCTCCCATTGCCCTCTGGAGAGAGGCAAAACTCATTGCTTTTTGAGATAGGCTCAGATGATTCTTGAAACTAATAATTTGCTAATGGAAAACCAGCAAAATGAATGGTCTTATCCCTTAGCGGAAGTACCCGAGTTGTGGGTTTAGGCTGTGGGCACCGATGGGGGAGTGCCAGCTGACACCTCTCTCTTGCACTAGTTCCAGCCTGAGGGAATGGGCTATGACCAGGGTTTGGCCAAAGCCCAGAATTGCAGCTTCATCAGTGGCATTTGTTCTGGATGGGGAGCACCAAGGAAGGGACTTGGGGTGGGGTGGGGTGGGGTGGAGGAAGGAGCTAGCAGGGCTACAGGAAGAGAGGAAGGCAGGAAGACACTGGCATTTTCTCAGCGGGGAGGAAGGCGGGGGGAAAAGCAGAGGTGGCCCAAGCAGGCACGGGGAACGTTTGCTGGGAGTGTGGGAACTGATCGTCTCGTTGTCTCTTGGTGGACTCTTCAGCAAAACACACATGACTGGCTTTTAGAGCTGGGGTTGTGGTTTCAAAGGGCTCTAAGGACTGCCAAGGGGTCTGGAGTGACAGCAGAGTGTTCATAGAAGGGGAGGTGTGTGATTACTGAGGGCCCTTCCCCTCTGATTGCTGATGGGGCTCCGAGCCCCTCCTACCTGGCTGTTCAACTTGTTTCGAAGCGCAGACTCAATTTTTTTGTGGAAGAGTTGGATCAGCCACCTAAAGATGGACAAGTAGGGACATAGATGAGCCTTTCCGGTTGGATTCAGAAGGCTACCTTATCTCAAAAGCTTTCTTCCCTCCTAGAAATAGAAATTGGTACTCTTGCCCCTGAGCTCTAACTGCACAGACTGCATCTGACACTTCTCCTCGAGTTAGTGACCTGTTTATGGGGTTATCTCCTGAATCCCTGTGTGGCTGGGCCCCTGCCCCTGTCTCATTCCTCACCAGTCCCCTCCCTCGCTGCACACCAACCATACCGGCCTGCCATGACCTCTGTCCGGTGCATCCTCCCACCACCAACCCTTTGCACATACTGTTCCCTCTGCTTAAAACACCCCTATCCCCAACACCTCCCTAACTAACGCCTACATATCAGTTCAAGTGTCCTTTCATGGGGGAAGAGTTGACCTGCCCCTCGACGGGGTCGGAGTCTTCTGCTCTATGTGTTCATAAAGTTTGTACCTCTTTTTCTTAGTTCTCATCTCCTTTTGTAACTCTGTGTGAGCCATTCACGCAATGCTTTGGTTAATGATTGTCTTCCCCACTGGGCTGAAAACTTTAAGAGAACAGGACCGTGTGGCTGAGTCTGGGTCAAATAGACCTGGACTTCAAAACTCATTAGCTGTAGCAACTTAAGTTATGATCTACCTCTCTGTGCCTTGGTTTTCTCGGCTGAAAGTGGGGTAATAATAGACCGAACTCACGGAGTCACGGTGTGGCTTGAATGAGATAATGAGTGTGCTCAAATCAGGGCTCGGCACAGTCAGCCTCTGACCAACATGAGCTCTTACTAAGTTTTCATTGGTCACTCCTGTTTCCCGGTCGTGTTGCACAAGCCTGGCACAGAGCTGATTCTCACTAGATATTTGTTGAGTGGATGGTAGATAAATGCTTACAGATTTGTGGTGAGGATACGGTTTAGTGCATACATAAAGTGCTTAGTCTGAGCCTGGGACATAGTAAGTGCTCGGTAAAGTCTGCTGAATGAATATGGAATGAACAAATGATGCCTTGAGAAAGACACAGTGTCTACTTCATCTGTGGGCCCCGGGCTCCCATACCATGTCCGAGGCCTCTAAGCAAGGCCTGGCATGCAGGCGGCACTCCAGATGTGTTTTCGGCATAACAGGGATGATTAAGAGAGTTTTTCTTCAGGCCCCTCCTCCCAGCCGCAGGCCCGGGAGTCCGTACCCCACTTTGCTGTCTGAGATGTGCACGTGGACACTGCTGATGTGGCTGCTGCAGCTGGAGCAGGTGACGGTGGGCTTGCCTGACGTCAGGTTACTGCCCAGATTCAGATCAGCCGAAATGGACATGCCTTCTATACTCAGGTCAAACCTGCCGCTCGTTTTTCTGAAGAAAAACAAAGAGGAACGTAGGACACATCCTTTCTTCCCACTGCCATTCAAACTTTACCCCAGCACGGGAAGGCGGGTTCTGCTACGATCCCACTCCAGGTGAGGAGGTAGAGTTCAGAGGGAAGAGGCACCTTGCCCAAGGTCACACAGCAGCCGAGTGGGAGAATCAGGATTCCAACCCGAACTCTGAACTCATGTCTGCCTGGCAGAAACCTGCTCTTAATCATTGCCTCAGCCTCTGCTCTTGCTGGGTGGCTTTGGGCATGTTTCTTACCTCTCTGAGGTTCCATTTCCTCCCTCGAACCCTGGATCAGCAGTTGGACACCAGGGTGTGTGTCTCAGCTTTGCTACTAAAAAGCTGGGTATTTGGGGCTAATGGCTTTCATTAATTAAGCCCCCATTAATTCAGTAATAAGGTTAAGAACTCCTCCTTCAGGAATAAAATGAGTTTTGGATAAGACAGTGAACCTTCTGTTATTTTTGTGTGTGATCGATCAATAAGGGAAAAGATAGATGCAAAAGAGCCCCGGGAGAGAATGTGGCGATTCTTACTGTGGGGAGGAGGCACACCCAGCAGTTCTTACAAGGGCGGGCAGACTCACGCCCCTTCCATTTGCCAGGGAGGTTTCTCCTCCATTTTCATCTCTAGACTTCCCAGAAAGGAGACGTTCCTAAAGCGATGGTCAGTCTGAACCACTATTGCCAGTGGGCAGGGGAGCTGTGGGGAGAGCCCAGGATTTGGATTCGGAGTTGTCGTTTGGGTAATTTGCCCCCATTTTTCACCCTCCCCTTCATCCATACACCTGCCATTGCCTATCATGGCAGGATTTGGGGGGCGGTGCCTTTGCTTGCTCTTGACTTTGGGCTTGGCCATGTGAAATGATTTGGCCAGTGGTACATAAGTTCTGAGCCTGAGCCTTCAGAGGACCTGTGTGTTCCTGCTTTCCCTTTTGGCACCTCTGCTATCACAAAGAATATGTGATACGTGGTTATTCTGCATAACCCACTGGTCCGAGGAGGAGGAGACACAGGTGGAGGCAAGCCCCCTCTGCTAAGCCCAACCCAGCTCAGCTGAGCCACAGCCGACACACAGATACGTAAGTGATGATATCTGATTGTTGTTTCAAGCCACAGAGGTTGGGATGGCTTGTTACCCAGCAATGGCTAACTGATGAACAGAATAAATTAAAGGTTTCACTTAGCTTTCCACCTAAGCCACATGCACCAACTCAGCCTTGCCACTATGAGATGTGGATGCATGCTCAGCTATTCACCAAGGGTTATGTTGAATCTTCTCATGTGAAGAATTTCCTGAGGAATGCTGTGGCGACAGGTGGTGATGGGCAAGCAAAAATTGGGCATTCCAGAGACCCTGACTGTCTAATCATGTCCAAATATCACCAAGAGTGCACCCAACAAACCGCATGCACAGGAACGCACAAGAAACTTTTGTGTGCCCTCCACTTCCCGCTGATCTTGATATTGGCGTTGCTGATGGAGAACTTAAGGCCCACGTTGGGCACCATTCTTATCTGGGAACTGGGAAGCTGGAATTCACGGATGTCCATGCTGCAAAGGAGAAATGTGAATTTCATATAACTTCATACAATCGTAGGTGCCCACATGGGGACTTGGTTAATGATTCATGCAGACTCATCTCCCAGTGCCCAGTCCTTCACCCCATCCATTCCAGGAGAAGCCCAAAGCTGAGACAACAGCCTTGGCAAATATGTAGGCAACTGGAGCGGCTTAGGTTTTGAAGTCAGACAAAACCTGCATTTAAATCCTGCTCTTTGAGATACTATTGGGTTACCTGGGTATATCATTTAATTACCCCGAGCCTCAGTTTCCTCATCTGTAAAATGGGCACAATGATCTCTATCTTGCAGGGTGTGTGACACTCAATGAAGATAAAATGGAGGCCCTTTATCTGGAAGCTCTGTACAGGAGAGCTCTGCACAGCTCTGTTTTGTTTTATTCCTGCAGCCCCAGAGCCTGCTGTGTCAGATATACAGTGGATGTTCAAAATACATGGGAATGAATGGGTGTATAAAACTTTGTAGAGGACTTTTATGGGTTTTTTGCCCAGCACACAGCCCCCTTCCTGTGATAATAGAACTGCTAGATTACTTAGGGGGAGCCCCTCCCCACATCTGTTCCATGCCACCCCAAAGAATGTTGACCTCACGTCCATCTTTAGGGGGTGAAGGTTGTGACTTAGACTTGGCCAAGTACTGTATTTCATTCTCTGGCCACAGTGATTGGGGGTTTACTATGTTGCCCAGCTGGTTTCGAACTCCTGGGCTCAGGGCTGTGTAGGTAACCTAAGGTGGGTCAGTCAGAGTGAGTCTTAGGGCCTTTGAATTGCAAGGAGATCTAGAGAGATGTGCTGGTGGCCGTCTTGCCTCTAGAGGGGACACTCTGCCTGCAAACTAGGCTTGTCTAAGGAAGAGATGCTGAGAGGTGATGAGAGAAATGGGGCCCAGTGACATGCGTCTCAAGCCGAACCTGAAGCCAGACTCTTACAGGGACTTTCTGGCCATGTGAGCCAATACAGTCTGCCTTAAGCCATTTTGGATAAGATTTTCTGTCCTTGAAACCTTGCAAATTCTGACTGATATGTGGGACAGAGTTTTGGGGTTTGTGACACATTTTCTAGGAGTCACGGTTTCTGTGGCTTCCTCCACGTTCAGCTTGGAGGTTGCCTCCCTTTGGGATGATGTAAACACATGCTTTGGGATATGAAAGTCTGTGAGTTGAGGAGTCTGTGGCTCTGCGTTCTAGCTCTTGATGGCCCCAGAACACCACAAGTCCTGCAAATCGAGGATTGAGCTCTGACAGGCCTCACCTGTAGAAGCTGTAATGCCCTTTCCCGAGATGCTTGATCTTAAAGCTTCCTGAGTAGTCAGGAATCTTGATCCTCTCCAGCTCTTTCTGCAGCGCGGCCGTCCCCTGCTGGGTGGCTGAACGGGGAAGGCAGGGGTGACAGTCAGAGACACAGGCTGAAGCAGGGGACAGAGGGGCGGAACAGGCTCTGGACCCTAGACCCCCGTTCATAGCATGGAGAGTGGCACTGGAAGAGTCAAAAACAGGGATCAATTAAGGTTTCCTAGAAAAGGGCAGACAGTAAACTGACCCTTAATGGGAAACCAGACTGTCTCTGTCACAAATACTCTGCTTCGCCATTACTATGCAAAACAGCCATAGACAATATCATATGCCTGTATGCACCTGCATTCCAATAACACTTTGTTCGTTGGCATTGAAATGTGAATTTCACATCATTTTCACATGTTGTGAGATAGTATTTCTTTTGTTGTTGTTTTGAGAGACGGTTTCTCTGTGTCGCCCAGGCTGGAGTGCAGAGGCGCGATCACAGCTCACTGCAGCCTTGACCTGCTGGGGTCAGGTGATTCACTCACCTCAGCCTCCCTAGCAGCTGGGATCACAGGTGTTTGCCACCACACTTGACTAATTTTTTAAAAAAGGTTTTGCAGAGATCCGGAGTTTCACTATGTTGCCCACCTGGTTTCGAACTCCAGGGCTCAAGTGATCCTCTCACCTCAGCCTCCCAAAGTGTTGGAGTTACAGACATAAGCCACCATGGCTGGCCCTTTTGATTTTTTCCCATCATTTAAAGATATTAAAAACATTCTTTATAACTCAATCAAGACAATTGCAGGTGGGCAAAAAAAAAAAAATTCTTGGCTCAAGGGCGTACACAAACCGAGGGCTGTAGTTTGCTGACCCCTGGTCTAAAATATCACCCCTGAAACACCCAGTTATGCACCCTCCTAGTATTTGTTGGATACTTAATTGTTATTTGCTCTGTGCTACACCTCCACAGATCCCCCACCTCTCTGGGTTTGGGACTGTCTCCCCAGGGCCTTTGCACATGCCATTCTTGCTCTCTAGGAAGCTCTTCCCTCCTGTCTTCACCTGGGCAGCTTCTCGTCAGCTCATTCATCACTTCTTCTGGGAACCCTCCCTGGCCCAGCACATCAGAGCAACATCCTGTGTTATTCTCATGATGCTGCAGACGGCTTCTCCAGAGCCCCTGTTACCATTTGTAATTATACATTTATTCACTTGACTCTGACTAATGTCTCTCCCCTACTACATGTAAGCCCTCTGTGGTCAGCAGCAATCTGTTTTATTTACTAATGTGTCCCTTACATTATCATTGTGCCTGACACTTCCAAGGCACTTAAGATTTGTTAGATGAGGCCAGATGTGGTGGTTCATGCCTGTAATCCCAGCACTTTGGAAAACCAAGGTGGATGGATCACTTTAGGTCAAGAGTTCCAGACCAGCCTGGAAAGCATGGTGAAAACTTGTCTCTACTAAAAATACAAAAAATTAGCTGGGCGTGATGGCACGCACCTGTAATCCCAGCTACTCGGGAGGCTGAGGCAGGAGAATCGCTTGAACCCTGGAGGCGGAGGTTGCAGTGAGCTGAGACGGTACCACTGCACTCCAGCCTGGGCAACAGAGTGAGACTGTCTCAAAACAAAACAAAACAAGATTAGATGAATAAATAATACCCCAATGGCAGGAATTCTACCACCAGTTATGATGTGGCTAATAGCATCAAAGAAGCATTTAAAAGGCAGACACATTAACTGAAAAGGAGGAAGTATCAAGATGAGGAAGCCCAGTTGTTGTGTTTTCTCAGAGCCAGTTAGGAAATAATAATACCAATGAAATGTATCGAGCTTTACTCTGTGCCAAGCACTGTTCCAGGCTTTGTCCTTGTATGAACTTGTACAATCCTAGGAGGTAGTTCTTGACACTACCCCCATTTCACAGGTAAGGAAGCTGAGGCAACTTGCTAGGGGCCACACAGCTGACAAGGGGCAGAATTTGAACCCAGGCCTTCTGGTCCCAGAGCCCATGCCCTAGAGAAGGCTTTCTGGGAGTTCAAAAGTAAATGACATGCAACTGGTCACCGTGTGAGGGAAAGGAAAATATGAGGTGGTCAAGATCTGTAAGTGGCAGGCGCCAGACCTTAAAGGCTCTCAAATGCCATGGAGATCCAAAGGATCAGGATAGCTTCTGAAGGCAGGAGGGAGCCACAGACAGTGTGAGCAGGGGGAGGACATGAACAGATTTGCTGCATTTCAGAAAATTCACTCTGATTGTCACATGCAGCCTGGGTAGAAGGGGAAACTGAGGCTGCTATGATGGGGCATGAAGACCTCTGAACTTAAAGACCCTGACTGAGCCTCTGCTCCCCAAAAGCCTTCAGGACCATACTCCTTCTTGCTAGCTCTTCTGTCTTCTGTGATCTTCTGTCTGCCCCCTAGGGTTCAGAGATGAAGTGCCAGGAGTGGGGTGGGAATTCAAGGATGGGAAAGCGGGTCCTGCCGAGTCCTGTCTGTTTCCCCAGGGCACACCAGCTGGTGAGGCTCTCTCTGCCTTCCCCTTGGTCTGATTCCTCTGGGGCTGGGTATCACCCACCGCTCTGCAGGTCATCTCTCTGCCACCGGGAGGCAGCATTGAGCAACCCCACACTGGGGCATCAGGCAAGACCAGAGTTCAAATCCAGGCTGCCCACTTCTGGCTTGTACATGTGGATAGCAGCAGTTTGTCTTACACAAAGCCGAAGTGAGGGCAAATGAGACTGTGTGTGTCAAGTTCCTAGCTCAGTGCTTGGCGCAGGTTAGAGCAGGTCAGCAGGGGCGTGTCATGCCTTTTTCTCCTCTGCCTGGGCCTGGGTGAGTGGTCTGGGAAAGTACCCTCTTTGTGTCACCCAGCAGAGCACTGTGCACAGTATGGCTGCCAGCCCCTGAACTGGGGAGAGCGCAAGGTTGGCGGGGGAGTCCTCACACAGTCTGCCCCGACCCTGCTCAGCCTCCTCAGCATCGAGAGGCAAATGGTAAGGCTGAGAACTGGCTTTGGAAAGAAGAGAAAGACTTAGAAGTCCAAGATGGAGGCTGCACAGAGGGAAGAAGGGGACCATGAGGACCCTCAGGGGTCTGAGCACTGGACTTGGAGTCCTCTAGACCAGTGTTCCAATCTCAGCTCTGCCATCCTAGCCCTGCGATCTTAGGCAACTCACCTTGCCTCAGTTTCTTCCTATATAAAATGGGGGCAAGGGGAGCTGCCTTGAGGAGCTATGAGCATGTCAGGTACTGGAGCTAAAGGGCTGCACACAGTAGATGCTCAATAAGTGCTCCTCAGAGGGGGAGAGGAGGGAAGGGAGGTATCCAATTACCGTAGTCCAGGCCCTTCTGGGAGATCCTGACCATGACGCCAGGGTTGATGGCTGCTGCCACGGCTGTGCCCACGACGACTAGCACCAGCAGGGAGGCCCATCTCGGTGCGTTGCAAGGGCCCCTGGCCATGTCCTCCCTTGTCCCCCAGAGCTGCCAAAACCTCAAGGCCTTGGAGTGGAACCAGGGAGCTATAAAGGAGTCGGCTGGGGAAACGCAAGTCAGTAGAATGTGGAAAGGAGGAAGGAACCTGGCGAGGGTGGGAGAGAGGGAGGGCGGCTGTGGTTTCCCATCGTGGTTAGGGCCCCACGGGCAGGGAGCAGTGCAGCCTGGGAGGCTCGCATGTGTATGTGTGCGTGCAGGTTGGTTTCCCTCCCTAAGCGCCCCATCCCCCGCTCTGTGCCCTCACCCAATCCCCCCACCTAAGGACTCCTTTGAAGCTGGGTGGCATGGACCTAAGGATTCATATTTTTCTTTCTACTTTTGATTTTTTGTATTTTTGATAGTAAAAGAAGAGAAATATATAGTACTGCTCCCTCTCTGGATTGTGGTGAAGAGAAAATGAGCTTGAAACAGCATAAAGCATTTAGCACAGTTCCCGTGCAAAGTAAGTATCCGAATCTAGCTATTAATGTTACCCTGATTTCAAAAGTAATCCACCTTCCTTGGCTAAAATTTGAGAAAGAAGGCCGGACGCGGTGGCTCAAGCCTATAATCCCAGGACTTTGGGAGTCCGAGGCGGGTGGATCACGAGGTCAAGAGATCGAGACCATCCTGGTCAACATGGTGAAACCCCGTCTCTACTAAAAATGCAAAAAATTAGCTGGGCATAGTGGCGCATGCCTGTAATCCCAGCTACTCAGGAGGCTGAGACAGGAGAATTGCCTGAACCCAGGAGGCAGAGGTTGCGGTGAGCCGAGATCGCGCCATTGCACTCCAGCCTGGGTAACAAGAGCGAAACTCCGTCTCAAAAAAAAAAAAAAAAAAAAAAATTTGAGAAAGAAACAAGAGAATACAGATGACATGTAATTCCCGCTTCCAGAGATAAGCCAACGTGTATTTTAGAGTATTTCTTTTCTCTCTCTTGTTTTGGTAAGCATGGGTAGAGAGTCCATGTTTGTCTGTTAACAAATAAGGGATCATCTGGTCAGTTCTGTAAAGGAGGGGACCATGTAGCGGATGTTCTTCTCCAGCGTTAAATATTTCCTTGCTTCCCCACCCCACAGCTTTCTTATCCAGGCATATGTTTTTGTACATTTCTACTTCTTCCTTTGGCAGATGTAGAACCTGAGGCTTCACCAGGGGAAGTGTTCTTCCCACAGTAACTCAGCAAGCTGCTAGCAGAGTGAGGATCAAAACACAGCCCTCCAGACGCATCCCACACCAGCCCGAATCCCTCAGCGCCTTGGGAGTTGGGGGGATGTAGACACTCCCCACCGCCAACCCAGCTTTCCAGACAGGTCCCTGTCTGCTCAGCTCCTGCCCCTCCCTCGGCAGCAGCCTCAGGCCTTGGGTGGGCAGGAACCCCGCAGGGCAGCCTGCTCCGCCTCCATGGTGATGAGAGGAGGGGCGGGGCTGCAGAGGGGGCAGCAGGCTTCTCTCCCGCTGGGTCCTCATCAGCCCCCTGGCGCCCTGTCTCCCCGACTTTGGATTTTATGAAAGTCTAATGAAGTCGGCTGAGCCCAGAGGACGTAAGACCTTCTGAAGTTTTCTTCTTTTTTTTTCTTAAAAGTTTTTTTCTTCCTCTCTCATTTAGTTCTAAAAGAGTCTCCCCTCCTCCTTTCATATGCAACAACTAGAATTCTTCTGGCTTGATTCAGAATGAAAGCAGTGGCCGTGTGTGAAGCATCCACTGTGTGCCAGATGCCACACACGCATCATATCCAAGCCAAAAAACGACCTTGAGAGAGGGTTGATTCTTCCCCAGTTTGTTTTATGATTACTATAGAGATGGGGTCTCACTATGTTGTCCAGGCTGGTCTTGAACTCATGGGCTCAAGTGATCCTCCTGCCTCCATCACCCAAAGCGTTGGGATTACAGGCTGAGCCACACCACACCTGGCCTTTTCCCCATTTTGGAGAAAAGGAAACTGAGACACAGCAATCCCATCACCGACATGGCCATTCCTCCTTTCATGGAGAAAATATTTTCCCTTACCTGAAGCAGGCACCAGGAGGATTCATTACTGTAGGCCCTCGCCCCAGCTCTCCCTTTTTCCAAGTGACCTGAGCCCCCAGACTCAGATGTCTGCTTCTGAACCAGATGTCTGCTCTAAGTAGCAGCCAGAACACACAGATTGATGACTTTTCCCAAAATTAGATTTTTGCACATTTTAAACACTTCCAGCTCTTAGTTATCTGAAGTTTCTGAGTTCCCCAAGGCCCAGGAGATGTAGTACCGCTGAGGATGTCAGTTAGGAAAGGAACATTAAGATGAAATCACATGACAAGGACCTACCTTGCTATAAAATAAGAATTTTTTTTTTTTTGAGACAGAATTTTGCTCTTGTTGCCCAGGCTGGTGTGCAATGGTGTGATCTTGGCTCACCACAACCTCTGCCTCCAGGGTTCAAGCAATTCTTCTGCCTCAGCCTCCCAAGTAGGTGGGATTACAGGCGCGACTGCGCCTGGCTAATTTTGTATTTTTAGTAGAGACAGGGTTTCTCCATGTTGGTCAGGCTGGTCTCGAACTCCCGACTTCAGGTGATCCACCTGCCTAGGCCTAGCAAAGTAAAATTAGAAACTTAAAACCAGCTGATGGCCAGGTGTGGTGGCTCATGCCTGTAAATTCAGCACTTTGGGAGGCCAAGGCAGCTGGATCACTTGAGGCCAGAGTTAGAGACCAGCCAGGCCAATGTGGTGAAACTCCTTCTCTACTAAAAATACAAAAATTAGTCAGGCATGGTGGTGGGCGCCTGTAATCCCAGCTACTCAGAAGGCCAAGGCATGAGAATCGCTTGAACCGAGGAGGCAGAGGTTGCAGTGAGTTGAGATAGCGCCATTGCACTCCAGGCTGGGTGATAGAGCAAGACCCTATTCCCCCACCACGCCCCCCTCCCCCCCCCAAAAAAAAAACCCCAGCTGGTAAGTTTCTGAACAAGCAACCCCACTGGCCTGCTGATGTCTCATGCCCAGCCAAATCTAGATGAGCCCGTCAGTGGCTTTCCACAGCTTCCTGTTCAGCACTGCTGGTGATCATGGAGCTGCCCCTCTGCTTCAGATCTGACCCTCTATCCTGTTATCAGTGACAGTGTCTTCAGCCCAAGCATCAGAAACTACTAACTCACATTGCTTCAACAATAAACAAATTTATTATTGCAGAGAGGAAGTCTGGAGGGAGGACAGGTTTGAGCTTCTGATTGACTCAGCAAGTGACAGACATCTACAGGATCATCTCTCTATCCCTCTGCTCTCCCATCCCCATGTCTCAGATTTGCCCTCACACTGGCTTCTTTCATAGTTGCAAGGTGGCTGCAGCAGCTCCAGCCATCCCATCTAAACAGACGCTTCCCCAAATATCTTTTCCTCTTCATCCTCCTCCTGCTTTTTGTTTTTTCTTTTTCCTAAAATTATTATAAAATGTTTCAAACCTGTTAGACCATCTAGGTTTATAAAACCTCAACATCATGCCGTATTTGCTTCCTAGGGTTTCTTTCAGTTCTAGCAATTTTGATACGTGTATAGCTATGTGTAACCAGGACCACAGTCAGGATATAGAAGAATCCTGTCATCTCCCAGAACTCTGTCCTGCTACTTCAATTTGACACAGCTTAAATCATAGGGAAAATGTATTATTCTCAGTAGAAATTCACAAATGGGGGTGGATCAAGAGCTGGTCAGTTCAAGGGCTGGTTCTGTCTATTTTCCTGCTCTCTGTCCTTAGGCTGTTGACTTTTTCCAGAAGAAAGTGAATCGGGTTTAGAGCCAGCCAGACCTGGGTTTATTGTGCCAGCCATGCTACCCTGCTCTGTGAGCCTGGCCAAGTTCCTCCGCCTTTCTGAAATTTGGGTTCCTCATTTAAAGATGAGGAAACACTGCTCATCACAGCGATTGGGTTGTCCTGAGGGTGAATCGATTTGCCCAGAGAAGGTGCTCAGCAGATAATCACAAGTTAACCTTCATCACTAGCTGGCCAGGGAGCCCTAGAGCGCCCAGGAAAACACAGAGTGGCACCTCAAACTGAGCTCTCGGCGCTCTGGCCTCTGGGTTTGGACTGGATAGGTGAAAACACAGAGGACTCTGTGGCTTATCTGGCCTCCGTGAGCCTTCCACTCTGCCAGGGGCTGCCAGGAGAAGCAGCCGCTCCTGACCTTCTGAGAGCCCCACAGCGCAGCAAGGCTGTTAAGGGCGTGATTTGGAACCCGACAAACCTGGGCCCGGATCGCAGCTCTGCCATTCCTCGCTGTGTGAATGTGAGCTTGCTGCTGAACCTTGTTGAAGCTGTTTCCTCCTGTCTCCACACTCCCTCCTCAGGCACGGGTCCTTCGGGTCCTTCATTAGATCCAGATGCTTGGGTTTAACCTGAAGTCACCCTCGCTGCCACCTGAGGCGCGGTAAAGCTCTCCCTCCCTGCAGTGCTGATTCTCCAGCCCTTTCCCTCCCTCACCCACCAGGGTCCCCCTTCCTCCGTGTGTCCAGCTTCCAGACTATGCTACCAGCCCTTCTTTGATCCTCAGTGGGGGATGCAGGTGAAGGAGGGGCTCATGGCAGATGCTGGAGGGGGAATGAGGGGAGAGGAGCAGGCTCTCCTGGAGATCTGGCCTCAAGGTACAATATGGAAAAGACAATCAGGCCAGCACAGTGGGAACCTGAGGTGGGCAGATCGCTTAAGTCCAGGAGCTCGAGACCAGCCTGGGTAACACGTCAAAACCCCGTCTCTACAAAAAATACAAAAATTAGCTGGCCTGGTGGCCCACACCTATAGTCCCAGCTGCTTGGGAGGTTAAGGTGGGAGGATCACTTGAGCCTGGGTGGCGGAGGTTTCAGTGAGCCGTGATCTGCACTCCAGCCTGGGTGACAGAGTGAGACTCCATCTCAAAAAAAAAAAAAAAAAAAAAAAAAAGACAATGAGACGTATTGTACATTTTGTATTATGGCATAAACTCTTGAGAGGTGTCTCTCCTGCTTTGTTATGCTAAAAAACACTGTCTCCTTCCCAGCTTCGCGTCTCATCAAAGGGCCCCTTGGAGTAATCTGGTCAGAAGGATACAAACCTCCAAGGCGCGCAGGGCGGGGGCTGATCTTCCTCGATATTATCAATACTAATATTAATTATTATCATCAGCAGTCCCAGAGTGGGACACAAGATATACTCGAGAGTGAATACACTGAAAGAAGAGTCAGAGCATAGTTCCAGACCGTAAGTGCTTGGAGACGAAGGACAAGCTCAGTCTGGCCTGGCAAATCCCCAAGGCTTCCAGGGGGAGACGTCTGCCTGGGTGCCTGGGGGCTGATGGGAGGAGGATGGCTCCTCAGACTGAAGGCCTGAGCCCTGCGCAGAGGGCAGCGTCTGGGACGAGCGGAAGGCCGAGGGGAAGGAAAACAAGACCTAGTGCTCTCCAGGGGTGTGGGTGGGGGAGGCCTCGCTGGCTTCTTTTGCTCAGGAAACTGGAGAGCTTCCCCTGTGCCGCAACGTTGGCTCACGCAGGCCTGGCCTCCTCCAGCCTGAGGGAGGATCACGGGAGGAAAAGCAATATGGGCAGTTGGCTGTTGCCAAATGTCCAACGGTCTCTGACACTCGGGGTTATTTCCCCTCGGGCACATTAGGAAATATGTGTGTTTCCGGCCAAGGCCCGGCAGGCTGAGCCCCGAGAGAACCTGCGCCAGCCGAGACCCGCTCCAGGCCCAGCTCTGCCCTATGCTGGGGAGAGCACGAGCTGGGCACATTGGCAGGCTGGGGTTAGAGAGAGGTCAGCGGAGACCGGGGGCTTTGCCTCTGCTTGGCTGTGTGAACCTGGACCAGTCTTTGCTCCTCTCTCCTTCGTAAGAACAGCCACCATCTTTGAAGGGCTTAATTCATGTCAGAAACCAAGCCATGCCCTTGGCTGACATTCTCTTTGAATCCTTATCTAACCCTGAAAGTAGATATCATTGGCTCCATTTCACAGATGAGAAAATTGAGGCTCAGAGAAGTTAGGTAACTCGCCTAAGGCCATGCAAGCAGAAAAGTGGCAAAGGGATGTCGAAGTCCTCAAAATGAGGAGAGCGGGCACCTCCTGTTGCGTTATGTGATGAAGGTGACTGTGGATTTCGGACTCCTGGAGAAGGATGAGGGGTATTTTGTAGGCAATGACAAAAAGCCATGGATCCTTAATGTGACCACGTTTCCACCCACAGGTTGGTGAGGCCCAGAAAAACATCAAAAATAGGGAACTATCCTTTCAAGCTTCTGTGCCCTTGGCTATGCCATTTCTTCTACCTGGAGACTTTCTTTCTACAACTGGAAAACTCCTAGACATGCTTCAAGGCCCGGTTCAAATATCACCTCCTACATGGAGCCTTCCAGGTTCTCTGTGCTCCCTTCAGAGTCTGCCTCCATAATTGCTGCCCTGTGTAACTGTCATCCGTTTACTTGCCCATTTCTCCATCTCTCAGAGGTTGAGAGCACGGGTTCGTAAGCCTGTTTGACCTGGGTTCAATTCCTGCCTCTGTTGCTTTCAAGCTGTGTGACCTCGGGAAAGTCAGCGACCACTCTGAGACTCTTTCCTTTTCTGTAAAACGGGATAAATAATATCTGCCTTGTGTCGTTAATGTTAGATTAAATGAGCTAATGCATTACAGTTCATACTAGATGCTCATTTAGGCAGCCATGTCTATTATAAATTGTGGTTGTTAAGACTCTAAAATTGCTTTCAATTTTTTGTTTTGAAATAATACAGAACTTACAGAACAGTTTCAAAAATAGTATAAAAATTTCTACATAAACTTCACTCGAATTGTCCAAGTTAGTAATATTTTACTAAACTTATCTTTACAGACATATCTATATATGAATACATATGTGTATAGATGTATGTATGTAAATATTTTTTTCAGAATTATTTGGGTGTAAGTAGACACATAATATTTTAGTTTGTGTTTCCTGAAAACAAGGACACTTTCCTGCATAATCACAGCACAAACATACAGTATTACCAGCTAATCCACAGACCCCATTCCCATTTCACCAACGGTACTGATAAGGATGCGAACGGATCTCGGGTTCAATCCAGGACCTCCTGTTGTGGATTGTGGTTCCTGCTCATGTCTCTTGGTCTCTTTTCCTTCTTTCTTTCTTTCTTTCTTTTTTGAGATGGACTCTCGCTCTTGTCACCCAGGCTGGAGTGCAACAGAGCAATGGCGTGATCTCGGCTCACTGCGACCTCCACCTCCCAGGTTCAAACGATTCTCCTGCCTCAGCCTCCTGAGTAGCTGGCATTACAGGCATGTGCCACCACGCATGGCTAATTTTGTATTTTTAGTAGAGACGGGTTTCTTCATGTTGATCAGGCTGGTCTCGAACTCCCGACCTCAGGTGATCTTCCCGCTTCAGCCTCCCAAAGTGCTGGGATGACAGGCGTGAACCACTGCGTCTGGCCCTCTTGGTCTCTCTTAAGCTGGAACAGTTTCTCAGTGTTTTCATGACTTAACATTTTTGGAGCCTGGTTTGCTACTTTGCAGAACGTCTATCAGTTTGGGTTTGTCTGTTGTTTCCCCGGGACTGGATTCAGGTCGTGCCTTTTGAGCAGGAAAATCACAGAAGTGACGCTGCGTTCTTCTCAGTGCATCAGATCATGCGACATCAAATGGTCCTGTTGCTGGGGATACTGATGTTGACCGTGTGATGAAGGTGGAGGTGTCATACGTGAGGAGGGGCCGGCAGGTGGGAGTCCCTGGCCAGTGAGGGCCAGGGTGGCCTCCCCAAGGACCTCACCTGGTCACCCCGTCTCCGGTGGCCAGGGTAGCAGGAAGGCACCCAGGGTCTCAGGGCAGTGTCTAGGTACCAACAGGCAGGAAGTGCGGCTGCAGTCACTGCTGTCCTTAGGGAAGCCAGAGCCCTGGGCAAATATTTTGGAGTCACCCTAAATCAGCATGTCGGGCCATTCTGGCAGCCCATTTCTACATGACCCCACCAAAGTCGCACTGCACTGGCCAGCAGGTATGATCAGCTCTCCAGGCACCCTCCTGAAACTGGGACCTGGCCCCAGGGCCCCAGGACGCCTCATAGGAGAGTTCCAGAGCTCTCAGCGCACCTGGCAGACCCATCCTCAGGGTGCAGGGCTGGGAAGTGCCCCACAGGGAATAGATGAGGAATGAGACGCAGGCTGGGGCCTGACCCTGGGTCTGGAGTGCCCACACCGATGGCACTGCCATCCCTGGCTGTTCTAGGTGCCAGTGGGACCTAAAAGGGTCTGAGGAAGGGACTCGATGTTGTGGGCACCCTGAGGTATGGGCCCACGGGGGCCTGACCTGCCCGGGTGCGAGGGCTGCACTGCTCATTGGTTCCACCTGCTCTCCAAACCCAGTCCCCCCGTCACCTCCTCCATAAAGCCGGAACCCAGGGAGCCCTCCTCAGGCCCTCCTTCGCTCTTTCTCTCTCCTTTTTATCCTCTTGACCACTTGGAAATCCAGACCTTGATTCCTGCTGCCTGGCCTCCTGAGGGCTGCTCCCGTCTTATCTCAGATGGTCAGGCTCCGAGCTGTTCACCTACACCTGCCAAAGAGATCTCTCCGAAGCCCACAGCACCATCCCCCTCTGCTTCACGTCGCCAAGGGACAACGCCCACTTCCTTCACTTAGGCTCACTGGGCCCTCCGCATCCCACCCCATAGGTTCTCGCACCGCCACTACAACCACCCAGAGCTATGTGACTGTGCAGATTTCCACCAGTAAGCCCCGTGCCCTGATCCTGAGTAGAGGGAAGCGACGGGGTTGGGAAGCCCCTCTCAAGAAATACTAACGTAGAGAGATAACCTTGAACACGTGACGCTTTGCCACGCCTCCACACCTTTGAAGATGCATTTCCCTCCACCTGGTATGCAGTACCGCGTCCTCCAGGAAGCCTTCCCTGACCTCCTTCCCTCTCATGGTATCTTAACGTTTATTCCACACAAAATGTACAGCCCTTGGCATGCCAGGCCTGAGCCAAGGAGGCAGTTATCACTCTTTGTCGGGGGGATAAATGCTGATTGTGTGGCTCAGCTGGATCCTACTCCCAGAGGAAGCGTCTAGGAGTGGGATCAGAGGGTGGTTACCTCTGCCATCTGTTTCTTCATCTGTGAAGTGGGATTGTAATGCCAGCATATAGGGCTCGCTGGAGGAGTCAGTGTGATCAAATGTGTGCAGGGCACTTAGGAGCTGTTCTGGCACTGAGCAAGCGTTTGCAAAGGTTGGGGTTCCTTTTTTCTTCTCTCCTGAGACTTCCAGTTCCTCCCACTGACTGGAGCCATGGGAGAGCCTCTCAGCAGCTCAGGTGACTGAATATATTCAGGGAAAAAAGGGCATCTTTTTTTTTTTTTTTTTTTTTTTTGAGACAGGATCTTCCTCTGTCGCCCAGGCTGGAGTGCAGTGGCGTGGTCTTAGCTCACTGCAACCTCTACCTCTTGGGTTCAAGTGATTCTCCCACCTCAGCCTCCTGAGTAGCTGGCATCACAGGCACCCACCACTACACCCGGCTAATTTTTGTATTTTTTGTTTGTTTGTTTTATTTTTCTTTTTGGTAGAGATGGGGTTTTATCATATTGGTCAGGCTGGTCTCAAACTCCCGATCTCAGGTGATCTGCCCGCCTTGGCCTCCCAAAGTGCTGCGATTACAGGTGTGAGCCACTGCGCCAGCCTTGAGGGACATCTCACAGGCCAGGAAGTGGCAGGACTCACACCTCCTCTGTCAGGCAGGCAGGAGTCTCCTGTGGAAGGGGAAGGAGGCGAAGCCCAACCTGCTTTCTCTGTTGCTTCATCTTCCTGATTCCCAGAAACCTGGGCCTAGGTCTGTCACCGTCAGACGGCCACTGTCCAGGAGGAAGATGACCCTGGTGGAAAAGCCAGGTAACTGGCTGCAGGGCAGGGCTCAGTGCAGGCAAGGTGACCAGATATGCACTCGTGGACCTGTCCCTCTGCCTGCTACATGTGTGGGTGGGGTCAGGCAGGGAGTGCTGAAGGCTGGAGGGTGTGAGGAGGCTGGTGGCACAGTCCAGGCGGGACACCAGTGCCCCTCTGAGCTGGCATCTGTGATGGCCGAGCATGGGCATAGGGGAAGGGCAGGCCGGGTGGAGGGAACTGTTTAAGCAAAGGCACTGAGAGGCACCTTTGGTCTTGCTCTGGGTGGCGTGTGACCCTCCAGGTTTTTCAATTACAGAGGTCCTCTCGTGCTGGCAGTTAGATCTGCAAACCACTGATTGAGAAAAAGCTGCTGCGAATTTAGCAACTCTTCTAAACACATTTGCGATTTTTAGTCCCAGTTTACAGCCATCCGACACGGAGAGGCAGGGGCATGTGGGATGACATTTAATCATGTTTGGCTAGAGGGACCTTGAAACAGAATGCCCTAAGCTTGTCCTGCCAGTTCCCTGCCCCTCCCTGCCCCCCACCCCCACCCCCTGCACTCTACCTGGGGAAACAAAGTACTGATTCATTGGCTGCGGGGCCAGTGGCCTTTAAGCCACGGAGCCTCCTGCCCACTAGAAAACAAGGCTCAGTCAATGTCCCCAGATCCAGCCAATCAGAGTAGCAACGCTGAATTCCTAGAGGAGGGAGAAGGAACCAGGAGAGCGGAGAAGCAGGCAGGAGGCGGAGGATGTGTGCTGGCCTGCAGACAATGCTCCATGGCTCTGTGGGTTTGCAGACCCATGAAAGAATTCGGAGCCTGCACCACCTCCCCCATCACGAGTGCCCACAGCCCAGAGGCCAGGATTTCCATGGTAGACAACTGGATCTATGAGAAGATTTTGAGCAGAAGTGTCACACCATAAGACGTGCTTTCATTATTATTGGATAACATTTACTGAGCACTTACTTTGTGCAAGGCACAATGCTAAGTGTGCTTCTCAGCTAATTTTAATGAGGTTTATTCTGCCTTCCAGGTAGAGATCTGGAGAATCCCCTGTGACTCCATAAGTCAAATAATATCCTTTTGAGAAGTTCTTTTTCTGCTTAAATCAGTCACTGTTGCTTTCTGTTGCTTGCAGTTAGGAAGCCTGGTTGATGTAATGCCCATGAGTTTCTGTGTATATGTGAGGGATACACGAACGTGCATATGTGGCATCAGTAACTGAGGTGACCATAGGTGGTCAGAGCCAATGAAGGCAGTGTCCTGGGGTCTGTTCCCAGATGCCTGATAGTCTGAAGGTGGAAGCTTTCTTCCTGAGGGAAAAGGGAGAATGAGCATTTACAAAACCCTCAAATGCCTGCATATGCAACATCTTATTTAATCCTTTCCACCAAAAAAAGAGACTGATGTTTGCATTTTACAGATGAAGACACAGAGGGTCAGAATGGTTGCTGACGCTTCACAGGTAGTAAGAGGTAGATTTGAGGGCAAGTCCCCACCCTCATCTCCTCCCATTGCACCCGATACCTGTCCCATGGGACTCACAGATGTACCTTGAGGACTAATGGATGGGAGATGAGCCAGGTGAGGGCATAAGAAGGGGTGAGGCACTGTGCTGGCTTTGAGCACTGTGACTTTTAAGAGGAGCCCTGGCTGGGCTGATGAATACCACTTCCAAGCCCACCCCAGCTCGCCTCCCCAGCACATTACTGGATTCTGACATGGGCCTTCCATGGACTTAGCTAGAGATTCACCCATAGGGTACCCCAGAGGGCCCTGCTGGCCACCAAGAGCCTACTGTGCGTCTCACCCTGTGCTGTAAGCTCCCCAAGGAGTGGACAATCACCAGGCCCTGTGCCCAGAAGCTGCTGCCAATCCAACTGGGTACAGCACCCACTATACAATGAAGCCACCCTTGCTGAACTCCTACCATTTGCTGGTGCTTTCCACGGGTAATGGGACACAGTCGCTGACGGCCGAAGGTGCCCAGCCTCTGCTGGAGCCCTGCCTGCTGGAGAGCCTGGCTTGGCCAACTCAGACCTTTCCTCTCCCCCGCCCTCCCAGGAAGGGCTGCAGGGTTTTCTTGGGTTCTGGGTGCAGAATGCAGAAAGGGGTGGGGCAGAGGAAAACCAAGGGTCCGGACTTTGCTCTGGGGAGACCTCTGGAATCTACATGTGGACAATGGGCATTTTTCATCTGTTTTGTTTTCCAATTTATTCTAAGAGCCTAGCAGAGCAGCTGGCACTTTGCAGGTGCTCACTAAGTGCTTGTTGGCTGAATGAAGGAAGTCTGGAGAAGGGGGACCTGTAAAGACATGACAGTGACTGTGCTGAGGAAGTGGACAGTGGAACAGAGGCGAGCGCTAGGAAGCGGTTCTGTAGACTGCGCCTGTTTCCTTCAGGATGCTCAGAAACGCAGGTGAAGTCCTTGAGTGATTATAACATTATTATTGGGCTGTCAGGACTACAGTCCTGTGGCACACACATGCCCTGAGATGGGACCGTAGGCTTACACGTCAGTCTGCTGGGTTTTTACAACAATCCTCCTAAACATTGACTGAGCATGGAAATGGTGCCAGGGGTGGCTCTAAGCTCTTTGCACATGTGTATATGCATGTATACACACCCAGCATCCCCACCAGGCAAGCACTGTCTTTACCCCCATGTTCGGCTGAGGACCCAAGGCACAGAGAGGATGAATAATTGGCCCAGGGTCACAGGGTTAAGTGATTAATTGGGGGTCGATCTGATGGGCACCAGAGGGCACTCTCTTGGCCTTCCACTCATCCACAGGAGTCCAGGCGGAAGGGTGGGGCCGGTAAGTGGGAGCCACTGGTTCAGAGAGGGCCAGGCTGCCTTGTGGCCTCTGGAGCGGGCTTCTGAGTCTGACTTTCTGCTCCCTTCTTCCAGTCTCCCGCCTTGTCTGCCTAGGGAGGAAAACTAAACATAGACAGGACGGGGCCCAGGGTTCATCTGGAGGCTGCGGTTTTCCCAGCTGCGGAGTGGCCACCTCCTCCCAGCTTCCCTGAGCCAGCCGTGGACGCCAGCGGGAAAACATCGTGGGAAACGTAGTGGGAAAACAGTAAACCCAGGGAGCAGAAGGAAATAAAGTCCGGCAGTGACTCCTCCATTCAGGGACACTTGTGGACACCATTTGTGGCGTTCCTCCAGCGTTCCTTTTTTCCACACACGGTGTGTGCATGTATGTGTGCCTTGGTGTACATAGACTTGTGTATTATAGCGTTGTGCAACATGGATATTCATTGGACAATACTGTGAATGTTTTCCCATATGATTAAATATTCTTACATATCACATATTTTTCTTTCGCTTTCACATTGTTGGTTTATTTTAATTTACAAAGGCATTACCTGCGACAGCTTTTATAGCTTGAGATTCTTTATTGAGGTGTGATTTACATATTGTAAAATTTACCCCTTCTAGTGTATAAGTTTATGAGTTTTGATAAACCCATAGTCGTGTAATCGTCACCATAGTCAAGATTAGAGCAGTTCCTTCACCCCCCAAACGTCCCATGCCCCTTTATAGTAAATCTCTCCCACCCTCCCCACCCCCGGCAACCCCTGACGTTTTGTTTTCCTATAAATGTGCCTTTTCCAGAATGTCATATAAATGGAATTACAGTGTACGTCGTCTTTTGCGTCTGGCTTCTTTCACTTAGCACGGTGCTCTGAAGTTTATCCACAGCGTCGCCTGCATCAATACTGTTTCTTTTTGTTACTGAGTAATATTTCATTGTGTGGATGGACCCCAGCTGGTTTATCCATGCGCCGGCTGAAGGATATCTGGGTTGCCTCCAGTTTTGGGCGAATGGAGCTGTGATGAACATTCACATACCGGCTTTCGTGTGAACAGGAATTTTCTTAGGTTCTTAAGAAAATACCTAGGAATGGGTTGCTGGGTCCTATGGTATGATACCTAGCATATACAACATCTTTTTTTTTTTTTTAACATGGAGAAAGTGAACTATGATTTATTTATGATTGCCTGCTGTCACTATAAAAATTCATATAATATACTGGGATGCTAAGAAGATAATTTTTTTTAAAGGCAGATGACACAGACAAATCATTGGTATATATCGTCCCTTTTTTGTGATTTGTCTAAGAACATACCTCTAGATAACATTGTGAGGGTTATACTGTATCTCTATGCCGGTCCGTAGTCTGCGCTTTTCAATTTCTCTTTCCATGTCACCACCTTAAAATCTACTATATCTTTTTAGATGACTGCATAATGTTCCGTTGTATAGATGTACAAAAATTTATTTAAACAATTCCTTTTGTTGCCTATGCAATTAGATTGCTTTCTGATTTCGGCTTCTATAAACGACATCTTTGAGGTTAATTTTTTTTTTTTTTTTTCATTTACAGTTCTTTAGGATAAACAGGTAGCCACAGACTTGCTGGGACAATGTGTTGCCTGCCATTCTATTTTGCTTGGGTTTTTTCTTAACATTTTTTTCCTCACGTGTATGTGAAAAGGTGGCAAGCAACACAACCTGCATTGAAAATCCGGGAGAAAAGCGTGGTCTTCCCAGGAAGTGGTCCCAGAGTAACTCGCTATTTACGTGGAAGAAAATAAAAATGATTCCTTATCTCATCCCAGTGGATCTTTAATCCATTCCAGATGGATTAGAGATTTAAATATAGGTGGTAAAACTTTACAATCTCATAATAAAATATAGGAGAGCAACTTTATGACAAGATTCCTTAATGAAACTTTAAACACAATGAGATTAGGCAGCTGGATCACCTGAGGTCAGGAGTTCGAGACCAGCCTGACCAACATTGTGAAACTCTGTCTCTACCAAAAATACAAAAAAAATTAGCCAGGTGTGGTGGCATGTGCCTGTAATCCCAGCTACTAGGAAGGCTGAGGCTGGAGAATTGCATGAACCCAGGAGGCGGAGGCTGCAGTGAGCTGAGATGGTGCCACTGCACTCCAGCCTGGGTGACAGACTGAGACCCTGTTTCAAAAAAGAAAAAAAAAGAGAGAAAAAGAAAACAGAAACACTGTAATATGAAGACGATCATATGCTCTACAGCAGCCCCCACTTATCTGCCACTTTTTGTGGTTTCAGTTACCCGTGGTCAACCTCGGTCCAAAAATAACTGAAAAGTTCCAGAAATAAACAATTCATCTGTTTTAAACTGTGTGCCGTTTTGAGAGCACGATGTTTAGTATGCCTTGCCTTGCCCATGGAAACCCCAATAAAGCCTCCGGCCTGGTGCTCTCTTTGCTCCTGCTTCTACCTGCTCACCCAAGGGTGTCTGTTCCACAGGATGTGTGGGAAACATGATGCTGGCATTTGCACAGCTTCCTGGCGCTGCTCCTGTGGCCCTGTGTGGCATCGTGTGCTGCCCTGTCCTGGAATTGGGAGTAATGAATTCTTCTTTCTCTGTATGTCATCATTCACCCCCATAAAGTAACATCCCTGCTTCAATCATTGAGGAAGGGGGGTTTGCTCGGGAAGGAGAGTTCGGAGAGTGTCAGGGGTCACGGTGTTCCATTTCTTTGTCTCTATGGCATGTTCCACAATAAAAATGAAAAGAAATCCATAATTACATTCATTTCCTATATAAAAGTAACACATCATTGTACTGAAGTTAATTTCCTAGTTTTGATAAATGTCCTGTGGTGATGTGAGATGTTAACATGAGGGGAACCAGGAGGAAAGGTATCCTGGAATTTTTCATACTGTCTTTGCAACTCTTTTGTAAATCTAAAATTGGGATAAAAAGTTGCTATATAGCAATTCAGAAGCTGAAGCCTGGACGTCACTTAAAAGTGTTTGGGTTTTGTTCTTTGAGCAGTCGGGGGTGCCTGGAGGGTTTTCAAAAGGTGGGCAGGACCCAATGGGCGTGATAACATAAAATGCAACTTCTGAAGAATTTCAAATATTGTCATAGATGTGGAGGCGGAACTTCCCTGCGGCCAGATGGAGATTGCTTTGACCACAGGCCTGTGCATCCCCGGGGTGAGGCCATGGCCCCTGTGAGGCGGGGACACCTGGAGGGGAGCCAGAGAGAACACAGCATGCATTGATCAGCAGGACAGCTGTGGGGAGGGAGAGATCCACAGGACATAGGAGGGACGCTGGGAGAGATGGGAAGGAAACAGAAGGACAGAAGCTACCGGGGTGCACTGGGGATTGGGAGGGAGGTCTGGGGACAGAGAGCGGGCTGGAGCCCCGACACCCTGCAAGCTTCCTGTATCCCTCAGCCAAGCGCTGAGGCTCCTCCCTCCGCAGGGCCGTGGCAGCCCGGCAGGTCCTCACTCAGCAGGTCTCCCATCCCAGCCATGCACACACACGCACCTGCCTCTCCTCCTCCCTCCCTCCCTCTCCACACCCAGAAAAGGCCCGACCCGCCACCTGCGGCCTTGCCTTCCTTTTCTGATATACATGTTTTTTGTCTTTTCAGCTCACAAGATTTTTCATCATAAAATCAGATAAGAAACCCTCTTGATCTCAGGCTTCCCTCTGGCCACCACACTGGACTCCCTGCTCAGCCAAAGCTCCCCAAAGCTTCACGTGTCTCCCGGCGACTTTCCACGCCTCCATCTACCTCTTCTGCTCCCACCCACTTTCTACCCACAAGCCACCCTTCCCCTTGTCCATCGGGGACTTCCCCTGGGCTGCTTTCTTCCTCTCCAGCTCCCTGGCCTCCTGAGGTGTTATAGACCCCTTTGCTTATCACCTCCCTTCCATCACTCGATGTAAGGCCACTGTTACGAGTCAAATTGTGTTCCCCCTCTGAAAATTCCTATGTTGAATTCCCGACCCCCTCAATACCACAGAATGTGACCTTATTTGAAGAAATGGTCTTTACAAAGGTACCCACATTAAAATGAGGTCATTACGGGAGGCCCTAATTCAACAGACTGGCGTCCTTGTAAAAAGGGAATATTTGGCTACTCGTACATCTGGCAAGGATGCCACATGAACATGAAGACACACGAACAGGAAGCCAGGCTGCAACAGAGCCTCCCCTTCCAGCCCTCAAAGGAACCAACCCAGTTGACACCTTGATCTCAAACTTCTGGTCCCCAGAACGGCGAGACGATAGATTTCTCTTGCTGACGTGACTCCATCGGTGGCATATTGTTATGGTCGCCCTAGGAAATGAACCCAGCCTGTGGGGGCAGTGAAGCTCTGCTCCTTCATCAGTTCCAGTGCCAAGAACAAAGCTGGGTGCACAGCAGAAGCCTCACAAACATTTGTGGTTTGGATACATGAAAAAACTTCTTTTCAAACTCAGTGGACACTCCTTTTGATTATCTGATAATCATTTAAAAAATATATATCACTGGGCCGGGCGCGGTGGCTCAAGCCTGTAATCCCAGCACTTTGGGAGGCCAAGGTGGGTGGATCACGAGGTCAAGAGATCGAGACCATCCTGGTCAACATGGTGAAACCCCGTCTCTACTAAAAAATACAAAAAATTAGCTGGGCATGGTGGCACGTGCCTGTAATCCCAGCTACTCAGGAGGCTGAGGCAGGAGAATTGCCTGAACCCAGGAGGTGGAGGTTGCGGTGAGCCGAGATCACACCATTGCACTCCAGCCTGGGTAACAAGAGCGAAACTCCGTCTCAAAAAAAAAAAAAGTATATATATATATTTTTATATATTTATATTTATATATTTATATATATATTTTTCCTGGGTTTTCCTGGGGGTTCTGTTCTGTCCTGGGCCCCCTTATCTCCCAGTTCAATAGTCACTAATGAGTGAGTCTCATAACATCTGATGTTTTTTTAAGGGGCTCCTCCCTCTTCACTTGGCACTCACTTCGTCCTGTCATCCTGTAAAGAGGGTGCCTGCTTCTCCTTTGCCTTCTGCCATGATTGTAAGTTTCCAGAGTCCTCCCTAGCAATGTGAAACTGAGTTAATTAAACTTCAAACTTCTTTCTTATATAAATTACCAGTCTCAGGTTTTTTTTTTTTTTTTTTTAGATGGAGTCTTGCTCTGTCACCCAGGATGGAGTGCGGTGGCATGATCTCAGCTTACTGCAACCTCCACCTTCTGGGTTCAAGTGATTCTCCTGCCACAGCTTCCCAAGTAGCCGGGATTACAGGCTTGTGACATGACACCTGGATAAATTTTATATTTTTAGTCGAGCCAGGGTTTTACCACCTTGGCCAGGCTGCTCTCGATCTCCTGACCTCAAGTGATCTGCCAGCCTTAGCCTCCCAAAGTGCTGGGATTACAGGCATGAGTCACTGGACCCAGCTGGGGATTTCTTTATGGCAGTGTGAGGATAGACTAACACAAAGCCCCAACACTGGCTTCTTACACTTTACAAAAAGAAGAGAAAGGAGAATTCTTAGCATGTCACATAAGGTCCTCCTTTGAACCCGCCAACCTGTCTCCAGCCTCACCTTGCTCAGGCCTCAGGACCTTTGTGCTCACTGCTCCCTCCTCCTCGAACGTGCTTTACCCAGATGCTTCACCGATCCCTGCCTTGCCTCCTTCAGGTCTCCGCTAAGGATGTCTTCTCCAAGAGGCCGTCCCTGGCTACCTGTCATGAAATAGGAGCCGTTACTCTGCGTTCCTTCCCCCTCAGCACTTATCTCCTCATGAATATTATGCCTTGGTTTGCTTAGTGGTTTAGTTTTCTTCTCTTTCTCCTAGAATGGAAGAACCATGAGGGCAGAGGCTTTGCGTGCATTTGCTCATGGTGCCTTAACCCAGTGCCTGAATAGGGCCCTGCATACAGTAAGCACTCAGCAGGTGCAATAACCTTCTTGTCTCTTTCTGCTGCACAAATCTGGGCTCCTGCAACACTGAACTGCTTTTTGCTGCCCATCCACGCCACTCTTACTCACCTCCAAGCCTCTGCTCATGCTGATCCTCCTGCCTGGAGGGTCCTTTGTTTTTCAAATTTTCATTTAATTAAAAAAATTACTTGTATATATTTTTTTAGAGATGGCTCTCACTCTGTTGCCCAGGCTGAAGTGCAGTGGCACAATCATAGCTCACTGCAGCCTCAACCACCTGGAGTCAAGCTGTCCTCCCGCCTGCCTCCCAAGTAGCTAGGTGTGCACCATCATGCCAGCTAAGTTTTTCCTTTTCCGTAGAGATGAGGTCTTGCTCATCTGGTCTCAAACAAACAAAATTCAACCAACTCCTTGCTCAGGCTGGTTTCAAACTTCTGGCTTCCCAAACAACCTTCAGCCTCAGCCTCCCAAAGTACTGAGACTATAGGCATGAACCACAGTGCCTGGCCATTTGCATAGATATATTCTATGGCTCCTTGAGGATTCGCTCCCTGACCACTGTCCTTCTGCCTGGTCAAGTACCCTTCCTGGGCTCCTGCGGTGTTTCAGACATCTCAGTTGCAGTACTCATCATTGTGCTCCTGAAGGATCTGTTTGTTGCTTACATGCTTGCTTACTGTGAGCATCTTGTGTGCAAACTCCTGCTCTGGAAACCCCTTGGCAAAGGGCCTGAAGTCCTCAATGGTGAGTGAATGTGTTTATGAATAAATGAATGAAGGAATGTATGAATAAAATGAATGAATGAGCTGTGTGCCATGGCTCATGCCTGCAGTCTCAGCATTTTGGGAGGCTGAGGTAGGCAGATCACCAGGTCAGGAGTTTGAGACCAGCCTGGGCAACATGATGAAGCCCTATCTCTACTAAAAATACAAAAATCAGCCAGGTATGGTGGTGGGCGCCTGTAATCCAGCTGCTGGAGAGGCTGAGGTGGGAGAATTGCTTAAGCCCGGAGGCAGAGGTTACAGTGAGCTGAGATCGCACCATTGCACTCTAGCCCTGGAGACAGAGCAAGACTGTCTCAAAAATAAATAAATAAAAATAAAATGAATGAATGAATGGAGTTAGCTTGAGTCCAACCATAGGTCTCACTGAGTGACCCTGAGCAGTCCCTGTCTCTCTCTGGGCCCCAGTTTTTCTCAATCTGTATAGTCAAGCTGGGTCTAACTAACCAGCTGTGTTTATTAAAACTGCAATTCTGGTCCTAACCCCTGGGGTTCTAATCCTGTTGAGGGAGGCAGATATCTGCCCGGATTACACCCCCATGGGTCATTCTGATGTGCCAACAGCTGGATCCATGGCTTCTAAGGCCCCTTCCCACTCTGCGGACCTGAGACTCTGGCTTATAAGAAACCAGGTGAAAGCAGCACGTGCGGGCTCCTCGAGGACTCGCTGGGATGGGGGAACGCAGGCAGGAGGAAAAGTGACCACCTCCCACTCACCCCTCCCCTATCAGGCTGCAGACTGAAAGAGGGAAGAAAAACAAGCACAGCTGTGCAGGACAGTTTAGCCCTTTCAACACGAGCTAAGTTCCCAGCCACCTGCTGGGTGAGGCAGCAGCGCCACCCCCTCCCTGGAGCCACCACTATAGCATCTGCCCAATTTTTTCACACCGTAAGGAAGAGGCCTGGGGTGTCCTTGGGTGGCCGCAGAGTTCTGAAGTGGGGCCACAGAGGGAAAAGGGCTGTCCCCGTGGAAAAGGAGGGAGAGGAAGCTCGAGTGTTGGGGAGGGAGACATCTCACTGCTGAGAATCCAGGGAGGGGAGGAAGCTGAGCTAAGCTGTGGCTCTTTGGGGTGTGGGTGGCTTGGGGAGATTCTCTACTTTTTTTTTTCTTTTTGCAGCTGTACCACCTAAGAGACTGTGGGCAAATTACGCAAGCCCTCAGGGTCCCCCTTACCTTCTCTGTGAAATAGGCGTGGCAACTCTGATGATGCTGTGAAGAGGCCAGTCAGGTGTTTGCCACTCCTGTGGCAAACATGCTGTGTGGCCTTGGAGAAGACAGTTACCCTCTCTGGACATCTTTGCACAGCAGGCGGGGGCAGAATAGAAATGTCTAAGGCAGCCTGTTTCTCAAGCGCCCCATCCTTACACGGCATATCAAGAGTACACAGTATCATCATGATTTCTTACCGTTGATGTTGGCCTTGATCACCTGGCCGAGGTCGCGTCTGTCAGGTTTCTCCAGGGTAACGTTGCCCTTTCTCCTCTTTCCCATACTGTACACTTTGGAAGGAAGTCACTATGTGCAGTCCACACTTTGGGAGTGGAAGTTATTTATTTATGCTCTATCTCCTCGGGGGCGAAGTATCTGCATAAACGATTTGGAATTCTTCTGCATGGGAAATTTGCCTAATGTCTCCCACTTATAGTCATGTGCTGCATAATAACTCTTCAGCCAACAATGATGGTGGTCCCGTAAGATTACACTGGAGCTGGGAAATTCCCATTGCTTAGACCTTCCAGTAGGACAAGACGTAGAAGTGAAAGACAGTGATATTGATGATCCTGATCCAGTGTAGGCCTAGGCTAATATGTGTGTTTGCATTTTTTTTTTTTTTTTTTTTTTTTTTTTTTTTTTTTTTTTTTTTGCGGGGAGTGGGACAGAGTCTTGCTCTTGTCTCCCACGCTGGAGTGTAGTGGCAATCTTGGCTCACTGCAACCTCTGCCTCCCAGGTTCAAACGATTCTCCTGCCTCAGTCTCCCAAGTAGCTGGGATTACAGGTATGCATCACCATGCCTGGCTAAACTTTGTATTTTTAGTAGAGACGGGGTTTCATCATGTTGGCCAGACTGGTCTCAAACTCCTGACCTCAGGTGATCCACCTGCCTCAGCCTCCCAAAGTGCTGGGATTACAGGCTTGAGCCACTGCACCTGGCCCGTGTTTGCATTTTAGTTATTTTTGTTTTTCGTTTTATATTTTTTAGCAACAAGATTCACTCTGTGGCCCAGGCTGGAGGGCACTGGAGGGATCCTAGCTCACTGCAGTCTTGACTTCCTAGGTTGAAGCCATCCTACTTATCAGCCTCCCAAGTAGCTGAGACTACAGGCATGCATCACCATGCCCAGCTAATTTTTTTAAATAGAGTCTTGCCATGTTGCCCAGGCTGGTCCTGAACTCCTGACCTCAAACTATCCTCCTGCCTCTGCCTCCCAAAGTGCTGGGATTACAGGCACAAGCCACTGGGTCTGGCCCTGCATTTTAGTTTTTAACAAAAAAAGTTTAAAAATTAAGACAAATTTAAAAGTAGAAAAAAAGCGAATGGAATAAAGATATAAAGAAAGAAAATAGTTTGTAACAGTTGTTTAATGTGTTTGTGTTTTAAGCTGTTATCACAAAAGAGTCAAAAGTTTTAAAAGGTAAAAAGTTTAGAGAGTAAAAAAATTACAGCTAAGATTAATTTATTATTGAAGAAAGAAAAATATTTTTACAAATTCCACGTAGCCTAAGTGTACAATGTTTACAGTGTCTGCAACAGGGCACAGTCATGTCCTAGGCCTTCACAGTCACTCACGACTCACTCACTGATTCACCCAAAGCAACTTCCAGTCTTGCAAGCTCCATTCATGGTAAGTGTATTTTTATGGGTCCTTTTCTATGTTTAGATACACAAATACTTACCATTATGTTACAATTACATTATGTTACAGTGTGTATTCAGTACAGTAACACACTGTGCAGGTTTGTGGCCTAGGAGCAGTAGGCTGTGCCACGTAGCCTAGATGTGTAGCTGGCTATACCACCTAGCTTTGTGTAAGTACACCACTGTTGACACAATGACGAAACTGCCTAACGGTGCATTTATCAGAACAGACCCCTGTAACAACGCATTTATTAGAGCAGACCCCTGTCATTAAGTGACATGTGACTGTTTATTTATGCACTCATTTATCTCTATCAGTGTGTGCTTTATTTTCCTGTTCAAGTTGTTCCATCCAGCTTTGGTTATTAGAAGTTCTTTCAGTTGTTTTATGTGTCCCTTTCACATCCTTCCATCTTGCGGGTTTTTTTGTTTTTTGTTTTTAGTTTTTGTTTTTTTGGCACTGTCTTACCTTCTGTCACTGTACGATGCTGCAGACTCCTCTTGTACATTGTACATTTTCTACCCCAGTCCTTGCTTGCATCAGCCATCTCTGTCTCTCTGTCTCTCTCTCTCTGTTTCTGTCTCTGTCTCTGTCTGTCTGTCTCTCTCTCTCTCTCTCTCTCTCTCTCACACACACACACACACACACACACACACACACACACAGCCTGTTGTCCAGGCTGGAGTGCAGTGGTGTGATCTCAGCTCGCTTGTCAAGCCATCCTCCCACCTCATCCTCCCGAGTAGCTGGGACTGCAGGCACATGCCACCATGCCCAGCTAATTTTTGTATTTTTTGTAGAGACAGGGTTTCACCGTGTTGGCCCAGCTGGCCTGAGCTCCTGGGCTCAAGCAATCTGCCTCCCTCAGACTCCCAAAGTGCTGTGATTACAGGCGTGAGCCACCATGTCCAGCCTGAATCAGCCATTTCTCTAGGGATCCCTGTTTTCTTTTACTGGAGAATGGAATTAGACACCAAAATCCGGATGTTAAATGCTTGTTGCTGCTGCAATGCTGGTGCTTCTAAGTGCTCTCAGCTGATAGAACAAGGATATATATGAACTTCTGTATATATACATACCTATAAATATTTCTGTATGCACATATCTATCAACTAACCTATCCGCATCTGAATCTTTGTGAAGCTGCTGTCTCCAACTCAAATGCATTGTCACATGGATCATTCTAGTCCCTTGCTTGTTTATAGCCTCTCACTCCAACAGTGAGAAACCTCATCGTTCTTCTCTCAAGAATCAAATTGTCTGGACTTTGGCTAGTGGGAGCCCCTTTAAGTTGGCTCCTTCAGACTGGGCCTCATCATTCACTGACTGTTTCCTCGCATTTTGACACGAGATGCTTCAGATTCACCTTGCACTTTCCCTGCCCAATCCTGGAATCAGCCATTTCTCTAAGGGCATTAGCTTTGTTTAGTGGGGAATGGCATTTAGGAGCCAAGATCTGGGCCCTGGGTGTGCTAATTGCTATAGACATGTTGCTGTTCCCTGGTCTGCTCACATCAGTGTCTCCAATTAACACTCATTGCCACAGCCACAAATCCTTTCTCTACTCTGTATTTTTGACTTCCTTTTCCCATAGTGAGAACCCTGAGTCCCCAAACATCAGCACATTTACTCATTTCTTCTATCATACACAGAGATAGTAGTTTTAGAATTGTAACACTAAATACCTAGACTCCTGTGGTTAAACTTACTTAATTTATTTTTCTTTGTGTGGCTATATTATTATTTGACATCCAGCTAAGCTCATCTCTTTTTTCTTTGTTTACAAGTTTAGAGTTTACATTCTTACCTCTTTATTTAATTTTATTTTTGAGAATGTAAAATATCTGCATAGTTAAAAAGTCAAGAACCCTCTAAAAATATATTCAGAGAAAACTCACTCCCATCTCTTTCTTCTCCATCAGAGATTCCCACTATGTCCTTATGAGTAACCATTTGCAATAAGTTTCTGATTTATCCTTCCTGAATTTCTTTTGCATAATTATTTAAATATGTATGTAAATAAACAGATGTTTTATTGTTTATTTTCTTAAAAGTTTGCATAGTATATAGCTAGTCCTATTTCATATTATAAATAATTCCTCAATAAATAACCTTGCATACACATTTTTCATATTTGTAGAATTACATCTTTAGGATAAATCCTAGAAGTAAATATCCTGGGTCAAATGGTAAATGCATACGTTGTTTTGTTTGACATTACAAATTCCTTCCTAGAAGGTTTCTTACCAACTGGTTTTACTGCCAATTTATAAGAATTGCTATTTGCTCAAAGCCTCACTAACATGCATTGTCAAGCTTTTGAAATTTTACCAATGTAATAGATAAAAAATGGCATTTCAGTGCTGTTTTGATTTACTTTAAAAAACCTCATATGTGCCGGGTCCATTGTACATATGTTTCCCCAGGACATGTGCTGGGTCATTTCAAACAACCCCAGTACTCTGGATCTTAGAGCTGACCTAATCCTATGGATGTTTGGTGGCTGTGGCTCTCCACCATGCCTTTGGGGCCAGCAGGATCTCCACAGAGGGCCCCAGCTTCTCAATACTCTCCTCCGGTTCCTGAAGGCTACTGACCCTGCCTTGAACCCCCAACAGCCGAGAAACTGCTTCCTCCACACAAAGAAGACTCTGAGTGAGGAGGATGACTTGGCTTCTGAAAAATGCTGAAGTCTTGACCTCCTCTGCAATTCTGAGGGCCAGCTGGGGCCGAGGAATGATGGAGCCAGGACCTCAGGGTAGGAAGGACTAGGGTGGACTGCTGCTCGAGGCAGCTGGATTTGGAGACACAGGACAGCCTGTCTCCTCAGGATGAGTGGTCCAGCCTCTGCTGAACTCTTGGCTTCAAGACTCACCAACTCTCTCCTCTTCTGGCTGCCTAAGTAACCTGCCTAAAGCTCAGAGATGACCAGGGATTACAAACTTCTTCTGGCTCTCCTGGCTCTAACCCTCACTTTCCCAAGGGGACTTCCTCAGTTACCCAATGCACTCTATATAATTCCATCCAGGCATCCAGCCATCCACTCATATTAGTTTTCTATTGCTGCATAACAACAGATTAAATCACAATTCAGCATCTGAGACAACAATAAACATTTATTGTTTCACACAGTTTCTGTGGATCAGGTGTTTGAAAGCAGCCTCACTGGGTAAGGCAAGAAGCCTCAGTTCCTTGCCACGGGTGTTTCCACAGGGCTGTTTGAGTAACCTAACAACATGGCAGCTGGCTGTCCCCATAGCTAGCGATCCAAGAAACAGCCAGGCAGAAGCCACAATGTCTTTTGTGACCTAGTCCCTGAAATCACAGGCTGTGACTTCTTCTACTTTCAATTCTTTACAGGAAGTCTCTAAATTCAGCCCACACTGAAGGGGACTCCAGAGGGTTAAGAAATTGGGGACATATTTTAAGATAATCACACCGTCCATCCACTTAGCTAACAAAGATTTATTGAGCACCTGCTGCATGCCTGGCCCTGTGACTAGCCCATAGTCCAGAATGCTGAACAGTGCGATGCCTAGATAGGGGTGCAAACTCAAATGTCCCCGGGGCCCAGGAAGTAGGATGAATGAGCAAAGTGAGCCAGGCAGGGACTCTGGTGAGCTGGAGAGCATGCGCCTGGATAAAGGCAGAGGTTGCTGCCCGGTTCTAGGAGTTTCTGTGAAGCCTCCCAGTTTTTAGATGTTGACAATGAATTCCATTTTTGTGGTTGTTTTTTTTTTAACCCCTTTGCCTGATTTGGCCTATCCACTGGCAGTGTGCAAGCTCTGATGCAGCCACACCAAATTTCTCAATGTTCCCTCAAACATTCATTCATTCGACAAGCATTTACATGCACTGAGCCCCTTTCACACGTTACAGAAGTAACTTGCAATCACCTCCTGCACACATAGTTTCTGGGTCTTGGAAGGCCTTTTTCTTTTTCTACCCACGATGAACTTCTATTCCTCCTTCAAAACCCAGGTGTAAATGCCCCTTCCTCTGGGAAACCTCCTCTGACCCAATCTCTAGGGGTGTTATTGGCTCTCTTCTCTAGGTTCCTACCATATTTGTGTCCACAGTTCCATCAATGCACCCCTGCCTCACTCACCATAAGGTGACCTCCTGGGGGGTGAGGAAAAAGACAGGTGCCACTGAACAGCGTGGAGAAGACTGTCTCAGGCCACCTGGCAGGGCTTCCCAGAGGAGGTGGTCCTGGAAGGAGGAGCAGGACTTGCAGAACAGGGGTCCCTGGTGGGGGAAAGAGGATGAGCAAAACCAGAGGCAGGAAAGCGTGGGTGGGGCCTGAAGCCAGGAGGGTCCCAGCTCCTTCCTCCTTAGAGCTCAGCCAGCTAGCAAGGTCCTTGGCTTTCTCCCCAGATGATGAGGGGCGAGGCCTGAAGGCCCAGAGGAGCCCAAAGTAATCAGGGAACGGAGACTGCTGTAACAAGAAACCCAAGTCCTGAATGAGTCATCGATGGAGTCTGTCCCACAATAACAAGAAAGGGCTGGGCTGGGAGGAAAAGAGAAACTCCAGAGGTTCAGGGATGTGCTGGGGAGTGGGGGCCAACAGCCCTCAGTGCCCCCTGCCTTGGGGTCTCCAGCCCCAAGCCCCACTAGAGCCCTGGCTTTTGGTTTCCACTGCCCTGGGAGCCCAACTCTTCTCCAGCCTCCCATTTCAACCCCCCTGCTGGTGGGTCTCCCTACAGCCCCTGACCCCTCCCACTGTCTCCTCCGCACAGCCACTGCAGGAAACTTTTGAAGGGAAAAGAAAAACCCTAATCTGATCATGTTACTCCCTCCTTAATTCCTTCCCTTGGGTTTTCATGGCTCTAAGAAGAAAATTCAAACTCTCAGGTCTACAGAGCCTTGCCCACACCTCCCAACTCCTCCTGTGTCCCTGTCCCCATCATTCTGCCTCTTTTGTGCCTCCAACGTGTTCTCCTGCTACAGGGCTTTTGCATGTGCTGTTCCCTCCGACTGTAATGCTTTTCCCTGACTTCTTATGTTTTCTCTTTGAATCTCAACTTAAGCCCTCTGGACCTCCACTGGGTTCCATTGATTTGTGCTCTTTTTCTGCCTTTTAAGACCTTACCACTATTTGTATGAGGCATTCATTATTAAAATCTGACTCTCTTCTAGACTGTGAGCTTCATGAAGGCAGTGGCTGTCTGCCACGTTTACCCGGATATGCCCGATATCCAGCACGCTGTCTCTGGCACAGAGTGGACACTCAATAAATGCATCTCAGGACCTCCATCTCTAGTGAGGTGTGACAAAGTCTTGGGTTGTTGACTCACATCAGGCAGGGGAAAGAGGCAAAACAATGGTTATGGGTTCCATTGTACAGGTTGGAAAACTGACATTCTGAGAATTCAGGCAAACACCCAAGATTCCTCAGGGAGTTAGTGGGCAGAGAGGGACCTGAACTCAAGGTCTCTACTTGTATATCACAGGCTCCTCCAGTAGGAGGACGTTTTAGGAGCAGATGAAGTATAACAGATTGTTCTCCTGATTCAGCAGAAAGTTTCACAGTGGGTTAGTGATGTTTGTCATGGGTATGGGAGGGGTGAGAATATGCCCGCATGCCAAGTATTTAGCATCTTCATAGTAGGAGAAATAAATATTAAATGATTGAATGAATGCATTCTGTATCTCGTGACATTCAGCTTCAATTAGACAATTCCCTTCCCCCAAGTGACAGTGTGACATTGTGAGTCACTCCTTCCTAGGCGATGCTCCCTGGCATTAATTAGGACGGTTGAACAAGGTAAGTTTTCAGTCTTTTTTAGGCGCTCTAAGAGGTTTTATTCCCATAGGTTATTTCCATTTCATCCCTCCCACCTAGATTGTGGGCATCCTAGGAAAGGGTGAGACTGTCTGAGGTCGCTATGTACCCACAGGTCCCTCCCCAAAGTCCATCCTAGGACCTGATCAGGAAACATTTACACAGCAGATTTTCCCCTGTGAAAAGAGGAGGTCCTTGAGAGAAGAAACTGTCTTTTTTTTTTTTTTGGTCATTTTCCTTTTCAGTGTTTCTGAAGTGGGTAATGATCACCAAAGCTTCTGTTGTTTACCTTGTGTTCCCATTCCCCTCCTTCTGTTTGAAGAGCTTCTCCTCCCTCCATGCAGCCCTGGTAGAGCTATCATCATGTGCTTCTACCCAGGGGTGGGCATAGAATCTATTCCAGCCAATTGAATATCTTTATTACCTTGGTCACAGTGATTGGTTCAAGAATGGACATGTGACCCAAGCAAGGCCAATCAGGGTCTTCCCTGGGATTACTATTTTGATGATGTCTTTGTTCTAGGATTGCCAACTTGAGACCTTATAGGCCTGGAAGCCAACTTCTCTAGTCATAGGGAAGAAGCCGTTAGAATGATGACAGAGCTCTGGCACCCCTTCTTTGTTATAAGGCGCTTAAAGTCCCTTTTGACTTTGAGATTGAGTTGACTTTCTGTCACTTGCAATCAAGAGTCCTCGGCCAGGCAGGGTGGCTCACGCCTGTTATCCCAGCACTTTGGGACACTGAGGTGGGTGGATCACCTGAGATCAGGAGTTTGAGACTAGCCTGGCCAATATGGTGAAACCCTGTCTCTACTAAATATACAAAAATTAGCTGGGAGTGGTGTTGGGCTCCTGCAATCCCAGCTACTCGGAAAGCTAAGGCAGAAGAATCACTTGAACCTGGGAGGCAGAGGTTGCAGTGAGCCGAGATTGCACCATTGCACTCCAGCCTGGGCAACAAGAGCAAAAACTCCACTTCAAAAAAAAAAAAAAAAGAATCTTTAATGGGAAATGCCAATCTCATGCTGAGGGAGGTATCCTTCAGCCTCTCTGTCCTGGGTCACTCTTTGCCCCTAGCACTCACAATAATCTCCGTGCCACCCCTAATCTCCCCATTAAAGAAGACAAGGATCACTCCTTTCCAGCCCAGTCTTCTGCAGCTTTGTGCTGATGTCACCTGTGTCCTCTGAGAAACAGATGCCAAAGACAGAGTTAAGAATGCCAAGGGATGCATGTGGGTAATGCTTGCAAAGGATTATGGGAAAAGGAGCAGGAGAGAAAAGGGGAGCCTTTGGACATTGATGCAGGTCTGACATTTATGAAAGGAGAGGGGGAAGGAAGAAGGATTGGGTAGAAAGAGCTTCAAATTGTGGTGTAGCTCTTAGAAGGTCTTGGCCAGCCCAATAGGAGACTCTGGCACAAAGATTATTCATAGAGAAATCCTACATTCAGCAGAAATAATGAACCCTTATTCACAGTTGCTTAGCTGCAGGCTGCCCAGGAAGCAGGCAGCCTCAGCTCAAAAGCTGAAGCAGATCCTGAAGGCATCTGCAGCTCACAGACTTTCTCTTGAAGGGAGATATGAGTGGTACACTCCATGGTGATATCCTCCCTTAGTGCCTACACATTATCACAAAGGTCTGTGGCAAAATGCAAACCCAAGCCTTCTGCCTCTGGACCCCATTGCTTTATACACTGTGAACTTCAGATGGTGAATAGGCGTCGGCTTCATGTCAATATGTATTGATTGGTAGCAGCTGCCCACACTTTCTGTTGAGGAGGACTCTGGAACAGTTTCTAGGTTCAGCAGAAAGTTCCATGATGGATTAGTGATGTCTGTCATGGGTATGGGAGGAGTGAATATATGCACGCATGCCAAGTATTTAGCATCCTCATAGTAGGAGCAAATAAATATTTATTAAATGATTAAATGAATGCATTCTGAATTCCATGACATTTTGCTTAAATTAGGCAACTCCCTTCCCCTAAGTAAGCCTGTTCCCTGGTGAGATTTCCTGGCACTTGGCCCTGGGAATCTCAAAATCACGGGCAAAGCTTCGCTGAGAACCCATTATATGCCAGGCACTGTGTTAAAACCTTTCAATGCATTATTTCACTGGATTCTTACAAGAGCCTCACAAGAAAAGATTATAACCTCCACTTTATGCTGAGGAAACTGTGGCTCCATGGGGACAGCTGTGCAGCAAACCAGTAGCCGAGCCCATTTCCACACTCCTTTCCCATTCTCTAACTCCACCATATATGTAAGACCAGTGACGGATTTTGTTATTTCTCAAAACGTAGTGTAGAATTGGAGCATGATTCAGTTATTCATTTGCCAGAGGGAGAGAGGGAGATAGTGAATACTTCAAGTCCTTGGAAGATCCACCGGAAAGTCCCTGAGAGATAATCCAAGTCCAGTTCAACAGTTAAGCCTGCGTATTTGGAGGGTAAATTCACAACCACTGGCCCCTAACATAACACTATTTTATTTTAATTTTTGTGAGTACATAGTAGGTATATATTTATGAGGCAGATCAGATGTTTTGACACAGGCAAGCAATGTATAATAATCACATCATGGAGAATGAGGTATCCATCCCCTCAAGCATTTATCCTTTGTGTTATAAACAATCCAATTATACTGTTAGTTATTTTTAAATGCACAATTAAATTGTTATGGACTCTAGGTACCCTGTTGTGCTCCCAAATACTAGGTCTTATTCATTCTTTCTATTTGTTTTTGTACCTATTAACCAACCCCACCCCATCCCCACCCCCCACCACTACCCTTCCCAGCCTTTGGCAACCATCCTTATACTCTCTGTCTCCATTCGTTCAATTGTTTTGATTTTTAGATCCCGCAAATAAGTGAGAGCATGTGATGTTTGTCTTTCTGTGTCTGGCTTATTTCCTTTTGCATTCTGACCTCCAGTTCCATCCATGTTGTTGCAAATAACATCTCATTCTTTTTTATGACTGAACAGTTCCCCATTGCGTGTGAGTATCACTTTTTTTTTCAATCCACTCTTCTGTTGATGGACACTTACGCTGCTTCCAAACTTTGGCTATTGCAAGCAGTGCTGCAACAAACATGGGAGCGCAGATGATTTCCTCCACATACTGATTTCTTTTCTTTTGGGAATAGACCTAGTAGTGGGATTGCTGGGTCATATGGTAGATCTATGTTTAGTTTTTGAGGAACTTCCCAACTGTTCTCCATAACGGTTGTACTAATTTACATTCCCACCAACAGTGTAAGAGGATTCCTTTTTCTCCACATAGTCACTGGCATTTGTTATTGCCTGTCTTTTGGATAAAACCACGCTCACCTCATTGTAGTTTTGATTTGCATTTCTCTGATGATCGATGATGTCGAGCACATTTTCATATACCCGTTTGCCATTTGCATGCTGTCTTCTTTTGAGAAATGTCTAGTCAAATCTTTTTGCATGTTTTAAAATCAAATCATTAGATTTTTTTCTATATAGTTGTCTTAGCTTCTTATATATTCTGGTTATTAATCCCTTGTCAGATGGATAGTTTGCAAAAATTTTTCTCCCATTCTGTGGGTTGTCTTTTCACTTTGTTATTGTTTCCTTTACAGCACAGGAGCTTTTTAACTGGATGTGATCCCATTTGCCCATCTTTATTTTGGTTGCCTGTGCTTGCCAGGAATTACTCAAGAAATTTTTGCCCAGCTTAAAGTCCTGGAGAGTTTCCCCAATGTTTTACTGTCGTAGTTTCATAGTTTAAAGTCTTAGATTCAAGTCTTTAATTCATTTTGATTTGATTTTTGTATACGGCAAGAGATAGGGGTCTAGTTTCATTCTTCTGCAAATGGATATCCAGTTTTTTCAGCATCATTTTTTGGATTATCTTTTCCCCTGTGTATGTTCTTGGCACCTTTGTCAAAAATGAGTTTATTGTAGGTGTGCAGATTTGTTTCTGGGTTCTCTATTCTGTTCCATTGTTCTGTGTATTTGTTATCATGTCAGTACCATGCTGTTTTGGTTACTATAGCTCTGTAGTATAATTTGAAGGTAATGTGATTACTTCATTTTTTAAATTGTTTGTTTGTTTAGGATAATTTTGACTATTCTGGGTCTTTTGTGGTTCCACATAAATTTTAGAATTGTTTTTTCTATTTCTGTGAAGAATGTCAGTGATATTTTGATGGGGATTGATTTCACTGAATCTGTATATTGCCTTGGGAGTGTCTTTCCATTTTTTTGGTGTCCTCTTCAATTTCTTTCATTAGTGTTTTATAGTTTTCATTATAGAGCTCCTTTATGTCTTTGGTTAAATTAATTCCTAGGTGTTTAATTTTATTTATGGCTATTTTTTTTTTTGGCGGGGGGACGGAGTTTCACACTTGTTACCCAGGCTGGAGTGCAATGGCGCGATCTCAGCTCACTGCAACCTCCGCCTCCTGGGTTCAGGCAATTCTCCTGCCTCAGCCTCCTGAGTAGCTGGGATTACAGGCACGCGCCACCATGCCCAGCTAATTTTTTGTATTTTTAGTAGAGACGGGGTTTCACCATGTTGACCAGGATGGTCTCGATCTCCTGACCTCATGATCCACCCACCTCAGCCTCCCAAAGTGCTGGGATTACAGGTTTGAGCCACCGCGCCCGGCTATTTATGGCTATTTTAAATGGTATTACTTTTAAAATTTCTTTTTCAGATTGTTCACTTTTGGCATGTAGAAATGCTACCAATTTTCATATGTTGATTTTGTATCCTGCAATTTTATTGAATTTGTTTATCAGTTCTAGTAGTTTCATGGTGTAGTCTTTAGGTTTTCCCAAATACAAGATTATATCATCTTCAAACAAGGATAATTTGACTTCTTCCTTTCCGATTTGGATGCTCTTTATTTATTTCTGTTGTCTGATTGCTCTAAGCTAGGGCTTTCAGTACTAACAGTGGCAAAAGTGGGCATCTTTGTTGTGCTCTAGATCCTAGAGGAAAGGCTTTCAGTTTTTCCCCATTTCGTATGATACTAGCTGTGGGTCTGTCGTATATGGCTTTTATTATGTTAAGGTATGTTGCTTCTATACCTGGTTTTTTTGAGGTTTTTAATCATGAGTGGAAGTTGACTTTTATCAAATACATTTTCAGCATCAATTGAAATGATCATATGGTTTTTGTCCTTCATTCTGTTGTTGTGATGTATGTGATGTGATGTATCACATCACAAGAATGGATTGATTTGCATGTGTTGAGCCATCCTTGCATCCCAGAGATAAATCCCACTTAGTCATGATGAATGATCTTTTCAATGTATTGTTGAATTCAGTTTGCTGGTATTCTGTTGAGGATTTTTGCGCCAATATTCATCAGAAATATTGGCCTATAGTTTTCTTTTTTTGATGTGTCTTTGTCTGGTTTTGATATTGGAGTAATATTGGCTTCAAAGAATGAATTTGGAAGCATTCCCTCCTCCTCTATTTTTTGGAATAACAGCACTATTTTATATGATGCATGTTAATTCTATGTACCAGACACAGGGCAAAGCACTTTGCATTCATTAACTTATTTAATCTCCACCACAGTCACATGAGGAAGTATGATTCTCTCTCTTTGACAAAGGATGAATCTGAAAAAGTAAACCTCCTGAGGTCATATATAGTATGATTACAAACCACAGAGGGGTGTGTGTGTGTGTGTGTGTGTGTGTGTGTGCACATTGTCAGTTGCATGTGGAATTGCTGTACCATGTCAGAAGAGAGGAGTTTTGGAAGAACATTACTGTGAAAAAGGATATAAAGTATGTTGAGAGACCCAAGAGGTAGATTGCAATTACACCTTTGTTGTTGGTGTTGTTGTTGTTGTTGTTGTTGTTGTTTTGAGATAGAGTCTCGCTCTGTCACCTAGGCTGGAGTGTAGTGGCATGATAGCTCACTGCAACCTCCACCTCCCAAGTTCAAGTGATTCTTCTGCCTCAACTTCCCCAGTAGCTGGAATTACAGGCGTGTGCCACTATGCCTGGGTAATTTTTTGTATTTTTAGTAGAGACAAGGTTTTGCCATGTTGCCCAGGCTGGTCTCAAACTCCTGAGCTCAGGCAATCTGCTCACCTTGGCCTCCCAAAGTGCTAGGATTACAGGGGTGAGCCACTGTGCCCAGCCTGTGAGTGCACTTGTTTATGGACAATTTCATGTTCATTTCTTCTTCTTCTTATGCAGTTTAGTTTCCTTTTGGGTGATCAACTATTCCTCATATGTGCAGGTGCAGTCTTACTGAGGCCCCGGGCACATGACTGAATTAGAATCTCTCTATAAAGGCTTTATTTTGCTGTTTTTTTTTTCTTTTTTCTTTTTTTTTTTGAGATGGAGTTTCACTCTTGTTGCCCAGGCTGGAGTGCAATGGCGCGATCTTGGCTCACCGCAACCTCCACCTCCCACGTTCAAGCAATTCGTCTGCCTCAGCCTCCCAAATGGCTGAGAATACAGGTGCGTGCCACCACGCCCAGCTAATTTTTGCATTTTTAGTAGAGACGGGGTTTCACCATGTTGACCAGGATGGTCTCGATCTCCTCACCTCATGATCCGCCTGCCTCGGCCTCCCAAAGTGCTGGGATTACAGGCGTAAGCCACCGCACCCGGCTGCTTGTTTGTTTTCTTAGAGATGGGGTCTCACTCTGTCTCCCAGGCTGGAGTGCAATGATGCAATCATAGCTTAGTGCAGCATTGAACTTCTAGGCTCAAGCGATCCTTTCACCTTGGCCTTCTAAGTAGCTGGAATAATGGGAGCATGCCACCACATGGTGGCCACCTTTTAGGGTTCTGAGTCCAGCAATGAGTGACACAAGGGCAGAGAGAATGGTTGGGATTTATTCAGGTAGTGTAGCAAATTAATAACATAACTTATGGAATTGGATACCTGTGTTCAATTCTGAAATCCACAGTTTACTAGCTATCTGACATTGGGCAGGCTACATATCCTCTCTGTGCCTCAGTTTTATCTATAAAGTGAGGGCAATAATATAATCTACTTCATAACTGTTACTACTTAGAAAAGTACCTCACATGTATATAGTTCTACTTTGTTGTGTTTGTCTTAATGTTATTCCATGTGTTCAAACGTTTCCAACTCTTTCCTGATAACGAGACCCCTGGAGCATCCTACTTACTCCTGTGCTTTCCAGAGGATAAGCCCCCAGCCTCCTCATTTATTCTGTGACTGCCAATTCATTCTTTTCTGCTTAATTAACTCAGAACCTGTTTCTGTTGCCTGCAACCCCAGAACACTGGCTGTCGTGCCAATTCTGTCTCATGGCAACCTGGGACTCTAAAACCTTCAAGCTGTGATCCCCCCAGCTCCCAGTGGAATTCTGTACTGGACATCAAGTCTGTTCTCTCCTAAATTCACATCTGGATTCATGATGCTAAAACCATCCAGACCATCTCCTGCAGAGAGAGTTTACTTGGTTGCTGGGTTGTGTAGCATAATGGCACTATCGCGGGGGATTATTAGTTCCAAATTAGTGATGAGCAAGTGAAGGTCGGGGATATGAAGGAACGAATCAAAAGTTGGGATAGGATGGCCCCTAGTTCAGGTTTTCTCTGCTCAAAGACTGGTTACGCTATGTGGGGCAGGAGGTAGGCTGTGGATAAGGCTCAGGTTCTGAACTCAAACGCTTACAGTTACAGTCGTCTTTCTCAGTGCTTTTCTTACTCCCCAGTTCTTGTAAGCTTAATACTGCCTCAGAGCGTTTGCACATGCTGTTCTCTCTGCTTAGAACTTGGTTTCTCTGCACCTCCCCATCTCCACTCTTCTAATTCCTCTTCTTTCAGCCCTAGGCTTTTGCCTCCTTCCTAGACCACCAGCTAGAAGTTGATCTCTCTACAGTTCCCAGTGTCAACATTTGTTTGTTTCCTTCTTAGCGGTTACTGCAATCATTATTTTTCCTGTTTACCTGCTCCTTGCCTGTCTCTCTCACTGGACTGTACATTACTTGAGGGCAGGAACTCTCAGGTAATGTACAGTCTAGTGGCGGAGACAGGCTGACTCAGTGCGCAGTGTTTGATAAATAAATGGACGAATTCCTGAGTCATCTAACCAGAAAGAATTTTAATCACTGTTTTAGTCTGGGCTGCCATAACAACATACCTTAGACTGAGGGGCTTATAAACAAAAGAAATTCTCTTCTCGCAGTTCTGGAGGCTGGGAAACCCTAGGTCAAGGCACAGGCAAGTTTGGTGTTTAAGAGCCTTCTTTCTGGACCTTATGTTTCTGAGCCTATCTGGCTCATAGACAGCCCCTTCTCTCTGTGTCCTCATATGGTGGGAGGGGCAAGGCAGCTGGCTTTCTGGGGCCTCTTTTACAAAGGCACAGTGGCTCATGCCTGTTATCCCAGCATTTTGGGAGGCTGGGGTGGGCAGATCACCTGAGGTCAGGAGTTCAAGACCAGCCTGGCCAACATGGCGAAATCCCGTCTCTACTAAAAATGCAAAAATTGGGTCCTCGGTCGTGGGCGCCTGTAATCCCAGCTGCTCAGGAGGCTGAAGCAGGAGAATTGCTTGAACCTGGGAGGGGGAGGTTGCAGTGAGCTGAGATTGTACCACTGCACTCCAGCCTGGCAACAGAGTGAGACTGCATCTCAAATATATGTGTGTGTGTGTGTGTGTGTGTGTGTGTGTGTGTGTGTGTGTGTGTGTATGTATGTATATATATGTGTGCATATATAGGCCTATATATATTAGTGCCTATATATATAGAGAGAGGCACTAATGCCATTCGTGAGGGCTCTGTCCTCCCAAAGGCCCCACCTCCTAACACCATCATACTGAGCATTAAGTTTCGACATATGAATTTGGGAGGGGACACACACACACACAGACCCTAGCAGTCATCTAGTTTCTTAGTCTCACTCCAAAGCTGAGGCTCAGTAGGAAATACCGACTTGGCCAAGGTCATTATCGGAGTCAAGACCAGAACTCGCACACAGCCATCATCACCTCAAAGTCGAATTAGGCGTCGATAATGTGGGGCATGATGTGGGAGAATTCAAGGGCGCCAGGACAGATGCTTCCTCCTCATCACCAAATCTAAGCAGCAGGCACTATCATCATCATCATCGTCATCATCATCATCATCGTCATCATCATCATCATCATCATAATCCCAGCCCGTTTTACAGTTGAAGAAATCGAAGCTTAAGAGAGTCTGTGACTTGCTGGGAAGTGGAGGAGGAGGAGACTCGAACTCAGGCCTGCCAGTGAGTTCCGCCGGCGCTTAACCCGGCTGCTGTCGCTCCAGGTCTCGCTCCTCCCGTCCGTACAATGGGGCCGTCCGGGCCGGGCGCGCAGTGGGAAGAGCGAAGAGCGGGGAGGAAAACTCGGCGGGGGGCAGGCTCGGGTTCCTCGGGTTGCAGCTGGCGGCCGAGGGGGTGGGCGCAGGGAAGTGGGGTGGTGGGAGCGGCGGGGCGGTGGGGGCGGGGCGCGGGCACAAAGGGGCTGCTGTCCCGCCGCGCCCCGCCCCGCCCCTGCGACCGCCCCGCCCGCGGCTCTCTTCTGTGTCTCGCCGTCTCCAGCCTCAGTCCCTCTCTGCCTCTGTCTGTCTCTCTGCCCGTCCCCTCGGACCGCTCCTCCGAGATGACGCCGGGCCCGGTGCCCCGGACCCGCCCTCTCCGCTGGCTCCAGAGCTAGGTGGGGCCGGGGACTGCCCCAGACAGACGGACCCGCGGACCCACAGACCCCGCGCCCGGGAGAGGAGCCGCGCCGCCTGCCGCTTGCAGCCCGTCACCATGGTAACGCGCCAGGGCCTGGACCACCTCGCTCTGCCCCCTTTCAGCGGGCACAGCCCCCCACATTCCCTACAGAACAGCCCCGGTGGCCCGGCCTTTTAGGCTGAGACGGCCCTCGGCGCCTCGGCAGGGCTATGCTTACCTGCCTGCTTCCCCGCAGGGATGGGGGGTCAGGGGCGGGAGCCCATCTCTGGCCGCGTCCTCTCCGGGCTTCTCCGTGTGTGTACGGATGGAGTAAGGCTGGACTTGGAAACTTTAATATTCCCCGACCCTTAGACCTGAGCCTGAATCTCAGCCTTCGGGCTTGGACGAGACTTGGGGTGGGTGGTTTTGCATGTTAGTTTTGGAACTGACTGTGATACGCATATTGTCCCTGCAGGGAGTTTGGATCAGGGAGGGTGGTGGGGGTTAAAGTCCCCTCCCAGGCCAGCCCCGCAGTGCAGGGCGAGGAGGGTTAAGGGTCCAGAGTGAAAGGGAGAGAACTGTTTACCAAAACTTGGGATGCTTTTGCTGTATTAGACTCCGCTATGGAAGTCAGATACACACTTTGAATACAGAGTGCGTCTATGGAAACTGGCTGGGGAGGTAGTCTGGGGAGAGGGAAGGGGGGTAGTACCCCCATACCTGGAGTTTTGGGGCTGGAACCTTGAAAAAAGTTGGGACATTCTGGGAGTGTGTGTGTGTGTGTGTGTGTGTGTGTGTGTGTGTGTGTGTTGGTGGTGGCCGTGGGAGTGCGTTTGTGCCAGTATCTGAGAACAGGGAATGAAAGAAAAGTCTGTTTTCAGGGGATCTTTGCCCAGCTCCAGACAGATGCAAGAGCCCCAGGCAGATTCACAGGAGCTGTAAGTATTTGGAAAAAAGCTATGAAGACAGGCCAAGGTTTTAACATCATGACTGTCGCCAACCATGTTGAATTGTGTGGGTTTTCACTCACACAAATGCATGTCCACAAACAAGAATTTCATACAGAGGTGTTCACACACACATACACACATGCACACGCACGCACGCACAGAGCACACTTGGATGCCCCCACTGACTCACATGGCTGAACACACGTTCACACCCACGCCGTGTCCACCTGCTCCCCCATACTGGTAAAATGTGGGCATACACCGGCATACACACCACGACATACTGCAGAACCAGCGCACCAGCAGGACGGGGCTCTTGGGGCCGTGTGAAAATGCTCTCGTAAGCCAGTGCTTCCTCCCCTCCCCCTGCAGGCGAGGCCCTGTGCTAGGTGATTTCCATGCAGCAGTCGGCGTGACTCATGCCAACTCGAAGATTAGACCTGCTGCTGTCTCCAACAAGATGGGGACCTCAGGCTCTGGGAACTTAAGTAGCTGTCCAAGGTCACCCCACCAGAAAGTGCAAGTTAGGAGAGTCTGGATTCTGAGCCTTCACTCAGCAGTCACAGTCACCCCAGGCCACAGCCTGCACCTGGTGTTTGCCAAACCTCTCCTGGTTTCACACATAACCTAGTTATCAGTTTTAGAATCCAGAAACCCCTCACTGAACCCCAGATCCTCAGATCAAGGTCAGGCACTGGTCTGCCCCTGCGTCAAAGGGTTAGCAACTCTTTCCAGATTGGGAACACCCGGCAGATTGTCCTCCTTTGCCTGTCTTTAAATAGTAAGGATTGTGGCCAGCCATCTCCCTCGCCTTACTTCTGTGCTCCAGCCACTCCAACCTCGCTTCAGAGCCTCTTATGGTTCCTGATCCCTGCTGCCCCAGGGCCTTTGCACGTGCTGTTCCTGCTTGGAGGACTACCTTCACCTAATGAATTCTTATTCACCCAGTCTATCTCCACCCATATGTCACCTCTTCAGGAAAGCCTTCCCTGATTTCCCTGACTCTCACTCTACCATGTGATGTATCTTTCCTTTATGATAACCCATCATAGCTGTAATTTTTGTGGGACATTTGATTAATGGCTGTCTAGTGTTTTGGGGCACCCGCATGTCAGAGAATGTCATGGCAAAAGGGGCTCAGGGTTGATACTGTCCCACGTTGCCCAAATTTTAGTATGACTGAAACAACTTTTACACATCCACTTACTGGATAAAATACGTAAGAAAATAATTAAATTTACCACTGTTTATTTGCTCAATATTTTTCTTTAAATCAACTTACTTTGTACACTGAAAAATATATTTAAATGAAAAATTTTATATCACGACCATCAAAAAAAATCAGTACCGTCATAAATAGAAACTATAAAATATGTACTCAATGAGCCTGGGCATGGTGGCTCATGCTTGTAATCCCAGAACTTTGGGAGGCTGAGGCAGGTGGATCACAAGGTCAGGAGATTGAGACCAGCCTGGCCAACATGGTGAAACGCCATCTCTGCTAAAAAAATACAAAAATTTAGCCAGGCGTGGTGGCAGGTGCCTGTGATTCCAGCTACTCGGGAAGCTGAGCCAGAGAATCTCTTGAACCCCGGAGCCAGAGGTTGCAGTGAACGGAGATCAAGACACTGCACTCCAGCCTGGGTGGCTAAAAAAGAAGTTCTCAATGAGGGCAAGTCTGCGTTAGTACATTCTGGCTGGGTGAGATTGGCAGTGAACCATTTCAAGCCTGAGGACTGTTTTCTTTTTGTTAGAAGGAGTGATGAGTGTCTGAGAGGTGCTCGAGATAAAGTGATGCCAGACGGAGGTGCTGTCCTTGGTGTCATTGGGAGGTATGAAGAGAACTCGCTTTGATTTCACTCCATCTATGTCCTCCCAAAACTGTTGTGTGGGCCACCTGTGACAAAAACTGGTCAAGTTCAGGGTTGTTTTGTTTTGTTTTGAAGATGAAGTCTCACTCTGTCGCCCAGGCTGGAGTGCAGTGGAACGATCTTGGCTCACTGCAACTTCCACCTCCCAGGTTTAAGCAATTCTCGTGTCTCAGCCTCCCGAGTAGCTGGGACTACAGGTGCGTGACACTACACCCAGCTAATTTTTGTACTTTTTAGTACAGATGGGGTTTCAGCATGTTGGCCAGGCTGGTCTCGAACTCCTGACCTCAAGTGATCCTCCCACCACAACCTTCCAAAGTGCTGGGATTACAGGCATGAGCCACCACACCCAGCCAAGTTCACTTCATTTAATTCATTCAACATTGCCCAAGTACCTGCTGCATGGCAGTCCCCCACGCTAGTTCCCTACTGTGGGCCAGGCCCTGTTTAAAGACCTGGTTCCTGCCTTGGGGGCTAGCAGTCCATGGAAAAGGCAGGTTCATCCGCAGAGAATTCTGGGCTGTGTCTGATGGGTAGTGGGAGTCCGTCCCTCTGGCTGGAAGCACATGTGTCCTGAAGAGCAAAGAGAAGAGTCCAGGGAGGGGTGCAGTGGAAGGAGAAACACAGACATGTGTGTCCAGGTGGTACTTCCTGAGGTAGGGCATCCATCAAGGGGTCCAGGAGGGGAGATTTTAGATGGCACTCAGATGAACATTTTTTAGTTTGCAGATTTTCATCTTAATGAGTACTAGGAAGTGATTTAAACAGCACAAACCCATAATAATAAATACAAATACTCTTTTTTGAGACAGGGTGTCGCGTCATCACCGGGGCTGGATGGAGTACAGTGGTATGATCACAGCTCACTCTATCCTCTATCTCCCAGGCTCAAGCAATCCTCCCACCTCAGCCTCTCAAGCAGCTAGGACTACAGGTGCATGCCACCATGCTCAGCTAATTTTTTATTTTTTGTAGAGATAGGGCCTCTCTGTGTTGCCTAGGCTGATCTTGAACTCCTGGGCTCAAGCGATTCTCCTGCCTCGGGCTCCCCAAAGTGCTGGGATTACAGGCATGAGTCACCACACCCAGCCAAAACATAAATTTAAGGTGAAAAAGAATTGACAAAAAGTCAAACGTTAAGTAAATAATAATTAATAAAAAAGATTAAGCCAATAACAAATTAGAATATGTGAGCACGGCAAGAGAACCTCATGAATGAGGCCCATATGATTGGAAACCCCTGGGCTAGAGCATAAAGTATATTTAGAAGGAGCAGGGAAGGTAAGCTGGGAGCCGACTGACAGGCCACAGCACCAGGCCAGTGAGCTGCTAAGGCAATACAGAGCCACCCAAGGTTGTGGAGCAGTGGAGGGTCACAGTTGGATCTGTGTTAGGAAGCCCACCATGATAGCTAAGAGGAGCCTGGCATAGCGGCAGGGAGCCCGGGGAAAGAGACAGGACACGTGGTGGTCATGTGCTCACCGTCACACCCCAGCTCTGCCATTTACTAGCAGTAGAGCCTCGAGCTCAGTTTCTTAACTTGTAAAATGGGAATAAAAATACCCAGCTTATAGAATGATGGGGATGAGAAAACCGTTAATGGAAAATGCTTAGCACGGGGCTAATGTACAAGACAGTAGGAAGCAGCTCTGGTTACACGTGTGATTGTCATGTGGTTTGGGTGGCAGATCGTGAGTCCAGGGCAGAGGAGAAGGGGAGAGGGAGGGAAAGGAACAAATACGAAACCGAGGCTCCGCAAGGGGCAGGGGTCGAGCTCACGCGGATGATACGGACGGAGCTGGTCTTGAACGTGGGTCTTCTGACACCCACTCGCTTCTCCGTTCACTGGTCGGAGCTGGTCTTGAATGTGGGTCTTCTGACACCCACTCGTTTCTCCGTTCACTGCATCAGGGCTGTTTTTCCAGTTTCTGAAAGTTTTTTTTTTTTTTTTTTTTTTTTTAATGGAGCCAATTCTCACTCATACCTCCACCCACACAAAAATAAAAAGGACTTAAAGCAGAGGTTTTAGTTGGAAGTGAGCAAGGACTTCCTGGCAGCCAGAGCCACAGAGTGCTGGTTCTAGAATCTCTGGCCTGGAGAAGTTCAGGAGGAGTGTCCCAGATAGTTGAGACTGGAAGTCACAACCTGACACCCGCTGGGTCATATCTGGCTCACAGATGTGTTTGGCTTGGCCAACTTTTTCAAAATTGGGAGGTTTTACTGAAAAATCAGTCGATCCAGCAGTGCTGGGCCGAAGAAACACTTGGCTGATGCTGATAAGGGGTGTGTGCCCCAAGCCCCTCCATTCCCTATTGCCTCTCTTGTGCTGAGGCTGACTGTCTCCAAAGGGTGGAAGTGAGTGCTTTCTCACATTCAGCCAGCGTCTGTCTTCATGTCACCTGTCAGGCCCCTGGAAGCATTTATTTATGTCTGTGGCTGTTGGTTTAGACTCTCCCTAAGCCTGAGGCAGGAAGATGGATGAGACAGGTTTTTTTTGTTTTGTTTTGTTTTTGAGACAGATCTCACTCTGTTGTCCAGGAGGGAGGGCAGTGATCCGATCTCTGTTCACTGCAGCCTCTGCCTCCAGTGTCAAGTGAATCTCCTGCTTCGGCGTTCTGAATAGTTGTGATTACAGGCGCCCACCACCACACCCGGCTAATTTTTGTATTTTTAGTAGAGACAGGGTTTTACTACGTTGGCCAGGCTGGTCTCAAACTCCTGACCTCAGGTGATCCGCCTGCCTTAGCCTCCCAAAGTGCTGGGATTACATGAGTGAGCCACTGCACCCAGCCGAGACAGATCGTTTTATACCTTCTCACCAACCGAAGATTAACTGACCCCATTTAGAAAGCCCATCCCAGCAATAAACCTTCCTGAACTAGATTATACTTTTTCTGTTTTGGATCTGGGGACTTGCTCTGCCCAGGCTGGAGTGCAGCAATGTCATCCTAGTTTACTGTAGTGTCTACCTCCTGGGCTCAAGTGATCCTTCTGTCTCAGCACCTCAAGTAACTGGAAATACCATGAACTATCTACCATGCCTGGCTAAGTTTTTCTATTTTTATAGAGACAGGCTGTCACTATGTTGGCCAGGCTGGTGGTCTCCAACTTCTGGCCTCAAAGGATCCTCCTGCCTCAGCCTCCCAAATCACTGGGATTATAGGCATGAGTCACTGCACCCGGCCCCTGATTATACTTCGAATTCTAGAATGTCCCTACTGGAAGGGCCCTTAGAGCTAGATAAACCCAGTGCCTCCCTTTTACAGAGGGGGAAACTGAAGCCAGGGTTACCCAGCGAGTCAGGGGCAGAATCTCACCTTCCCAAGGCATTTTCTTTCCAAGGAACAGGGCAGAGATTGAAGGTAGCCCTAGGACTCTGTCCATTCTGGCTCTTCTCAGGCCTCTCTTCCCAGGTAAGGAGGTGGCATATGCTAAATGCTACTAGAATCTTTCCCTGTGGCAGTAAATGGATAAATCTGGACCTTTAAGAAAAGCTCAGTCCACATCTCAGAAGCTCCAGCTAACATCTGGTGAGATCATTTACAAAGGGAACCAGCCTTAAAAACACACACACTCACACTTAGTTTTTTCCCCTCCTGATTATAAAAGCCATGCAAGCTGGTTACAGAATGTTTGGAAAATCCAGCAAACTCTGAAGGAAATTAAAAGGCTGCCCCACGAGGCCCCTCCCCTCCACAGCCCTCAGGGGTATCTGCAGTTCACACTTTCCTTAATGTCTGCTTGGACTTTGTTCTAGGCTTACGTGGTTTTGCTCACACTATAGATCATTCTGTATGACACTGTTTTCTTTAAAAAAAAATTCCGATAGTCGGGGTGGGAGACTTGGCTGGCAAGGGGCCCCTTTCCGGAGTGGCGGAGATCTTTTTTCTCTTGATCTGGGTACGTGGTTACAGGGACTCATACATGGCTAAAGAGGCATCATCCTGTGCCCTTTATATATTTTTATTTTGCTTGATAAAAGTGATACTTAAGATTATTATAATAGTAGCTCATTGCAAAGGCATTGAATAGAAGGATACACGCGCCCCTACTCCCCTGCTCAGGTATAACCGGTGCCAACAGATAGTTTCCTAAGTCCCTCCAAACCTACAGGCTTCCCCAGGTCAGTCTGGAAGCCATGAGCATGGTATGGGGGCCCACAGCTCGGGCCTCCTTCTGCCTGTCCCCTTGGTGGCTCCTTCTCTGGCCTTGGGCTGCAGGAGAGGGGGCTGTGGCTCGTCTTCTTCCTTTTCAGCCTCACACCCGCTGGCTCCTGCTTGGGAACAGTTAAAGGACCAGCCGGGCTGGGGGTTGCGCTCACTGGGAAGGAATGGAAACACGTCTATTAAGTTTCACGGAAATCACGTTGAGCGGCCCACGTCTGGTGTTCGGGTTCCTGTGGTCCCAGGCTGGGCTGCCGGGTGGATCGAGAATGAGAATGGCTAGCGTTCCTTCCTGCAGTCGCCTGGGACACCCCTTCCCGGTGTGCTTCCCCCAATACTTGGACTGCTTATGAGCTCCTGGGGTTCAGGCCTGTGGTGGGTAACGTGCTGGCAAAGAGCTCGGAGCCCTGTTAACTTGGAACGTTCTTCCTTTTTACTGGCTGCCACTTAAACGGTAACAGTGCGTGGCAACCCAAGCCAATTTGTGAAAGCCAAGGGCATCCCAGTCTGTGAGCCTTGCTCTGTGAGAGCTAAAGTTTCTTCAGGTTCCACTAGAAACTGGGAGGGACAGGTAACTGGGGATCGTCAGTCCCCAGAGCTGGTGGTCCCCAGGCAGAGGGGGCGGCAGGAGACAGGGACAGCTCTGGGCAGATTTGGCAGGCCCCAATCTGGGTTGGATCCCGGCTCTGTCTTTCTCTTCTCTGTGGTCTTAGGCAAGATCAGCCTCGGTTTCTTGACTCGCAAAATGGGTTTTTCCCACTTGGCTCCTGGCATCGTTGTGTGCGCTAAGTAAGAGAATGCAAGGGAACCAGGGCACGGTAGCCATCTGGAGACAGTTGTTATTATTGGAGTGACAGCAGTGGACACAGGGAGGGGCCAGGGGATGAAGGATGCTTCACACAGAGGTTGGGACCTGGCTTGGGCTGACAGGATGAGTAAGTGATAGCAGTGGCGATGGCTTTGACTTTCCAAGCAAGACCCTCTCCGTCCATTAGCTCCTGTGTCTCTAGAACAACCATCTGAGAGAGGTAGGCTAGGAATCAGAATCCCATGGAGAAGGGGAAACTGAGGCACATCAGGGCAAGAGAGTTTACCTGACTCCCTAGGTTAGGATACAGACTGCAGTTATGACGTAGACATCTGGCAAGGGGCCTCTTTCTAAGGGAGAAGAGCCCCTTAGCCTCCAAGAGGCAACCAGATGTCCCTAGAATTTAATACTCTTTCTGGATTATGAAGCTCTTTCTGGATTATGGAGCTCAACGAGTTAAGTCTCTTAATCTGGGCGAGCGGTTACAGGGGCTCATATATAAGTGTAAAAGGCATCAACCTGTGCCCTTTTTATTTGTTTGTTTTACCTGACAAAAATGATACTTAAGATTATAATGGGACCCAGTGCGGTGTCTCATGCCTGTAATACCAGCACTTCGGGAGGCCGAGGTGGTCATTTCACCTGAGGTCAGGCGTTCAAGACCAGCTTGGCCAACATGGTGAAACCCTGTCTCTACTAAAACCACAAAAATTAGCCAGGCATGATGGCGCACACCTGTAATCCCAGCTTCTCGGGTGGCTGAGGCAGGAGAATCGCTTGAACCCGGGAGGCAGAGGTTGCAGTGAACCAAGATTGTACCACGGCACTCCAGCCTGGGCAACAAAGTGAGACTCCATCTCAAAAAAAAAAAAAAAAAAAAAAGATTACAATAACCGGCTCATTGCAAAGACGTAGAAATAGAAATACACACACACCTCTGCTCCCCTGCCCAGGTATAACTGCTGGGAGCAGATAGTTTTCTTTGTCCCTCTGCACCTACGAGGTTACTCGGGTCAGGCCGGAAGGTCATGAGCATGGTACAGGGGCCAGGAATGTGGGCCCAGTTAGACACAAGGTATGTCGCAGACTGGAACTAAATGACATGGAACCATGTGGTGAGACAGTCAGTCCCTTTCAAATTCTCCGAGCTGCTGCAGATCTAAGGAGAAAGCCTTCCTCTGGTGAAAAGACGTCTTTAACATCTCTCTGATGCATTTGAGAGAAAGAAAGGGAGAAGAGCCCCTTAGCCTCCAAGAGGTGACCAGATGTCCCTAGAACTTAATGGCACTATTCATTTGCATTGTTTACTCTTACTTCTAAAAGTAGTTTACTTTCATCGAAATAAAACAGTAAACATAAAATAGACTTTATATAATAAATAATATATACAAATATATTTTTATAAATGAAATAATATAAAAACTGTCCAATGTATCATCGGTTTGTTTTTGGAGTTGCATTCTATTTATGCCAGTTTACCCTGATTTTTTCATTTATAGTGATGACGTAATAACGATTATCATTTGACCACAGATCCAACCAAACGTGGTGATTCCCGCCCTCTTCTTCTTGCCCCACCCCAACATGTGCCTGGTAACATGGCTGCCCACACATATCCCCACGTGTTTAGAACATCATGGCTTGCTACATTTGCATATTAAAAGGCTAGGGTGGGAGGACCAGTTTTTTTCCATGGGCTACATGAATGACAGGCCTGGTCAATCCAATCCCCTGAGCCCTAGGCAAATCAGACACCACCTCTTCCAGCCGCCTCATATAAGCAGCCACTTTTCCGCAGCACAGGGGTTTTCTCTTTGTTCGAATCGCCCCTCCGTCTCTGTAAGGGAGCTGTTTCCTTCTTTCTTCCCTCTTTCTTGCCTATTAAACTCTCTGCTCCTTAAAACCACATAATAATATGACCACAGAAATTGTAGTGATGGCTCTTACTTAGTGAACACTACTAAATGCCAGTCCTGGGCAGAAAATTCATGTGTGTTATCTCACCGAATCTTGATCAACTCTTTAAGGTGGGTGTAATTACAGTCTCCCTTTTACAGATGAGGAAACTGAGGCATAATGAGTGAAGTCTGACTTGCCAGCACACATAACCAGAGTTTGAATCTGGGCAGTCTGGCTGCCCTCACACAACCACTACGGTGCTATAGAGTCTCACTGAAAAACACAGTTATGTAAGTTTTGGAAAAGTGAGTGGATTTGAAGAAAAATACTAAGCGCTAATAGTATAAATGGCATGAGGAGATGCTACAAATCATAAAAGTAATCATGAATGATAAAATCTCCAAAACCAAAACGAAACAAGCTCAGCCCAGCTTCAATGTGCTTTCTTTACACAAGGAAAGAGGCCCAGAGAGGGAAGATCTCTACTCAAGGCTGGACAGCGATGCTGGAGCCGATGTCTCAGGAGAGGAGGGAGGGAGAGAGGAGGACACGGAGCAGGGGAGGGGGCTGCCCCCAGGATTGCATGGGGTGGGGAATGTCGGGGTTTGACCAGGATTGGTGGGGGCTGGGGGGACTGGAGGAGGACACCAGGCCAGAAGAGACTTTCCCTGTTCTGACAAGTTGAAGGCCCCTCCCCCACCTGAGTGTAAAACCTCCTGGGTACGTGTCATTTCGGCACCAAATGTCTGTGGGTCCACATCCTCTCTGAGCTCACTGCCACAGCAGTGCCCAGACCCTGTTTCCTTCACAGTGGGCTGTGGACACTCATTCGTTCACTCGTTCATTCTACAAATAGTGATGGCGGTCCCCTGCGCCCAGCACTGTGTGGGCTACACAGTGCTGGGCGCAGGGGGCCGCCATCCTGGCCTTGGAATCTTGCTGACATTGAGAAATGTCACCCTCCTCCTCCTCAGAGATTCTATTGTATTTCTCTGTCCTCAGGGGCCTCATTGACTAAAATGATTCTTCCCTCCTAAGTCAGCTCCCTTTGCATGGGGTCCTTATTTCTTCTCATCTCCGTTTAAGCCCCTGGGAAACAGGTGGACCTGGAGCTTGCAACCAGGCTGGGGCGACCAGAATGCTGGGTCATCCGTGAGGCTTACGACCTATGGGTCCTAAGACCATACCTGAGTAGAAACCTGTGGCCTAGTCCAACTTGTCTATTTGACAGAAGAATTGTGGTTCTGGCCAGGCGCGGTGGCTCACGTCTAGAATCCCAAGCCCTTTGGGAAGGCAAGGTGGGTAGATAGCTTGAGCTCAGGAGTTCGAGACCAGCCTCGGCAAAATGGTGGAATGCCATCTCTACCAAAAATACAAAAATTAGCCAGGCATGGTGGCGGGTGCCTGTGGTTCACAGCTGCCCGGGAGGCTGAGGTGGAAGGATTGCTGGAGCCCAGGAAGTCGAGGCTGCAGTGAGCCGAGATAGCACCACTGCACTTTAGCCTGGATGACAGAGAGAGACTCCCATGCCAATCCTAAAAAAAAGAAAAGAAAAAATGTGGTTCAGAGAGGGACATGTTGTTCCTTCATCCATAAAAGTTACAAAGCACCTGTTTGTGCCAAATCCTGTGCAGACACTGAGGCCCCAGAGAGGAAACGGGGCCAGTGCTCACGTGCGCGCCTCCTGGTGCCCCTGCAGCCAATACTCACGCGCTTTCTACGCAAGTGCAGTACGTGGCAGGTGATGGAAGATCAGAGGCCTGACATGCAACTCACTGGGCCAAAAACAAAGCCTTGGCAGGGCTGTTTCTCCTCTGGAGTCTCTAGGGGAGAATCCGTTTGCTTGCCTTCTCCAGCTTCTCGGAGACGCCTGCGTTCCTTGGCTTCCCCTCCGTCTTCCGAGCCAGCGACATCACATCTCTCCGATCCTGCTCCCGTCATCATATTTCCGCTTATTTATTATTTTATTTTATTTATTATTGCTCTGTCGGCCAAGCTGGAGTGCAGTGGCGCCACCTCGGCTCTTTGAAATCTCCGTCTCCCACGTTCAAGCAATTCTCATGCCTCAACCTTCTGAGTAGCTGGAACTACAGACACGCATAGCTGGAACTACCACACCCGGCTACTTTTTGTATTTTTGGCAAAGATGGGGTTTTGCCATGTTGGCCAGGCTGGCCTCAAACTCCTGACCTCAAGGGATCCACCCACCTTGGCCTCCCAAAGTGCTGGGATACAGGCATGAGCCACAACACCCAGCCTATTTATTATTTTTTAATGTAATAAGACATGGGAGCTCACTATGTTGGCCAGGCTGGTCTCGAACTCCTAGCCTCAGGCAATCCTCCCACCTCAGCTTCCCAAAGTGCTGGGATTACAGGTGTGAGCCACCACACCTGGCTCAGTCACATTTCCTCTGACTCTTCCCTCTTTTGCATCCTCTTCCACCTGGCAATTACACTGGGCCCATTTGTCTAATCCAGGATGGTCTCCTTGTTTTAAAGTCAGCTGATTGGCAAACTAAATTCCATCGGTAGCCTTAACTCCCCTTGTCTTGTAAGGTAACCTGTTCACAGGCTCCAGAGATTAGGTGTAATGGGCAGAATGATCATTGAAGGTCATTCTACCCATTCCACCTGCCTGTAGAGGGCACTGCCCAGAAAAGGGGCACCTGATCTCACTGAGGCAGTGAGGGGTGCTCAAGAACTCTCCTGGAGGAGGTAAGGGCTGTCTTGAGTCTTGAATGAGGAGTTGGCCAGCTGAGGACGGGTGGGAGTGAAGGGCTTTGCAGCAGGAAGTCACCACATGTGTGGAGGCCTGGAGGTGGGCAGGCAAAGGCATGTGCCACTGTGGCCGAAGCACGGAGAGGGCCGGTGAGGCTGGGGGGAGGCGGGCGCAGAGGGCAGCTGCCCGAATTTAGGGGAGCTGGATGCCTGGAGGCTGGTGCTTCCTAAAGACAGTGGGAGCCTTTCAAGGGTTTGGAGCAGAGACTGCTGAGGTCAGGTTTGCATTTGAGAAAGGTCACTCTGGGGTCCTGGTGGAAAATGGCTGTGGTGAGGAAGACCAGAATTTGGCAGCCAAGGAAGTCAGGAGATCCTGGATCCCGGCCCCAGTGTTTCGTCTCCTGGACTCTGACTTCCAGGGGGATGGGCCGAACTGCCTTCCGGACTCCTCCCTGGAAGAGGCAGTGAAGCCCGGATCAGGGCGGGAGCAGGGGACGGAGCGGAGCACATGGCTGGTGAGCTGTTGGTGGAGAGGAGGTGGAGTTGGGGACACGCCGAGGGCTGTTTGTGGGTCCGGAGGCAGGAGGAGAAGCAGTGCTGTGAGCAGAGCTCTGGCCTGGGAGCCTGACTGGTGCTGGGGTCATCGCTGAAGCAGGACTAGGGAGGAGCAGGTTTGGGAAGTTGCCAGGTTGGGTCTGACATGTGGTGGTTGTACCACATCTAGGTGGTACATGGGAGGCAGCCGGCTCCACGGTCTGCAGCCGTGGACTTGTAGCAGTTATTGCTGTGTGGCAAATGACCCCAAAGCTCAGTGGCAAAACAGCAATCACTTATTCTCACTCTCCCATCTGCACGTGGACTGGGGCTGTCTGATCTGGGCTGGGCTTCCCTCGTGGCTCAGCTTCAAGCTGCAGGTCCACAGGCCCCCACCGCGGCCAGATTGAGACAACGTCGACATCCTCTTTCTCTTTGCCCCTGACCTGAAGGCACCCCCCGCCCCAATTCTTCCACGTCTCCTTGGATCGGCAGATGTCATTTGAGCAAAGACCTGCAAGACGTACAGGAATGTGTCTGTCTTGAGGAAGAGCATTCTAGGCAGAGGGAACAGCCAGTGCAAAGACCCTGAGGTGAGATTGTGGCTAGTGTGTTTGAGAAACAGGAAAGAAGGCCAGTGTGGCTGCTGGTGGTGAGTGAAGGGGCTGGGGGAGGAGAGGAGGTCCAAGAGTCAGCAGAGGCCTTAGGCATAGGGGGCCTGGAAGGTCACGTGAAGTGGCCTGTGCCCTTGGGGTATCATTGCGATGACCACTCCCTCCTCCTGTCCCCTACAGGACCCTCCATCCCTGGACACAGCCATCCAGCATGCCCTGGCGGGCCTCTATCCTCCTTTTGAGGCCACAGCTCCCACGGTCCTCGGTCAGGTGTTTCGTCTCCTGGACTCTGACTTCCAGGGGGATGGGCTGAGCTTCCTTTTGGATTTCCTGATTCCTGCCAAGCGCCTGTGTGAGCAAGTGCGAGAAGCAGCCTGTGTAAGTTGAGAGGGAAACGGGGCCAGGGGACAAGTTGTCCCAGAAAGTCACAGGGCTGGAGGCAGGTAGGGAAGGAGGTGGGCTGGCGTGTATCTTGTTTCATGGGAAGGACTGAGGGTATGTAGTGGTTTTCCAAGTACCACTGCTTGCCCAAGGGGAGATGTCAGCCCCCCAGATGGAGGGGGCTTTACCCTGTGACATCTATGAGTCCATTACATTGTAGTGTCACCAGCAGAGAAGAAGGCCCGAATAAAGGCATTCTTGGTGGCTCCCTGGCCCTGGGGAGTCTGCCCTGCCCCTGACATTGTGGGCACTGCCAGGTACCTTGGGTGAAGTGGGGAAGCTTCAGTGGAAAGAGCAGAGAAGGTCCCAGAGCTTCCCTGGAGCTCCTGAGGCTTCAGGACTCTTGCTTTCTTCCCTAGTGACCCCTTCAAACTCAGGTCTCAGGGAGGCCTCTGCCAAGGCAGAGTGGAGGGAAAATGGTTTTAAGCAGACTTATTGGCTGCAAATGAGAGTCCTCACTCAGATCAGGAAACAGTGGATCAGGCCTCAGGCCCCAGCTGATCCACCGATCAAACCCCTTGGAGACCCTTTCTGTCCCAAGTCTCTGCTTCTTGCTGCTTGTTGGCATCATTCTTTCAGGCTAAGTGTCCCCACAAGCCTGGAGCCCAGGGAAGCTCTAGGATTTATCTTCTACCCTGGAGAGGAAAATAAACTCTTTCCCATCCACTGAACATAGAAAAAAATCTCAAGAAAGGGTCCTGATTGGCCAGGCTTGGCTCATATGTCCACTCCTGGACCAATCACTGTGGCAAGAGAAGTGGGGTGCCAAGACTGGCCAAGCTTGAGTCACGTGTCTACCTCTATGGTCAGAGGGTGGAGCTGTTTTAAGAAAAGGATGAGAGAAGCCTGGGGAGACCACGCCCTCCAATGCCCACTGCAGGACCTTGCCATTCCCTTCTCGGCTTTCCCGACAGTTCCCTGCTCTGTTGTTATTAACGCCCACCCTCTTGGTACCCCGGCCTCAAGAAGCACAAAGAGGTTCCATCAGCCTGTCCTGAGTTGTCATCAGCCTGAGGTCCCTTCAGCCTGTCCTGAGTTGTCATCAGCCTGAGGTCCCTTCAGCCTGTCCTGAGTTGCTCACTTCCTGTCAGGGACACAGCTCATCAGAAGCAACAAGGAAGGGAGGGACGGTGTGCATCATTTCAGTGGTAGAAATAAATAGAATGTGGCAGCTAAAAGTCCAGGGTTAGGAACCAGAAGGAAAGTGAGATAATCTATTTTACATGCTTAGCACAGAGCCCGGCTCATAGAATTAGTTCAATACGCGGGAACTGGTATTGGAGAAGGGGGCTTGTCATGGAAACATTTGCAGCCACTTCCACATGACACTGTTTCATGTAGATGCTCCCCCATCCTTATTTCTTCTCCCTGAAATAATTTTCTTTTCCTTTTGGAGATGGAGCTTTGCTCTTGTTGCCCAGGCTGGAGTGCAGTGGTGTGATCTTGGCTCACTGCAACCTCTGCTTCCTGGGTTCAAGCAATTCTCCTGCCTTAGCCTCCCGAGTAGCTGGGATTACAGGCATGCGCCACCATGCCCAGCTAATGTTTTGTATTTTTAGTAGAGACGGGGTTTCACCATGTTGACCAGGATGGTCTCGATCTCTCGACCTCGTGATCCACCCGCCTCAGCCTCCCAAAGTGCTGGGATTACAGGCTTGAGCCACCGCGCCTGGCGGAAAAAAATTTTTTAAGTTTTGCCTCACCTTCATATTGTTATCCATTAATGGGAAATAAATAAATAACAAATAAAGCTTCATGTTGTTCTCCATTAATGAGAAATCCATACACAAACAAATAATAAATAAATAATAAACATTCAGGCCCAGAATAACCTTTGGGTCAGGAAAAAGTAGATAGTCATCTAGTAAGTTAGTGGCAGAATCAGATTCCCTGACTTCTCATTCAATACTGTTTCTACTTCACCCTCAGTACACTATCTGAATTACATAAGATACTCAACACTTTGTTATACAATAGGCATTGTGTTAGATGATTTTGGCTAACTGTAGGCTTATGTAAGCGTTCTGTGCACATTTAGGATAGGCTAGTCTAAATAAGCTGTGATGTTCTGTAGATTAGGTACATTAAATGCATTTTTGACCTATGATATCTTCAACTTATGATGGATTTACCAGTCTGTAACCCCATCATAAATCAAGGCCCACCTGTATAATCTCACTTAATCCTCATACCAACCCAGTAATACTGACATGTATTATTATCTATTTGCAGGTAGGGAAATTGGGTTTCAAAGAAGTTAAGCAATTTGCACAAATTAGCGACGTCGACCTTTGTCTAAACCATGTCTCCCTGGCTTTAAAATGGTGGGCTCAAGCTTGAGCTGGGTTAGGAAATGTTCTGGATACCTGCGGAGAGGAAGGGAGCATGAGCCAAGCGAGGGACCACTTGGGAAAGCCAGCTGCTAACTAGCGCATGTGCTCTGAGCTTTCTCACTTGGGTCAGTAGGCTAGCAAATATTTCCAAGGTCAGGGCCAGGATTAGGGTGGGGCAGGAGAGGCAACCTTTGCACAGCCTTGACAGTGAATGCCTCTTAAATGCTGCCTCATCCTAGTCCCTGATCTGTTCCAGGTTCCACATGGGAGAGGGAAAGGGGCAGACCCAAGGGTGGAGCCTTTCAGGGCCAGGGTCTCTGATGCCATCGTCTTCTCTCCACAGGCCCCCTACTCACACTGCCTCTTCTTACACGAGGGCTGGCCGCTCTGTCTGAGGGATGAAGTGGTGGTCCACTTGGCACCCCTCAACCCTCTCTTATTGCGCCAGGGTGACTTCTACCTCCAAGTGGAGCCCCAGGAGGAGCAGTCCGTCTGCATCATGATCAAATGCCTCTCCCTGGACCTCCGCACAGTGGACAAGAAGCCTGTTCCTGAGCCAGCCTACCCTATACTTTTCACCCAAGAATGGCTGGAGGCCATCAACAGCGACTTTGAGGGAAATCCTCTACACAACTGCTTGGTAGCATCAGAAAATGGGATTGCACCTGTGCCTTGGACCAAGATAAGCAGCCCAGAGTTTGTGGATGACAGACCCCAAGCGGTGAATACCCTCTGCCCAACCTGGGGGCCCCTTCCGTTAGAGGCACTGGATGTGAGCAGCCCTCATGAGTTGCACCAGGCCAGCTCCCCCGACAACCAGGTGCTTCTTGCCCAGAGTTTGGCCAAGGGTAAGGGCAGGATATATGGGAGCAAGTATCCAGGACTCATCAAGGTGGAGCAAGCCAGGCCTGGGGAGGTGGCCTTCAGGATGGATGAGGTGGTCACCCAGAACGTAGAGGGAGACTACATGGCTCTCCTAGGCTTTTCCCAAGGCAGCAGAGGAGAGTCTCCCAGTCGGGAGGTGGGCACATTTAGTGGGTGTGCTTCTGAGGCACTAGAGGAGGTGTCTGCAACTAAGGAAACTTCTTTATCTCAAAAGATACTGCCTGTCTCAGAGGCCAATGAAGGACCTTCCTTGGGAAAACGGGCTTGCGCAAAGCCAGAAAACTCAGAGGGGGAGCCCTGCATTTTGGGCTTGAAGAGAAAGATCAATCATAAAGTACCCACCCACGACTCAGAAGGGCTGCCGCAAGGGTCCTACATGAATGTCCTTGAGGACCCCCTGGACTTTGCCTCTGGCCTTGGGGCAGGTGTCTCACAAGAGCCAGATGCCTCCAAGATGCAGGGACCTCCAGGAAATGCAGACAGCATGGTGCAGCTCAGGCCCGTACCAAGACAAGCTTCCTCTCCCGGCTTGTCCCCAGCTTCTCCTGCAGCTCCAGCCTCTGAGACAAAGATGGAGGTGAAGACCAAACAGAGAAATGGGAGACTTCCGCAGCCCATGCCCTGTCCTAGCAGAAACACTTCCTCCCCTGAATCCCCCATGCCTGGGCTCAAATTCTCCTTCTTGAAAGGGCAAAAGCAACCCTCTGTGACCCCAGAGAAAGCCTCACTCCAGCATGATGGGCCCTGGAAAGTTCTGTGTTCACTCTACTCCCCTAAACTCAACCGAGCCAAATCTTTGGGGAAAGGTAAGATGTCTACATGCTCAGTTATACAAAGGGGTTATTGTCTGGTTGAGATCGCATTCCAGGTGGTTCTGGTTGTGAGCGACAGAGGTCACCTGGGCTGGCTCAGCTTCAGGGGTTTAGTATAAAGTGTGGCATGGTCACGGGCTTGAGGTCTCATATGTCTGGAATTGAGCAAGGTACTGTGACTGTGTTACAACTGCCTGAGTTCACACCCCACCTTTGCCACACGCTGGCTGTGTGACGTTGGCCAAGTACTGAACGTCCCTGAGTCCGGGTCTTCCCGTCTCTGCAATGGGAACATCACCTATTTTGCAGTGTTATTTTGAGGGTTCAAAGGGACACCAGAAGTGAGGTGTGGTGGCTTATTCTGTAATCCCAGCACTTTGGGTGGCTGAGGTGGGAGAATTTGAGTGGCTTGGGGCCAGGAATTTGAGACCAGCCTGGGCAACATAGGAACATTTAATCTCTACGACAAGAAAGAAGGAAAAGAAGGAAGGAAGGAAGGAAGGAAGGGGGAAGGAAGGAAGGGAGGAGAGGGGAGAAAAGAAAAAGAAAAAGCTGGGTGTGGTGGCGCATGCCTGTAGTCCCAGTACTCGGGAGGCTGAGGTGGGAGGATCTTTTGAGTCCAGGAGTTCAAAGCTGCAGTGAGCTCTGTTCATGCCACTGCATTCCAGCCTGGGCAACAGAGTGAGACCCCGTCTCTAAAGAAAAAAAAGCGAGGTGGGCAGGAGTAACACTAGAAGTGGGGGTGCTGGGTGCAATGCCTGGCCCATGGAGAGATCACTGGTTGTAAGCGTCTGCAAGCCGAAGGAGAAGAGACATTTCCCCTTAGAAAGCCGGTCCTTCTGCTTGACATCCTTTTCCTTGTTGTTGCTTTTTCCCAGCTGGAACAACTCAGACCAGAACATCTGGCCCGGCCACTGCCTCCTGCCCACTGACGGAGGAAAAGGCTGCCTTTCCAGAAGCTCCTGCAGGCTCCCCAGAAAGAGGCCCCACCCTGGACGAGGAGTCCCCAGGGCCTGAGCCCAGGATTGGGGCTCTGGGTGTCAAAGTTTTCCGCTCCAGGATAGCATGCCTGCCAGGTTCCAGGGGATTAAAGTAGAAGGTGGGAGGGGGGAGGGAGCTGGGGCCCCAGAGCATCCTCAGGTGCTGGTGGGTGGAGGGAGGCAGGGAAAGCTCTGGAGACCCAGGTTCTAGCCAAGCCTCCCTGGGCCTCAGTATCCTCATCTTTCCCATGGGACAGCTGGAATAGATGAAAGCAATTTGTTGGTATCCATCCACCCATCTATCTGTCTGTCCATCCATCGCTGAGGTGCCCAAAGTGGATATTGGGGTCCCCAGAAGCAGAGCCTGAGACAGAGGTTTTTGGAAAAGTGACTTATTGGAGGGGGCTCTAAGGAGAAGGAGAGAGGGTCAGGGTAGGGAAGCAGCCAAGCAAGCCTGCAGGCTGACCCGCGGGAGAGCGCTGGGGCATGACCCACCCCATAGAGTTGGCTCCAGCTTAAGGCACAGGGAACTGGTCTTTTGTAAGCCTTGTCTGTCGGTCACCGACTGTGGGCTGATCCCGGGTCTGTCCATCATTAATGAACTGCAGGAACTGCGAGCTGACCCTGGAATGGGTGGGGCAGGGGGAGCCAGTGGTCCAGTTCAGCCCAGGGCGCTTCTTCAGAGCGGGGGCATCTGTGAGCCATTGACAGCTGATGCTTCCAGACTCTGGGATGGGTTCTCTGCCTGTTGGGGGATCTGGGTTTGGGGTACTAGCAGCATCCAGTACAGAAGGTCTTAACACTCCTGTTTAATATTTCCTCATTGTAGTAACAGATATTTACTGGGTCCTGGGCTTAGCGCTGGGGATTCATAAGGGAATGAGTCTGATGTGTTTTCTGCTCTCAGGAAACCTATATTCTAATGGTAGGGAAAAGTCAACAGATTATTGCAATCCAGTGTAAACAAAATGTGTCCGTGGGGAAGAACAGGGGTCTGTGGGAGCACAGATGAGTCCTCTGGCCCAGGCTTGTGGTAGGAGAGGTCAAGGAAGACTTCCTGGAGGAAGTAACGGAAAGTTCAGTCCTATGGTATGAATAGGAATTATCCAGGCAAAGGGCTGGGAACAGTGTTCCAGACGGAGGGAACAGCATATGCAAAGATCTGGAGGCAAGAGAACCACAGTGCTTTCGGGAGACGGACTGTCCTGAAATAACATTTTATTTCACAGACTTCTACCTCTCTGCAGGTCCTTGGGCACTGCCCTTTTTGCAGCTCCTGGGGGACCTTATCTGTACTTTTCCTGGTCATCTTTGCTGAAGCTCCTGCTCTTTGTCCCCACATTAATTGTACACAAAGGATCTCACGATCCTCTTAAGGCCGCCATGTGCCAAGGGCTTAGATTTTGTCCTTGGAAGGCTCTGTTGTGGGAGGAAGGAGGCCTTCGTTTTAGTTCTAACTCTCTCATCACTTCCCTGTGTGCCCTGTTTTCCGGAAAGAAACTGATCAACACGCAGGTGTGAATGTCTGCTCCCATGCTAGGGATGGGGTTTGTTTAATAGGCACTGTATTTGTTTCCCATTGTGGCCATAACAAGTTATTGCAAACTTAGTGACATGAAACAACACAAATGTATTCTCTGATAGCTCTGTACCTTAAAAGCCTGACATGGATCTCGCTGGGCTGAATTCAGGTGTCTGCAGGGCTGAATTATTTGCCTTTTCCAGCTTCAAGAGACCATTGCTTTCCTTGGCTTGTGGCCCCTTCCTCCAGCCTCAAAGCTAGCAATGTTGCATCTCCCTCACCCTCCATTTATCTTGGCACCTTGCTCCTACCAAAGCCAGGAAAAGTTCTCTGCTTTTAAGGATTCCTATGATTAGATCGAATGATGCAGGCTAATCTCGCCACCTCAAGGTCCTGCCCTTCATCACATCTGCAATGCCCTTTTTGCCATGTAAGGTAACGTCAAGTTTCTGAGCATTAAGGGCCACAGACACGAAGCCTTAGGAGAAAGCTTCTCTGTCTTTTCACTGGAAAATCTCTAATGCGGAAGAGAATGAACAGAGCTCCTGGGATTGAGATCTCACCCTGAGCGCTCAGTTGCTCTGTAGAGATCTTTGAAATCATTTTTGTCTTTAAAATTTCTATACATTTTAAATATCCATAACTAGAATACATTCACATTTGTTTCAATATGAAAAATGCTTTTAGTTGCTTGCAAATTCCATTGTTTACCATTCCTCCCTCCCCACACTTGGAGTGACTCATGCTGCTGGCAGGCACAACACATTTTTCAGCAACTTTGGGTAACCCTGACTTACCCACCACCCAACTTCCCACCCTTATTTTCACCTGAGGCTCATGATATCTGTGAACAGCACAGCTTTAAGCCAAGATTCTGAGATGCTGATGATGGTATTTCAGCTCCAGCCATTAGGTGAGGGATAATGTCTGGGGCAAAGGGGTCCCCTTGGCCCAACTAAAGACAAATCAGGTGGACAACTGCCCCTTGCTGTAATCAAACCACAGCTGGGATTACAGGCATGCGCCACCAGGCCCAGCTAATTTTTGTATTTTTAGTAGAGACGAGGTTTCACCATCTTGGCCAGGCTGGTCTTGAACTCCCGACCTCAGGTGATCCACTGGCCTCAGCCTCCCAAACTGCTGAGATTACAGGCATGAGCCACCACACCTGGCCTCTTCTTGACTTTAATATTATGAAAAATTTCAACCTATAGAAAGTAGACAGAATAGTATCATGAATACCCATGTACCCATTGCCCAGATTTAATAAATCTTAACATTTTGTCATGCTTCATCTATTTTTTCTGAAGTATTTATAAAAATACTACAAATCTTCATATTCTATACCCTAAACACTTCATGTGTTCCCGAATAATCGCAATACTATTAGTATACTTGATTAAAAAATAATTTTTTTTTTTTTTTTTTTTGAGACAGGGTCTCACTCTGTCGCCGAGGCTAGAGTGCAGTGGCACAATTATGGCTCTTGCAGCCTGAACCTCCCCAGCTCAAGCAATTATCTCACCTCAGCCTCCTGAGCAGCTGGGACTACAGGCACACATCACCACTCCTGGCTAATTATTTTTTTGTTTTTGGTAAAGACAAGGTCTTGCTATGTTGCCCAGGCTGGTCTCGAACTCCTGAGCTCAAGCCATCCTCCTGCCTTGTTCTCCCAAAGTGCTGGGATTACAGGCATGAGCCACTGCCCCTGGCCCCCTAACAAAATTAAAAAGAATGACCTCACACTAATCAATTTCCAGTTCCTATTCAAGTCTCCCCTCTCATCCCCAACAAAATGTCTTTTGAAATTTGTCAATTGGATTGGGAAACCGATCAAATCCATAATATTAACAGGATATAACATTGATATATACATATATATATTTATATACCCACAAATATATATATTTTTAATTTTAAATATTATGTCAGATTCTAAGACATATGTGAAAGAATGTTCCAGGTGGTTGGACCCCCGTGAGGCAGCACTAACGAAGGTGGTCAGGTTTGTCCAAGGCCTCGTAAGCTGTGAAGGGTTTTGCACACTGCAGAGGGTGGTGCCCACGTGGAGCAGCTGGTGGTCATTGCAGGGCAGCCCGGAGTGAGGTGACTGAAGCGCAGGGCTCTGAGTCCAGGCTGCGGGACAGGCATGGTTTCCCGAGGCCTGGGCCTCTTCCCCTGCTGCTGTCCTTCCCCTGCCCTTCCCCACCCCCGTGAGGATGGGCTGTGCTGGCTCCTGGTGCCTCAGCCTCGTGACCCCAGCGGGGAGAGTGAGGCACAGGCCCAGATTCCCGAAACAGGAAATAGCCTGTCGGGAAGGCAGCGTTGAAAGTCTGAAAGAAGAAATAGTGAGCTGGTGGCCACGGGACACTCACCACCCCGTGGACTAGAGACGAGAACAGAGACAGTGATCAGTGTGACAACCAGTGACCGAGCAGCTCAGTCTGGGATCCCACCGACCTGAGCTCTTGCTGTGTGTGAAGTGCTGCTCGGGCGGTCTGATTCCATCCTGGAAATAACCTCATAAGCTCAGCGTATTATCCCCCGCTTAGCAGATCCTCATCTGTTAAGCTCAGAGCTGCACCCGCTTGCCCACAGACACACAGTGAGTCAGTGCAGAGTGGAGACCAGACCCCTTTCTATGTGACCCCAGAGCTCGTATCAGGAGCTTTCCCTGCTCAGGTACCCTATACGGAGACAGTACTCTGCACAGAAGACATTCCGGGAAGACTTTTCTCAGGAAGCTGGGTCTCGAAGGATGAGTAGAAGTTCAGAGTTCACAGAAGGAAAAGGAGAAAGGGCGTTCCGGGCAAAGGAACCATTATGGGCAAAGGTCTGAAGGCCACAGGAGAAGTTCCCTAGAGGGCCCACCAAAGTTCTCACCGCTAACATGTGCCCTCTCTTCTGCAGGTGGCCGGGACAGGGCCGGGCGGCCCCTGCTTCTGGTGTCAACTGCAGAGGGAGCCTGGGAGGCGCCATGGTGCACAGCTTCAGAGGTCACCAAGCTACTCTCCTACCTGTGCGCCATCCCCAGGTAAGGGTCTGGGCCACCCCGACTGCTCCATCCCCACCTCAGCCCTCTGGGCCCAGAGCCCTGGATTAGGCACTGAGTGGAGTGGAGAGGCACCATGTCCTTCCATCCAGTCTCTGTTCACAGAGCCTGTCCCCAGACAGACGCTGGGGAAAGCAAGACAGGCTCAGTCCCTGCCATCGGCGGTTGCTAGGCTGGTGGGAGAGGTGGACAGGGTGCAAGAAACAAGCCATGGCCATGAAACTTTCAGGAGTGTCAGTGTGAGAAGAGAAAAGGGATGTCTGTAGATCAGTGGTTTTCAATTTTTTTTTTTTTTTTTTGAGACAGAGTTTCACTCTTGCTGCGCAGGCTGGACTGCAATAGCACAATCTCAGCTCACTGCAACCTTTGCCTCCTGAGTTCAAGTGATTCTTCTGCCTCAGCCTCCCAAATAACTGGGATTATAGGCATGCCCCACCATGCCTAGCTAATTTTGTAGTTTTAGTAGAGACGGAGTTTCTCCATGTTGGTCAGGCTGGTCTTGAACTCCTGACCTCAGGTGATCTGGCCACTTCGACCTCCCAAAGTGCTGGGATTACAGGCATAAGCCACCACGCCCAGCAGGTTTTCAAATTTGAGGGTGCGTTAAAATCACCCAGTGGACTGTTAAAACAGATTGCAGGGGCCCATCCCCCAGATTTTCTGATTCAGTAGTTGAGGGGTGGGAGGGGCCTGAAAATCTGCATTTCTAACAAATTTCCTGGTGATACTGTTATCACCAGGATAACAGTGCTGGGCCTGGGACCACACTTTTGAGAACCACTGTCGTAGAGTGAGAATAATAGGGGATGTTAATTTCAATTGGGAAATCAGGGAAAGCTTCCCTGAGGAAGTGATAATTGAGCTGTCAACTGAATTATAAATATTTGAATCAACAAAGGAAAGGGTGAATAAGTAAATGAATACATGAGACAGTGAAAGAATGAGTGGGTAAGTGAGTAAATGAGTGAATGATGAGTGGACTCAGGCTGATTTCTCATGCGCCTCCTAACACACCTACCCCCACCACCATTCAGACGTAATGGATTGGCTGGGGAAGAAGCACCCTCTTTTCCTCTGGGACTCAGCCTCCAGCCAGGGCAGTCTTAGAGTGGATGCTGCTTAGGACTAACTAATAATCCCCAACTCAACATAAAAGTCTGCTGCTGAGGGTAAGTGATGGAAGGTGATGGAACCCTCTGGAACCTTCTTCATGCATCCCATCCCACTGGAGCCATCACTGCCACCTGCTGGCCAGTGACGTTTTTTTTCTTGTCCAAGGTGGAATGACTTTTCTGGACTGAGTGGGAGATGGGACCCCCTTTTCTGTGCTATAGAGTGACTAGTGGCCGGGCACAGTGGCTCACGCCGGTAATCCCGGCACTTTGGGAGGCCAAAGCAGGTGGATCACAAGGGCAGGGTTCAAGACCAGCCTGGCCAAGATGGTGAAACCCCGTCTCTACTAAAAATACAAAAATTAGTCGGGCGTGGTGGTGCGTGTCTGTGATCCCAGCTCATCAGGAGGCTGAGGCAGGAGAACTGCTTGAACCTAGGAGGTGGAGGTTGCAGTGAGCTGAGATCACGTCACTACACTCCAGTCTGGGTGACAGAGCAAGACTCTGTCTCAAACAAAAAAAGTGACTAGTATGGTAACCAGAGCTCTGGGATCCTACCGACCTGCTATGCAACCATGGGGAAATAAATGTCCCCGCCCTAAAGCTCTCCTGAATAAAGGGCACCACCAAGAGGGCTCTAAGGACCAACCTGGGCACAAGTGGCAGGGATGCGGGGGCCTGGGGGTGTCACCTGTGGCGTGCAGTGCGTACTAGGTGCTTGTGTGCTGGGCTGTTTTTCTCCACTGGTGCTCTGAATGAACATCGGCTGGGCCCCTGCTCTGGGCCGGGCTTCATGCCACATGGTGTTAGGGACAGAGGCTCCTCACATAGGGCCCTGACTTATAAGGGCCTCCAGGTTGGTGGCAGAGACAGGTCTGGAAACAAATCACTGTCCAGCATGGGCAGCGCCAAAGGGAGGTGAGGATGTAAAGTCAGAGCGTTAAAATCACCTCCCAGAGTCTCCTCTCACTGTCTGCCCCTGGGCCTTTCTGTGCCTCCGTTTCCCCTTCTAGGACAATCATAGCTAATATTCACATCCCACTTACTCTGTGCAGCCACTGAGTGCTTTACACGAATGAATTCATCAGTCCTCACCACAGTCCATAAGGCTGGTACTATCGTGATTAAATTGACTCAGGGAGATGAAACAGCTTGCCCAGCCCACAGGTACTGACGGCAGCCCCACAGCTCCATCCTCCCACTGGGCCACCTCGGGTGTTATCTGTGCACTGGCTGCGTTATAAGGCTTGAAGGCAGTTGGGGGCTATTTTTCAATCCTGCCTGATCATCAGACTGGCCGAGGGTGCTTGGAACCACACAGATTCCCTGGCCTACCCTGTACCCACTTTCCAGATGGCTACAGGGGTGGGGATGGGGGAGCAGTGGGGTGAGGAATCTGTATTTTAACAAGTCTTGACAATTGGGCGAGTTTGGAAAGTCCTAAGATAGTCACTGAAAAGTGGCCCACTGTAAGCTCATTGCGATGTGACCGAACCTGTAAGGGTGTTTCGGCTGCAATCAACAGATATGCCCATCAAAATGTTTCGTCTGTTAAGGAAATGTATCATTCTATGTCTCTGCCTCCTAACTCTTTGTAAGGACTTTCTAAAGGAGAGAATGTCTTTCCCAGAAGCCCCTTTCCCCAGAAAACTTCCCCTCACATCTCATTGGCCAGAAATGTCACATGACCCTCCCCCATCTAAACCAATCACTGGCCAGAGGAATTGGGACCCTGCTGTTGCCTCAACCAATCAGAAGCCAGGCCCTGGGGGAACCTGGCTTTTTGAAGGGAGTTCGATTCATGAACAAAATAAGGATTCTGCCTACACAGAAAGAGTGCATGAGTCCCAAGTGACTCGCCCATTGTACCTGGGTTAGTTGCTAGAATTAGGACTAGCAGGGCTATAAACCAGGGCTGCCTGAGGTATTGCAGGAGCACCAAAGAGAAGGCAAAGGGCTTTGCCTAGAGAAGAACCATGGAGGGCTTCCTGGAAGGGGCACTGGAAGTTGGTCTTGTGGAATGAAGAGTTTACCGATAAATCAAGGCTTCTAGCAGCCAGATTCTCTCACCTTCCACTAGGCCATCCAGCAAGACTGCCAATTCTGTTTACCACCCACAGGACTGAAGATAAAGCCAAGGGGCTGGTGGTCCTGATTGATGCCAGGAAACAGCCCCCACAGCCTGCTCTGGTCAGTGCCCTGCAGGCCACCAAGGTGAGTGGGAGGTGGAGAGCCTTAGCCTAGTAAGTCCTGGGAGCCACCAGGGGCCTCCTGACATTCACAGAGCCCAGGGGTGCTTAGGGCTGGGACCAGGACTCTCACGCAGGGACTTTTACCGCAGCCAACAGAAAACTCAGCCCTGAAAAGCTTGGAGCTCGTTGGTTCATGTCACTGGATGGTCCAGGAGCCAAGTCGAGCTTCAAGTATGGCTTGATCCAGGAGCTCAGATATTGTCACTAGAACCTGGTTCCTCTCTCTCCATTTCTGGTCCCATTCTCTTGGGAGAATGCCATTCTCACATAGCCACCCCACGCCCCTTGGTGGCAGAATGGCTCCCAGCAGCTTTGACTTCGCCTGGTCTCTCCTTTAAATCCATTAGGAAAGAGTAAGAGATTATTTTCCCAGAGATGTCAGCAAAAGTGTCTTTGTGTCTCAGTTACAGTTGGTTCAGGAATCCCTGCACACCCAACCCTGTGGCCTGGGGGTGAATGCAACACACGGACTCAGGTTTCGATCACATACACCTCACGAGCTGAGAAGGGAGGAGAGAAGAGATTCCTCTCCAGCCATTATGGGCAGCAGAGTCAATGGAGGTTCTGCATCTGTTTACCTTATGGTCGGACCTCCTTCGATTTGTAGATGGACAAATGGAGGCCTGGAGGGGCGGGTCATCTAGAAAGCGTTGCAACACAGCTTGAACCTTTTGCTCTCATGACATCCATCCAACGATTCCTGATCCAAACATAACACACAAAGCTCCCAGCCATGGGGGGACCCCACCCTGTCCTTATGGCCCATCTCCTGCATCTTACAGGGGATGGAGGAGGAAATCAGTGTGAGAGGCTCCCTGAAGGTTTGGGAGAAGCATCTCTGCGGTGATTCTCTTTGACAGGCTCAGGTCCCAGCCTCCATCCGAGCTATTCTCTTCCTGGGGGAGAAGGAGGCGGCTCTCCAGCTGCAGACATTACTTGACATCCAGGTGAGGGGGACGCAGGGTGGGCGATTGAGGAGGGGAGTTGGGCTTGAGCTGAGCTGGGGTTAAGGAGAGGAAGAGCTGCAGAATTCATGAGATAGAAGAGGCCTTGAGATAATCTAGCGTAGGACAATAAATATGAGGGGTGAGCGCCACCACTCCCCAGTATTGCTCTGTAGCAGGCATTGTGAAATCAGTCACAGAATGACCTCTCTCTGGCAGTCCTAGCAACTCCTGGTGGCTGCCACCACAGGATCGAGAGTTACACATGGCATGAATCCTATTTGAAAAGCTTCATCTGGTCCATCCCTCCTCCCTTTCTTTTCAGAGGGGGAAACTGCAGCCTAAGGCCACACAGCACGCTAGCCGCAGAGCTGGAGTCCCCTGACCCCGGTGCCTGTTGTACACTGCAGTCAGACCTGCTCTTCCTGTATTTCTCACCCTAATTAATACAGATGTGGAGCTGAAGTGGGACTTTGCAGGAACGAACCTGCTGCCCCCTTTAGTTAGTGCCACACACCACAGTAATGAGTATGGGCAGTCAGTCCTCCGTCCCGCTTCAGGGTGTGATTTTAAGTCTCCTTCCTCCGGGTTAGTGAAGTGGCACATTGTAGGCTGGAGATGCGCGTTTCCAACTTCAGTGTGCTTACTGATCTCTTGGGGAAGTATGTCACTGTGCAGATTTTGATTGAGTAGTTCTGAATGGGCCCTGGGACTCTGAATTTCCAGCATGTCCTAGGACCATACTTTGAGTAGCAGGAGTATCAGGTGGGTCCAAAAAAAAAAAAAAAAAAAAAAAAAACCCACAGAATCCACCAAATCCCAAGCCTGAGTAACTGGAGCTATTCCCAGCGTAAACCTCAAATTTCCCTGCCTGGGAGAAGCAGTCACCTAGTTCTTCTTCCATGTCTTAGGGGACACTCTTGGGATTTAGTGACTTTTCTCACCAGCCCCAAGAAGGAAGCAGCTCTTGGTGGCTCATCAGGGAATTGCGCAAGGATTACAAAGAAGTTTCATCATAAGGGCCAACTTCAATCAGTTTATGTGATTGCCCGGAGAGTTGTGCTGGGAAAGAGCTGAGCTCAGAGGGAACAAGTGCTGTGATTGATTAATCATGTCTGCCTTGGGCACAGGCTAGGAGAGGGCAGTAGGAGTGCTGTTTATTTGCCATTCCTTAACCAGGGTCTGGTTCTGAATTTTGATTTGTTAGAGTTTCCAGAGAAGATTGGTTGCCCACAAAGCAGCTTTTAAAGCTGGAGTCAACCTTACTTGTGGGAGATGAACTGGTGCTGGGGCGGGGATCTGGGCGGGACCTTCTAAAATGACTGTCCTCACACTGAGTCCCTGGTTCTCCTGATTCTTTGGTCTACAGGTGGAGGTGCTGACCTCACTGAAGGCCCTCAGCCACCACGTGGACCCCAGCCAGCTGCCCGAAGCCCTGGGAGGCCCTTTCCCCTACTGCCACGGCGAGTGGGGGCAGTTCTTCCAGGTGTTTGCCATCGCGGCCCCTAGCCGCGGCTCCTCTCCTTCTCTTCCTCTCTTCAGTCTTCTGTCCCCTGGATCCATCAACCCTACTACGCTAAAAAATAGTCACTCAGCAAATGTTTACAATGGAGGTACAGAGTAGGAGGATTCAGAGCTCAGGCTCTGAGGCCAGGCTGCCTGCGTAGCAATCCCAGCTGTGCTGTGTGATCGTGGATAAGTTACTTACCTTCTCTGCACCTTCCTTTCCTTATCAGTTAAATAGGGGGTAATAATAGTACCTCCTTATGGGGTTTTTATGAGGATTAATTTAGTTAATATGGGTAAAGGGCTTAGAAGAGCGTCTGGCACATGAGAGGTATATCTATATTAACTGAAAATAAATGTAGAGGGCCGGGTACTGTGGCTCACATCTGTAATCCCAGCACTTTGGGAGACAGAGGCGGGTGGATCACATGAGGTCAAGAGTTTGAGACCAGCCTGGCCAACATGGTAAAACCACATATCTACTAAAAATACAAAAAAGAAAAAATTAGCCAGGCGTGGTGGTACATGCCTGCAGTCCCAGCTACTCAGGAGGCTGAGGGATGAGAATCGCTTGAACCTGGGAGGTGGAGATTGCGTGAGCTATGATCGTACCACTGCACTCCAGCCTGGGCCACAGAGCAAGACTTCATCTCACACACACGCACAAAAAAAACAAAAGCATAAACAAAGTAGGCTCAAACCACACCGAAACTCATGCCCATGAATGCCTGCCCAGGGTTCTCTCTAAACCAGGGGTCCTCAACCTTAATCAGTTCACATTTGGGGCTAAGCAATTCTGTTTTGTTGAGACCGGCCTGGCCAACATGGCAAAACCCCATATCTAAAAATACAAATGGTGAGGCATCCCCTGCTCTACCCATTCTCTGCACCCCACAAATTATGACAATCAAAAAATGTGCCCTGACATTGCCAAATGTCCCCGGGGGAAAGCCGCCCTGTGGTGAGAACCACTGGTGTATACTAAGAGCCTAACACGCTGCCTTATTTCCTTTTTGCCTGGGTATCTTTTTAAAACTGTGTTTTTGAATAGGCAATAAGTACATTCAAATTTCAAATGGTACAAGAAGATACATATGGGACAGTCTCCGTTCCTGCCTGTCCCCAGCCTGCTAGCTTCCCCTTTCAGAGGCCTCCAATGAATCCACTGGGTTTTGAACTGTACTGTAGCTTTAAACCCTTTCCTTGAAATGAAATCTTACCTACAGACCCACTACAGAAACCTGAGAATGGCAATAAACGCAGCATGGGCTGGGCTCTGTTCAAGTGCCTGGCACGTGTTACTGGGTTTAATCCTCACACGCCATATAAGGCAGGAACTACTGTGATCTCCATTTTCGAGGAGGAAGCAGAGACACAGAGAGGTTAAGTAACTTCCCCAAGGTCTCACAGCTTGTAAGCGAAGGAGCTGGGCTGAACTGGGACTCAGCTGAGAATGCTCCCCTAACTCTGCCCCCTTCCTTCCCTTACCCCATGATGTCCCCGCCGGCCTGGGAGTTGCTCAGGCCTGTCTCCTTTCTTCTTCACTCATACTCAATACCAGTGGTTCTCAAAGTGTGGTCCCCCAGGCCTTCGGCATCAGCAACACCTGGAAACATGTTAGAAATGCACATTCTACCATGCCCCCCGCAACCCCCCGGGGAGAAGCAGAAACTCAGAGGCAGGGCCCAAGAGTCTGGTTTTTGTTGTTGTTGTTGTTGTTGTTTTGAGATGGACTCTTGTTCTGTTGTCCAGGCTGGAGTGCAGTGGCGCGATCTCAGCTCACTGCAACCTCCGCCTCCCGGGTCAAGCAATTCTCCTGCCTCAGCCTTCCAAGTACCTGAGACTACAGTCACAAGCCACCATACCCGGATAATTTTTTGTATTTTAGTCGAGACAGGGGTTCACTGTGTTGCCCAGACTGGTTGAGAACTCCTGAGCTCAGGTGATCCACCTGCCTTGGCCTCGCAAATTGCTGGGATTACCAGCATAAGCCACCGCACCTGACCCAGCCAAAAATATCTGTTTTAACCAGCTCTCCAGATGCTTCTGATACACTAGAGTTTGAGAACCACTGCCTCCCACCTCCCCTGTGCACTCCTGGGGTGGAAGAGCCATCCTCCGGCCCGCCCTGCGCTGACACCCCCGCTCTGGTCCTCTATCCTGCAGAAGCTGGAGCCTTTCCTTGCTGAGCTCCACCAGGCCTCTTCCCTGCTACAAGCTTCCATTGAGGAATTCGAGAAGGCTGACCCCCATGGGGGGGTGCAGGTGAGCCTGGAGCACAGTGGGAGGGGAAGCAAACCACACCCCAGACTTCGTGCACCAAGGGCTTCAAGAAGGGGACAGCCTGGGGACAAGGGGGAGGCCGTTATTGTCCCTGTTTTTCATCATTCACTTGACTGATATTTGGGGGGCACCCACTTTGTGCCCTACCACGGAGATCAGCCTGAGGCAAACTGACTTCTGCCCTCTCGGGGTTCCTGGGGCAGTGGCAGAGGTGGTAGTTTAAAAAGCAAACAAGGCCTGGCTTGGTGGCTCACGCCTGTAATCCCAGCACTTTGGGAGGCCAAGGTGGGCAGATCACCTGAGGTCAGGAGACCAGCCTGACCAATATGACCATTATGGTGAAATCCCGCCTCAACTAAAAATACAAAAATTAGCCAGGCGTGGTGGTGGGTGTCTATAGTCCCAGCTACTTGGGTGGCTGAGACAGGAGAATTGCTTGAACCCAGAAAGCGGAGGTTGCAGTGAGCTGGGATTGTGACACTGTACTCCAGCCTGGGTGACAGAGCGAGACTCTGTCTCAAAAAAAAAAAAAAAAAAGCAAATAAATGGGTATGTCATTCCAAATTGTGTCAAGTCCTGTGGAAGTAAGACTGGGAATAATGGGGACGGAGGAGGCCTCTCTCAAGAGCTGGCATCTAAGTTGAGGCTTGAAGTTTGAGAAGGAGCCTGCCTTTTCGGGGGCCTGTGCTCCAGGCAGGGAGCAAACACACGCAAAGGCCCTGGGGTGGGATTATACCTGGGTGTTCAGGAGTAGCAAGGAGCCCAGTGTGGAGCAAAATGAGTGGGAGAGAAGCATGGGGGGAGCTTCTAGATGCAGCAGAGGCTGGAGCAAGGAAGAGTTGGGCTGGGATTCGATTCTAAGTCTGCAGGGAAGCCACTGGAGAGTTTTAAACCAGGAGTTACCAGATTTTTACTTTGAGATCTGTTCAACTGCCATGTGGAGAACAGACTGCGGGGGGAGTCAGAGGGCAGCAGGAAGTTGAGTGAAGAGGCTGGAATGGGCGTCCCAGCGAGAGATGCTTGCTGGAAGGTGGACCAGTGAGGTTGCCATGGTGATGAGAGGGGGTGTGGCTAGAGGGGATGTTTTTGAGATAGAAACAACAGGCTTTCTGGAGGACCTTGAATGCCAAACTGGGAGTTGAACTTGGTCTGGGTGTGGGGAGCCTTGGAAGGTTGCAGAGGGAGAGTGGGGATGGGGTCTCAGGGCATCTCCCTACACTGGCAGGAGGCCACCAGGCGCCTGAGCAAGTCCAAGGAGCTGATGGAGGCTGTGCTGAGGGACCCGGGCCTCCTGGGCCTCCAGCGGGAAGGTGGAGCCACCCTGGCCAGGCTGCAGCGTGATGCCAGCAGGCTGGACTTCAGCCCTGATGTCAGGTACAGACATCCAGGTCTTTCGTCCTCCACCCCAAGCCTGTTTCTGGCCCAGGAGCTTGGAGCTGGGGCCACCCCACCTAGGGGACACATAGCTGAGCCCTGAGGGCACCCAGTTTTGCAGTAGCTGCAGGGCTTGTATCCCAGGCTGCAGCCTGGTCAGAGGAACCCACCCTGAGCCCCAGCAATTTCCTTGTCCCTTCTCTGCTTCCCCTCCTTCAGCCCCAGCCATCCTGAGCCTGGGATGGGCATCGGTGGATGTCACCTACCCATTTCTGGTCACCTTTTTGGACCAAGCACTTTCTCTGACCCGGACACCAGGCCAAGGCCCTGAAAGGACCTGTGTCATTTATTTCTGGCAAGAACTCTGTGAGGTCCACAATGTCCATTTGGCTGATGGGTAACTGAGGCTCAGCCAAGGGAAATACCAGCTAGGCAGCGGCTGGTCAGGGATCTGAAGCCAGGTCATCTGGGCATTTAACCCCTACCTGGCCCTGCCTTCCCCGGTAGGGTGCTCAAACACACCTGTGAGAACCTCCTGGTATCTTGGGGGTCTCAGAGCCAGAATAAATTACAGACATTCCTAGAAAATCCCAGCTTTCTTCAGTTTTGGGGATAGGGAAAAGTCAGTCATTAAATTGGTCAGTAATTGCAAATATTTTCTCCCCCTTAGAACACAGCTACTTATATTTAAAGTCAAGGGCAAATTTCGCATGAGCTTTTTTTTTTTTTTTTTTTTTTTTTTTTGAGGTGGAGTCTTGCTCTATTTCCCAGGCTGGAGTGCAGTGGCACGATCTCAGCTCACTGCTACCTCTGCCTCCCAGGTTAAGCGATTTCTCCTGCCTCAGCCTCTCTAGTAGCTGGAATTACAGGCACCTGCCACCATACCCAGCTAATTTTTGTATTTTTTGTAGATACAAGGTTTCACCACATTGGCCAGGCTAGGCTCAAACTCCTGACCTCAGGTGATCCACCCAGCTTGGCCTCCCAAAGTGTTGGGATTACAGGCATGAGCCATCGCACCTGGCTGCATGAGCTTTTAAGAACATTTTGTTTACAGAAGCAAGACCTAAATAACACTTTGTATGTGTCCAGCATTTTTCTCAGGGCTTTGCAAATACCAACTCGTTTAATTCACTCCTAAAGTAGCTGCAAGTATTATCCTTATTTTGCAGTGGAGGAACCTGAGGCTCAGAGACAGTAAGTGACTAGTCCAGTGTCACACAGCTGGGATGTGGTGGGGCCCGGACTTGAATCCAGGCGGTCTGGTCCCAGAATCTTGAACACATCATCGAGAGCTGCACTAGACTTGAGAGCAGGCTCACATAGATGGACACACAGGCAGCAGCGGGTGTGGGGTCATCTCCCTGCCCCTTGGTGCCTGGTGGGGGCCCACACTGTCTTTCTCAGCCTGTTCCACCTTCACCTGCCCGGCCCAGGCCCCTCCTGTCCACCCAACGCCTCGCAGACCCGCAGCTGCCAGCAACTCCACCAGGGGGCACTGTGGTCCCACACGTGCTGCTCTGGGCGTTTCTGCGGCGGGTCCCCGCAGCCCCAGGCAGTCCCTGTCCCTCCGTCCCTCCCTCTCCAGGCGTGCAGAGATTTTCTATACCGTTCATGCGCACTGGGCCCACAGCTCTTCACTGGAAGGGTGGCGACCTGTGGGGAGCTGCAGTCAGCTGGGGAGGTAAAGGCAGAGCGAGGCGCCCTCCGGGAAGGCAAGCTTTTCTTCCATCTTCTCTCTTCCATTTTCCCTCTGAAGGCAGAGCCTCTAGAGCAGAGGAGGACAGGGCAGGGTTTGAGATTCCTCCCTTCACACAAGTGTCCCCATGCCTGAAATCCCATCCACACTTCTTCCTTAGTGTCTTGTGGCTCTGAGCATTTTTTAAAAATATGTGCACAAACAGCCCTGGGTGGGGTTCCAACTCAGACCGCCATCTGCCAGTCGGTTCCCCTCCCTTGACCTCAGTTTTCCCGTCTGTGAAATGGAGGCAGGGCCAGCGAGTGTGTTGCAGCTACTTCCCACCATGGCAATAGAAATAGCACTGACTTGACAAACATCGTGCGCTGGGCGCTGTGTTCAGTGTTGTGAACGCATGAGTGCTGCTTCTCTGCCCCGGCTGCCCAGGAACCGCCTGAGGTCTACCAGTGCCTCTGCGGGGTGCAGTGGTTCATGCCTGTAATCCTATAGCACTTTGGGAGGCCAAGGCAGGTGGACCACTTGAGGTCAGGAGTTCAAGACCAGCCTGGCCAACATGGTGAAACCCCATCTCCACTAAAAGTACAAAAATTAGCCAGGTGTGGTGGCATGTGCCTGTAATCCCAGCTACCTGGGAGGCTGAGGCAGGAGAATCGCTAGAACCTGGGAGGCAGAGGCTGCAGTGAGCAGAGATTGTGCCACTGTACTGCAACCTGGGCAACAGAGTGACACTCCATCAAAGGAAGAGAGAAAGAGAGAGAAAGAAAAAGAATAAAAAGAAATAAAGAAGGCAAGAAAGAAAAGAAAAGAAAAGAAAAGAAAACAAAGAAAAAGAAAAGAAAGCATCAGTGTCTTGGCTCAACTCAGAGTCTGATTTCACTGGCCTATGGCATTGAGATGTGTTAAACCTTCCAGGGCAGGTTCTAATGTACAGCTAGAGTTGAGAGCCAGGTCGTTAAATCATTCAGTCCTTGCAACCATACTACGAAGTGGGTTCTGTGATTATCTCCACCTTACAAAAGAAAAAAACAGACACAGAAAGGTTGAGAAATTTGCGCAGACCCTCCTACTAGAACGTAGCCGAGCTGGCTTTGAACCCAGATCTGTCTGGCCAGCTTCATACCCTCCTAGGGAAGGGAGAGGGTCATTTCACTTCCTACTGTGTCTTCTTGTTCTCCTAGTCCCATGGAAGGCCGAGGCTGGGGCCCAGAGAGGTGTAGGGACCTGCCCACAGTCACACAGCAAGTTAGCTGGAAACCCAGGCTGGGGCCACAGAGATGGAGGGGCAGGCCTGTGTGGGGTGGGAGTACAGCGGGGTAAAGAGGGCAGCACGGGCCTTTTCTCACCTCCGCCCGCCTCCCAGGAGCCATCTGGCTGCAGCCACTGCCCTATACAGCCTTGTGGACGAGCAGCTTCACGTTCTGGTCACCGCATCCAACAGCCTCCTGGGGAAGCTGGAGCTCCGCATCCGCCTGGGCCGCCTGGAAGCCACCATTCACCAGGTGAAAGGGGAGGCTGGCTTGGGGCATGGGGGTTCTGCCTGGCTGCGTTGCACAGGAGAGCCCCGACTCCAGGCCCAGCCCTAGCCAGACGCTTTGCTCTGGAGAAAGGACACCAGGCAGACATCCTTGGGGCATGCCACGTGACATGGTGCTCAGTAAGTGCTCAGTGGGTGAAGACCTAACCGTAAGAGCTGCACTTACTGAGCGCCAACTCCCTGCCAAGCCCTGGGCCAGAGCCGTTGTGAACATCATTGCTTTCCAACTTCATCTCTTACCGGGGATGTGGGGAAGGTGCTAGGATTTCACCCACTGCACAGATGAGGAAACCGAGGCTGGGAGACATTGTGGCACCTGCCTGTGGTTGCATATCTGGGGTCTGATTCTGGAACCCGCACCTGGCATGGCTTCACCTGACTGCCGGTGCCAAGAACCAATACACTCCTTTCTGCCGGGAGCCGTGGGGCACAGCGTGTCCCTGTATCAGACAGCCGTGGCCCATTCCTGGCGCCGCACTTGCTCGGGGTGTCGCCCTGGACAAGATGTTTCGCTCTTAAGTGCGTCAGTGTCTTCATTTGCTGAACGGGGATAGTCTTAGTACCTGCCACATTGGGTCTGTGAAGATCGTGAGTGAACGGGCTCTTTAAGATGCCCCAGGAGAAGAAGAGAAGAGAACTTCCACGCAGGGCACCGAGAGCCGTTTTATACCCTCTGTCTCTCATTGAGTCTTCATGTCTACCCCATTTTACCACTGAGTAAACTGAGGCCCCCAAAGGGGGAGTGGCTTGCCAGGTTCACACGGTGAGTTCCCAGCGGTCCCATAAGCTTCCCTCTGCAGCCTGCAGCTTTTTCTCTGGCACTGTTTGCAGGCACGCGTGCGCACACACAGGAACAGGGACTCCTAAGCCCCGAGGCCACCTCTTTTATGATTAGCATCACTGATTGGTTAGAGTAGCCTGAAATTCACCACCCTGTGACTTCATTCAGATAACAGTGTGCACTGAGGGGCCACTATGCAGGGCGTTGGCCAGGCCAGATACCCTCTTGGGTCCCACTTTGAAGAATGTGACCACACATTCCCCTCCCCAGTTCATTCCTTCCCATGCCCAGAATCGGGAGGGTTTCAGTCTAAGCCAGTGGTCACAGGCCCAGCCACTGACTGTGTGAGGACAGAAGACCTCGACCTCCCAGGAAGTCGGGAGCTGGACAAGGGAGGTCTCCGAGCAGCCCCTCATGTCCAGATCTGCCTCTCCTGCCCCAGGTCAGCGACTGGATGGAGCAGGAAGGAAGCAGGTGCCTGCAAACGCTGACCCCCAAGGACGGAAGTTTGAAGACAGTGGAGAAAGCCCACGCAGAGTTTGAGAACTTCTTCCTCCAGGCTGCAGTGCGTGCCAGACAATGGAGGAGCGGGACTGCAGCAGATGGAGAGGGCATTAGAGGGGGTGGCACTGCCAGGGCCAAGCTGTGGAGGTGGGAAGAGCAGGGAAAGTTGCAGAGACAGTGAGGGAACCAGCTCATAGCGCAGAGTTCAGCCGAGACGTTATTTCTTCTAGGATCCTTACCAGATGGCCAAGCCGGACAATATTGCCAGTGCCCCAAAGGGTTTCTTAAAATGCACTTTCCAGGGCCTTATCCTAAACCTAATAACTCAGCCTCACAGAGCCAGGAGTGGGGGCGGGGGGGGGGAAGTCGCATCAACATGATGTGATGTGATAAGCTCTGGGCCACAGCAATTCAGCCCCATATCTGTGCTCAGGAATTCCCAGGCCAGTGGGGAGCAGGGACGGGAGTGGGGACAAACGGGGAAACGCGCACAGAAAGGGCAAATGTGAAAGGGAGAACGTAGGGACTCAGAGCAGGAGCCTTTGGGGTCAGAGAAGTTTTCCAGAGGGACATCTAAGCAGAGCCTGGCTAGGCAAAGTGAACTGCCACGGCGCCTGGAGACTTCCAGACGCATGATGGCTTTTTTTTTTTTTTTTGAGATGGAGTCTCGCTCTGTCGCCAAGGCTGGAGGGCAGTGGTGCAATCTGTGCTCACTGCAACCTCTATTTCCCAGGTTCAAGCAATTCTCCTGCCTTAGCCTCCCGAGTAGCTGGATTATAGGCACCTGCCACCACGCCCAGCTAACTTTTGTATTTTTAGTAGAGATGGAGTTTCACCATGTTGGTTAGCTGGTCTCGAACTCCTGACCTTGTGATCCACCAGCCTCAAGCCTCCCAAAGTGCTGGGATTACAGGCGTGAGCCACCATGCCTGGCCGATACCTGCTCTTGTTAAGTCCTCACCAGGAGCTAAGCCCCGTGAGGCGGGTGCTATTAGGGTCCCCATTTTACAGATCAGGAAACTGGAGCTCAGAGAGTCTCCTGGCTCGGCAGCAGGGCAGCTGGAGGTTGCCGGCCTCTGAGGGAGGCCCCAGCCAAGGCCGGAGCTGAGTTCACACCCCGCTCCCCTCTCAGGCCCAGTACCGCCGAGGCCTGGAGCTGTCCAAGCAGGCGGCTCAGCTGGAAGCCACAGCCGGAGGAGCCGGGGAGGCAGGAGGAGCAGAGTTCCCAGAGCTGGCAGCCTTTGCCTCCACCCAGCGGGCCTTCCAGGCTAAGCTGACCCACTTCTACATGGCGGCTGAGCGGCAACGCACGGACCTCGAGACGCTGCTCCACCTGCACCGCTTCCACAAGAGGGTGAGCCCCATGGCCCCCCTGCATAGACACCCCGATCCCCTGGCTGGGGCTGTGGTGGGGACAGGGACACCTAGACACAGCCCGCCGTCCACCTGCACAGACACCCCGATCCCCTGGCTGGGGGCATGGTGGGGACAGGGATACCTAGACACAGCTCCCCACCCACCTGCATAGACACTGCCCCATCCTTTGGATACCTAGACATAGTCCCCAGCCCACCTGCACAAACACCCCCCACCACCACTGATCCCCTGGCTGGGGGCATGGCGTGGACAGGAATACCTAGACACAGCTCCCAGCCCACCTGCACAGACACCCCGATCCCCTGGCTGGGGGTATGGTGGGGACAGGGATAGCTAGACACAGTCTGAAGCTCTTTGTGATTCATTCCCAAGTCTCGCAACAGAAAAAAATCACTGGGAAGGGGAAGAGGTGAGATTTGAACATAGGTCTGTCCATGGCGCCTGTGACATGCCTTATATGCTTCCCAGAGAGAGGAAATGATGGCAGATTCCCTTCTTCAAGCAGGCTTGCTGATGATGGGTCGTGGTGGGGGCAGCGCACATCCGTGAGCGCTGAGCGGTTCAGCACGCCAGACCCTCCTGTGAGCATCTCGCACGCCCGACCTGACTTCATTCTCACCACACCTCTTTGATGGCAGGCACCAATATTGTTCCCATTTTGCAGATGAGGAAACTGCCCAAAGAGGGCAGTGGTGGAGCAGGATTTGATTTAGGAGCTGCCACCCATCCTAAATTCATGTAGCCAAATCTCTCTTTTCAGTTTTTTGATGGGAAAACTGAGGTCTATGGGAACAAAGGAGCAGCCTGGGAGAGTGTGGTCCAACCGGGACAGGGATGCCCATGGTTGGCCCAGGCCCAGTGCCCTCGGCTGCCCCTGGCACTTGCCACCAAGGACAGAGTATGTGAAAGAGCTGACCCCAGCCTCCCAGCTGTCAGGCCAGCCTGGCATGCAGGCCACAGCGATCACAGGCTGCTTCCGAGAGCAGCACGAGGGACCTTGGTCACTTCACACCTGGGGCACTGGAGGACAGGGTGCTGTCTTCCTGGGACAGCAGGCAAGGGAGGTAGATGTCGGCGGTGGCAGCAAAGGGCTCCCCCAGTTCCAGCTGTGTACAGTTAAGAGCACAACACAGGCAGATTCCGAGCCTGGGAGTCTGGGGCTGCGTGTCCTTGCGTGAGCTCTGTGACCTCAGGTGCAGCGTTCCCCGCTCTCGGCCTCAGCTGCTTGCTGAGACCATAGTTACTGGCCATGTGGCTCCTCTGAGGAGCCAGGCCCTGTTCTAGTCATTTCACATATCGTTTTATTGTCTCCTCACCCTATGAGGCAGGTACTACTATTATGTTCATTTCCACATAAGGAAACAGAGAGGTCAGATAACTCACACAGGGTCACACAGCTATCTGAGTGGGCAGAGATGCAAACCCAGACCATCTGGCTCTACTGCCAGCCTTGCCGGGTAGTGAGCGATTTCAATGGAAGTAACCCTTGGCACAGGGCTTTGTTCAAATTCAGAATTATTATTAACATCAATATTATCATTAGGAGGAGGAGTGCCTCCAGGGTTATGGACATCTGGAAGCTTCTTTGCCTTGCCCACTGATTTCAGCCAATTTCAGCCCCAGTGGCCTTCCCGGATCAACCAGACGTGTTCCAGCTCTGAGGCCTTTGCACGTGCTGTTCCCTCAGCCCAGAAAGCTCTTCTCCTTGACCGGCTGGTTTCTTGTCTTTCTTCCACTCTCAGCTCACACATCCCCCTTTGCAGGCGCCCGTCCTGACCACCCGCTCCCTGTTCTCTCTTGTCACCCTGTTTCATCACTTCTGGGTGCTCACTTTGATCTGAAGCTGTCCTGGTGCTCGTCACGTGCCTGTCTCTTGCATGGTGCCTGCGGGGCGAGCTCCCGAGGCAGAGACTGGGTCCGAGTTGGTCCTGGCTCTATCCGCTGTGCCTGGCACAGGTTTGGCCCACAGGGGCTCAGGGAGGCTCTGCAGGGAGTCAGGAGAGTTGGAAGTCTGGGGATGGCCCGTGCGGAGGTGGTGTCTGTGCCGGGCGCAGAGGTCATACAGGGGAGGTGGAACCTCCGCTTTGAGTCCAACTCTCGCTGTTTCCTCTGGGCTGGCCCTGTTTCCTTTCTGGCCCTGAATTTCAATCTGTTCCATAAGGGGTTGGGCAAGATCATTTCTGAGGTGCTGCCCATCACTGTCCGGCTTAGCCTGGAAGGTCAAGTCCTGAACAGACAGACGGTGGGACGGCCCAGCACCAGCCTCTGCCCCTGGTGGGCACGCGTGAGCCGCGGCATGGGTCCTAAATAATAATAACACTGTGGTGCCACTAACGGAGATTTATGGAGCTCTTTCCCGGCTATGAGCTCCGTGTGCTTGCACGAATATGAAGCCATTTATCTAAAGACAAGTTCCCTTAATCCGTGGAAAGATGGTCTCTTCGGAGAAAATGGTTCTCCAATCCCTACAGCCTAACAGCTCGCTGTCGGGTTCTAAATTAATGGAGAGAAAGATTATGTTTTTCACGAGCTGCTGCGAAAGTGTTGGCTTCTTTGCAGCCTGCAGACATTTTGTGGGGGGAAGCAGGGACAGACAGAATCACAAAATGGGGCAGAGGCTCAGCAGAGGCATGCCTGCGGGCCTGGCATGGCTCACGGTCTCACGGTGTGATGGCGAGGGCACACCCCTGCCTGTGCCCACAGAGGCTCTTGGAGGACAGACCTGAGATGGAATCCCAGCTCCTCCCTGACTTGCTGTGTGACCTAGGGCAAGTGAGTTCACATCTCTGAGCCTCAGTTTTCTCCTCTGTGAAACGGGCCGATACTGCAGTTCAGTGCGATCCTACATGAGACATACAGAACCTGGCAAACAGGTGGTGCTCGATAAATGTTAGCCAGACTCCTCCCTCACAAAACTCGCAGGGGTTACTACAACCACAGACAGGAATTTCACCTCTCAAAAGGCTTTTCGTGATCATCTAGTGCAACTCCCATTTTACAGAAGAAGAAACTGAGCCCCAGAGAGAGCTAAGTCCCTGCTGGCCCATAGGTCTATTAGAAGGTGTCCGATGGGTCGGGCGCGGTGGCTCAGGCCTGTAATCCCTGCACTTTGGGAGGCTGAGGCAGGCAGATCACCTGAGGTCAGGAGTTCGAGACTAGCTTTACCAACACGGTGAAACCCCATCTCTATTAAAAATACAAAAATTAGCCAGTTGTGGTGGCACACACCTGTAGTCCCAGCTACTCAGGAGGCTGAGACAGAAGAAGAATCACTTGAACCTGGGAGGTGGAGGTTGCAGTGAGCCGAGATTGCACCACTGCACTCCAGCCTGGGTGATGGCGTGAGACTCCATCTCAAAAGAAAAACAAAAAACCAAAAAGAAGGTATGTGATGATCCTAAGGGTGCTTGGGGGCTGTTTCCAGATGGCAGGCGTGTGCACTCCAGGAAGAGAGGGAAACCAGGGTCATCGTGGTCAGTGAAGATCATGGCCAAGCTGAGTGGGACCCTGATATTGAGCACTTATTAATTCAGTCTCCCACTCCCAGCCTGAGCCCCCCCCCTTCTTGTCCCCCAGATGACCTGGTTCCACATGGACTGTCAGGACCTGATGACCCAGCTCAGGCTGGACAAGGCCCCAAGGGTCAGTCCCGGGGACCAGCGCCGCCTCCACCGCTACCTGCAGCGACTGGCGTCTGAGTTCCCTGCTGAGAAGCTGGCGACGGTGGGATTGCAGGTGGCCTCCCTGAGCCGGGTGGGCCTGGGCCAGGAGCTGTGGGAGGAGGCCCAGCTAAGGCATGAGGAGATCCGGATGCTCCTGGAGAAGGCACTGACCCACTGCTTATGCCCAGAGGCTCCCACTGCTCACTCGGCGTGCCCAGAACGAAAAGGGGCAGCAGCCAAGGGCCAGGGTCTGAGTGGAGAGGTCACTTCCAAGGGGAGGTGGGACCTTCCCCCACTAGACTCACTGGGCATGGACCGTTTGCCAAAGTCCCATTGGTCTCCTGGGGCCCCCAGAGGGGAACAGAACAGAACTTTCCAGGCAGGCTCTCCGCCCCAGGAAGCTGGCCAGGCTGCAGAGGCTGAAGACGGCAAAGGCGCACATGAGCTCCCTGCCCCTGCCCGTGAGCCTTTGCTTGCCACCCCCTTCTGGCAGCAGCCCCCCGGGCAGAGCCAGCTCCCTCATCCCACTGAGGGCAGCTTCTCCTCAGAAGGGACAGACTCACAGACATCCCTTGAGGACTCACCCCAGACAAGTCCTTCTGCTTCCCTCTAGCTGAGACCCTCCCCTTCAGTGGCACCGGCCTCCAGGGGTGCTGGGGTGGGGCCCGGCCGGAGGGGTAGCCGGGAGCTCTGGTCAGTCCCATCGAGACGGTGCCATGGAGCTCCAGTTTTACCCTATTCTGCCTCCGCTCGGAGGATGAGAACTGTTGACCTGCCCCTGGCTCCAGAAAACTCCCAGAAGACCCGATCCTCGCCCATGCAGAATAGCAAGAGTGGGCATCAGAACTGGGGTGCAATAAAGTGTGTGACTGGCTCCGTCCCTCCAGGCTCTCATTGCCGCGGAAAGACCTGCGGGCACAGACCCCTCCAGAGTCTCCCTCAAAGGCAGGCAGATGCCCACCTGCAACTCAGAGACACACAGCTCTCCCCTTGGGCACAAGGGCCAGCGCTGCCCTCATACAGCATCCACGGGGAGGCTCAGGAGTGTTCCCTGTCTTAGGGTTCCATGAAAATGGACCCTGAGACAAGGATTCAGGATCAGTATGTTTGGTGCTGATCCAGGAACCGCTGCTGGGGGCATAGGACGGGAGTCTGCAAAGGGAGTAAAGAATGAAGCTACATTGTCAAGCAAATTTTTTCTTTTTTAGTCATTTTTTAAAATTCATTTTATTTTATTTTTAGAAGTGAGGCCTCACTACACTGCCCAGGCTGGTCTCAAACTCCTAGACTAAAGCGGTCCTCCTGCCTTGGCCTGCCAAAGTGCTGAAATTGCTTTTTTTTTTTTTTTTCCCAGAGACAGGATCTCACTCTGGTGTCCAGGCTGAAGTACAGAGGTACAATCATGGCCTCAAATTCCTGGGTTCAACCAATCCTCCCGCCTCAGCCTCCTGAGTAGGTGGGACTACGGGCACGCACCACCATGCTCAGCTATTTATTTGTTTTTTGTAGAGACGGGGTCTTGCTATGTTGCCCAGGCAGGCTGATCTCAAACTCAAGCGACCCTCTGGATTCAGCCTCCCACAGTGCTGGGATTACGGGTATGACCACTGTGCCCACCCACTCCCCACCGCGAAGACGTTTTCATGTTGGCAACTCGAGCTGGATCTTGCTGGACATCTCCAAAAGACAGCATGGAGTTCTGGCACACCCCCCGAGGGGTGAGGCACCCAACGCATTTACCTGCCAGCCCTCAGGAGCTGGCACTCGTAGACGGCAGGCACAGCTAGCTCCACTGGCCTTGGCAGAGAGAGTCGCCTCGTGAAGCCGGGGGCCGGTTCCTGTGCTCGGAAGGGCAGGGCCTGTCATCTGTGCTCCCTGTCTCACGAGGCTCCTTCACCAGGCATGGGCCTTCATTCCCAAGTTCAAGGAACCCCATGGAATCCTGTCCTTGTCCTCCAGAGAGAATCCCCTGTCTCTCTCACCTCTCCACCAAGCCTCCCTGGACTCAGTGTCTTCTGTTCCCTCCCTGTCCAATGTCCACCTAAAGAGGCATTGGGGTTCTGTGGGTGGCTGGGTCCCAGTGGTTGGAGACCATGGGAAGGGGCCTATCTGTCGGATCTTGGAGCATCCAGAAGCCCCGACCTTCACACTGCCCAGAGTGGCCCCTGCCAGTGTCTCTCTGGAGTGTCATTAAGCTGAAAGTGTTTGCCCATCTCTGCAGCAGGCTGCATTACTGAAGTGGCCTCTTGGTCACCTAGCCCTGAATTTTCCTGGCTCCAGGAAGAGACTGGGGGCACATGGCCCCCGCAATGAGGCTGTGAAGGGCAGAGAGGCGGGCCTGGGGCAGGCATAGGAGGACAAATAGGGCTTCTCAGGAGTTGGCCCAGCCAAGAGTCACACTCAGTACCTAAAATGGCTTCAGGAAACTTCCAAGACTCAAGATTACCGCAGGTGCGGTCTAGGGCCTGCCCAGAGCCAGAAGCAGAGCCCGTCAAAAGACTGCTTCCTAGGGAACCCTACCCCAGACATTACAGCAAACTCTTGGGGCTGGCAGGTGGCTGGAATCTGCATTTGTAGCCAAGTGCGACTCCTTTGTGACTCAGCGAGATGGGGGTGCGCTTGGGGAACACCCAGGGCCGGGGCCTGAGCTGCCCCCACCCATAGCCAGGTGTGATTGTTGCGTTCCACTCCCTGCCTTCCATCTAGACAGGCCCAAGGATGCATGAGGCATTGGATCAGCCCGTCTCCATCCATGCCTGTCGCCTTGGAGAGGGCTGAAGGCGCTTGAAAATGCTGTTGCCATAGCAACAGCATCCAGCCAGTGGGGACCACAGGCAGGGAGCCAGGGAACCTGGGGTGCCAGGATGGAAACTGACTTGTGAGAGACCGCAGCTACAGCTGGAAGGAAGGGGGGCAAAGGTGGCATGGGTAATCTAAGAATCCTTGGCGGGAGGAGGCCCCGAGGTTACCCGGTACACCCCCCTGTCTGCAGAAAGAACTGCACCCCAACAACCTCTCCCTTCACAGCGTGCCCTGGGGGAGAAGGGAGTGCAGAAACAAAATGTCATAATGAGTAATGATATATGAAAATAACACATAGTAACAGCTAACGTTTCTTTTGCATTTTCTTTGTGCTTAGCTTTGAGCTAACTCCTTTGAAAGCTTTACGGCCCCATGAGGACTGATTCCACCCTATTTTGCTGAGGAGGAAACTGAAACTCAGAGAGGTTTGGAGGTACCTTGCCCCGTGCCACAGTGAAGAGCAGGGCTGGACTTGCCCTGGGCCTAGTTTGTTGGCTTTGCCCAAACCTGCCCACAGTAGGGGCATGGCACGGCCTCCCCCAGAGACTCCCTATGAGTGACGACATAGCTTTGAATCAGCAAAGCCTCGGCCTCTGAAAGGCTGCTCTGAAGAGGCAGTGGCCAGTGCCTGCCTCTCCTTGGGATTTCTCAACAAAGTATGAGGTCTGCTCTGATGGAAGAAGATGGGCTTTCGAGGAACCGCAGGTCAGCCAGTGATGTGACCGTGAACATCCCACTGTGATGGAAACACTGGCAGGCGGGGGAAGAAGGAGGGTCACAGCCTGGAATTCTGGCCCTTAGGTGCCACTCTGCCCTGCTGCTGAGGGCCTGGTCACCCCGGGCAGGTTGCTTCCTCTCTCTGGTGCTCAGTTTACCCCAACTTTCCAATGGAGGGATTGGATGGATGAGGCTCTTTCTCATCTTGGAGAGCCCTGCTTTTGAATCCAGGCTTAACAGCCTAGTGCCTCTGAGTAGATGGGTGGCCCTCAGTTTTCCCATCTGTCCTTGTCAAGCCTGCTGGGTCAGGAAAATAAGATCTCTGGATCCTTGCGTTCCGCACCAAGCCTTCTTCCTTTCCAGAGGAGCAGCCATCTTGTGAAGGAACAAAGCTTTGGAAAGACTTTTCACTGCTGGGCAGTGATGTGGGGCAGAGACAGGACTGAGCCCAAATAGAAGTCTAGGCACCTTACAGTTTGCAAAGCGCTTTTTTGTCCGTCTCTTTCCCAGCTGATATTTACTCCAACCCTTTGGGTCACAGAAGTCATACTCCGAGATGTCCCCATTTTACAGATGGGAAGACTAAAGCCTGGAGAGGGGCAATGAATTGCACAAGGTCACACAGCCAGGAAAGGGGCCGAGAAGGGGAAGGTGCAGGGTGTGGACCTGGTTCTGAATTGATGCCAACCCCAGGATTGCGGATGAGCCTGTGTTAGGTCAGCTGCTCTGAGGTAGGCCCCTCACACCGCTGTGCCCTCTTGTTACCCACTCTAGACCCAGACGGGGTCACTGGCTGGGGTCAGAATATAGTCTGACCTCATAAAGCAGAGCTGTTCTGCTCTCCAGGGGCTGTGAATTGGCTTCCAGCCCAGGACAAATTTGCCTGGTCCCAAACTCCAGCTGAAAATAGCTCTCTGAGGCCAGAGCCAGAGAGCCCCCTGCGGGGTCAGTGCTCTGGATAGGCAGCAGGACTCCGCAGCCCCATTCCCCTCTGGCCAGGGCATGCTGGGGGACCGGGGACCCATGCACTTCCTTAGACCTCCTCTCCCCATCTGTGAAATGGAGGCATTCGGTCGGCCCAGGGAAGGCACACTGGTGGTGTTTTGTACGTGGAACCTCTGATCTGCCCTCCCAGTCCTGCTTCCCTCTCTGTGCACTGACCATCCATTCAGGCACCCCGGCTGGAAACTCGCGAGTTGTCCTCGAACCTCCCCTTAACCCGGAAATCCACTCTCCTGAGCTCTCTGTGATCTTCTGCTTCTCTCTCCCTCCAACCTCCTCACCCTCATCCCAGCCTCCAGTCTCTAGCCCCAGACAACCGTAACAGGGTCCTCAATGGACTTCCTGCGGCGCTTGGATCCCCTCATCTGTTATCCACCCAGAAACTAGAGGGGTCTTTCAAAATGTAAAATAATGACCACCCCGCTTAACCTTGAACAGTAGCACCCCCCAGCTCTCCAGATAAAAACCCCACCTTCCTGTGATCCTCAAACCCTGTGTCGTCAGCCTCTGCCCTCCACTTCAGCTTCCTCTCAGTCTCCATGTCTTCTGAGTTCCAGAAGCACTCACTTGCTTTCAATTCCTCCGCCATTCCAAGTTCTTTCTGAGGTCGTTGCCCAGAAGTGGACCCAGTGGTGAGGATTCAGGTACAGGTGATTTCATTGAAGAGGCGATCACAAAAGAAACTAGGAAGGAAAGCAGAATAGGGAAGCGAGGGAAGCCAAGGTGCAATTTCAGACCAAGTCCCAGCCTCTGCCTGACTGCCTGGGGGAACTCCGGAGGATATTTGACACCCCCAAGGCGCTTCAGGCTTTCTGTAGCACTGTGTGGCACAAAGCAGGGTCCGGTAGCTCCAGGACAGACCTTGGAAGAGAGTTGAAAGCATGGGCCCATAAAAGATAATATTCTGTATCAATAATATGTAAAAAGCTCTTACAACTAAATAATAACACTACTAAAAATAAATTTTAAAATGAACAAAGGATCTGAATAGGCTTTTCTCCAAAGAAGATGTACAGATGGCCAGTAAGCGCATGACAAGATGTTCAGCATGACTGGTCATCAGGGAAATGCAGATCAAAACCACAAGGAGACACCGTTTCACATCCACAAAGATGGCTATGATGAAAAGGCACATAGCAAGTGCTGGTGAAGATGTGGAAGAATCAGAACCTCATACCCTGCTGGTGGCAATGTAAAATGGTGCAGCTGTTTTGGCAAGCAATTTGCCAGTTCCTCAAACTGTTGAACATCAAGTTATCATATGACCAAATAATTCCATTCCTAGGTGTATACCCAAGAGAAATGAAAACATATCCATACAAAAATTTATACATGAATGCTTATTGAGAATTATTCCTGATAGGTCAAAAGGGAGAGGCAACCCAAATGTTGATCAGCTATTAATCATCTTTAAAATATGGTATATACACATAATGGAATATTATTTAGCCATTAAAAAGGAATGAAGTTACTTCCACTTATTCTATGAAGCCACTCTTATCCTGATATCAAAACCAAATACAGACATCACAAAGAAAATTACTAACCTTATAAATATACCTTATGAATATAAATGCAAAAATCCTCAACAAAATGCTAGCAAACCAAACATGACAGCATCTTAAAAGGATTACACAGCATGACCAAGTGGGGTTTGTTCTAGAAGTGCAAAGATAGCTAAACATAAAAGAAAATCAATCAATGTATTATGCTGAAATAATTGAATGAAGGAAAATAAACCACATGACCATCTCAACTGATGCAGAAAAGGCATTTAACAAAATCTAATACCTTTTCATGATAAAAGAAACACTCAGAAAAATAGGAATAAAAGTGTACTTACTCAACATGATAAAAGGCATTTATGAAAAACCCACAACCAACACTAAACTCAATGGTGAAAGACTAAAAGCTTTATCTCTGAAGTTAGGAGCAAGACAAGAATGCCCACTTGCAGCACTGCTACTCAGTATTTTACTGTAAGTTCTAGACAGCACAATTAGACAAGAAAAAGAGGAAAAAATGTATCCAAATGGAATAGTGGAAGTAAAACTATTTATATATTTCAAATATCAGATCTCATTATTTTATATCTCAAAAATCCTAAAGAATCCACATGAAAGCTACTACAGCTAATAAATTCAGCAAAATTGCAGATTACAAGATCAACGCACAAAAATCAGCTGTGTTTTTATATGCCAGCAACAAACAATTCAAAAGGGAAATTAAAAAAGCAATTTCATTCACAACAGCACTAAAAGAATAAAATACACAGCGATAAATGTAACCAAGGAGATGAAAGATTTATACACTGAAACCTACAAAACATTACTGAAAGAAATTAAAGAAGACTTAAATAAATGGAAAGACACACCATATTCATGGATAGGATTGTTAAGATGGCAATACCACCAAAGCGATGTATGGGTTCAATGTAATCCTATCAAAATTCCAACTGTTTTTTTTGTCCAGAAATAAGCCAATTCTCAAATGTAAAACAGATTGCAATAGGGCCCGAATGACCAAAACAGCTTGGAAAAGAAGGCCAAAGTTGGAAGACTCAGAGTTTTCCATTTGAAAACTTATTGCAAAGGTATAGTAATCAAAACAGTGTGATACTACCATAAGGATAAATGTATGGACAAAGGAATGGAATTTTGAAACCCAAAATAATCCTGTACATCTATGGCCAGTTGATTTTTGACAAGGGTCCCAAGTCCATTCAATGAAGAAAGAATAGTCTCTTCAACAAATTATGCTGAGACAACTGGATTTCCAAATGTAAAAGAATAAAGTTGGTCCCCTGCTTCATACCATATATAAAAATGAACTGAAAATAGATCAACAACCTAAATATAAGAGCTAAATGATAAAACTCATAGAGAAAAACATGGGGGTAAATCTTAATGAGTTTGGATTTGCCAATAGATACTTAGATATGACACCAAAAGTACCATCGATGTAGGTAAAAATGGATCAACTAGACTTCATCAAAATTAGAATGTTTAGTGCATCAAAGGAAATTATCAAGAAAGTGAAAAGATAAATAGAATGGGAGAAAATGTTTGCAAATTGTATATTTCATAAGAGTTTAATATCCAGAATATGTAAAGAATTTCCACAACCACAACAAAAAAAAAATACAACCCAATTAACAAATAGGAAAATAACTTGGATAGATATTTCTCTGAAGAAGACGCATGGATGGCCAAGAAGCACATGGAGAGACACATCACTAGTCATTAGGGAAGTTCAAACCAAAATCACAGTGAGATACCATCTCATAGCTGCTAGGATGGCTGTAATTTTTTAAATGCAGAAAATAGCAAATGTTGGTAAGGACATGAAGATATGAAAACCCTTATACATTGTTAGTGGGAATGTAAAACGGTGCACCTCCTGTGTAAAACAGTTTGGAAGTTCCTCAAAAAGTTAAACATAGAATGACCTAGCAATTCCATTCCTAGTTATATACCCAAAAGAGTTGAAAACAGAAACTCAAAGAGATACTTGGATGCCAATGTTTATTGCAGTATTATTCACAATAGCTCAAAGATGGAAATAACCCAAGTCTCCATTAACAGATGAATGAATAAACAAAATATACACATATAATCAGATTTGTTTTGTATAATCACATTGTTACATGTAATGTATATATAACATACACACCATATATATATATATATATATATATATATATATATATATATATATACAGGCACACACACGCAAACACATGCAATGGAATATTATTCTGCCACATAAAAAATGAAGTTCTGATACACACTACAACATGGATGTGCCCTGAAAAGATTATGTTAGGTGAAACATGCCAGACACAAAAGGACCAATATTGTATGAGTCCATTATATGAAATATCTAGAATAGGCAAATTCGTAGAGACATAAAGTAGATTAGAGGTTACCAGTGGCTGAGAGGAGGTGGGAATGGAGAGTTATTGCCTAATGGCTAGAGAGCTTCTCTTTGGAGTGATGAAATGTTTTGAAAAGAGATAATGGTGATGGGTATACATTGCAAATGTAATGAATGTCACTGAATTGTGCACTTAAAAACAATTAAAATGGTAAACATGGCAGGGCACAGTGGCTCAAGCCTGTAATCCCAGCACTTTGGGAGGCTGAGGTGGGTGGATCACAAGGTCAGGAGTTCAAGACCAGCCTGGCCAACATGGTGAAATCCTTTCTCTACTAAAAATTAAAAAAAAAAAAAATTTAGCCAGGCATAGTGGCAGATGCCTGTAATCCCAGCTACTTGGGAGGCTGAGGCAGGAGAATCACTTGAACCTGGGATGCGGAGATTGCAGTGAGGTGAGATCGCACCACTACACTCTAGCCCAGGTCACAGAGTGAGACTCCATCTCAAAATAAATAAATAAATAAATAAATAAATAAATAAATAAATAAATAAATGTTTTACCACAATAAAAAAAGTGTTTAAAGGAAAGAAGTGCTGATACATATAATAATATGGATGACTTCATAAACATGCTAAATGAAGAATGTGTAGTTATATGAGACTACATATTGTATGTCTCCATTTATAAAAATGTCCAGAATAGGTAAATCTAGAGAAAGTAAATTAGTGGTGGCTTAGGGCTGGGGGTAGGGGAGGCAGGAGGATATGGCAGTGATCCCTCCAGGGTACAGGATTTCTTTTTGAGATGATAAAAATGTTCCAAAATTGGCTGTGGTGATGGTTACACACATCTGTGAATATACTACAAACCATTGAATTGTACACTTTAAAGGGGTGAATTGCATGGTAGGTGGGCTATATCTCAATATAAGCTGTTTAAAACACACACACACACACACACACACACACACACACACACACACACGCCAGAGGAGGGAAGCACAGCAACAAGAAGTGATCATAGGGTATCTGGGTGTAGCATTGACAGTGTCTGCTACAAGCTCTTTCTCATCTCAGGGCCTCAACTTTTTCAACTAGCTAAGCCCTCCTTATCCTTCAGATACTAGCAAGAGGTTCAACCTTTCCTGACCACTCTGAAGCGGTCAAATCCTCTTTTGTTTAAAACCGGGTATTTCTCCTTCACAGCGTGCCGTTTTGCAATATTTTATTTAATGCTTATATCTCCTACTAAAGTGTGAGTTTCATGACAGCAGAAATGGAGTCTACCTGTTCAGTGTATGCTTGGCACAGGGAAGAAATTTAACAAAATTTGTCAGATGAATGAACGAATGGATGAATGCCAAATCTTTTCGATTAGTAGGGGCTGCCTACAGCACCTGGTTAGCTCAGTAAGAAAGAATTCTATGGTTGATTAATGATGTCTGCCATGGGTGCCGGCAGGGATATAAGTAGTACACGTGCCCCAAATTTGCTATCCTTGAACTAGATAGAGCCATGCCTCAGGCTCCCTCATCAGAGGGCATTCAGGTCTGCCTAGAAACAGTCTCGCCACTCCCCCAGCTCCCAGGAGAGGAGTGCAGTTGTCATCCCAGCTGGCCTTGCTAATCAATCACACAGCCACGCAGTGCCTATTAGGATTTGTCACTGAGCCACATCCAGGTGTGCCAGGCAAGAGCAGGCAGGCTCATTTGCATCTCATCTGCATGAAATTTGCATACACCCCCGCAGCCCCCATCTCCCTGCAATTTTCAAGTTAAAATGTCATTACCGCTCCTGTGAAGCCTGTTATTTCTTGATTTCATTCTCCCTGTTCCTCTCCCCTCGACTCCCGCCTACGCCTTAGACACTGAAGCCTGGGCTGGGAAAAGGAAGCAGGGGTTTGAGTTCGAGTTCTGGGGCTGATTCACCGGACTGCCCTCTCTGGGCCACGTGTGTAGCTCCAGGCACAGAGACAGGGATGTGGCTGAGGGGGTCGCCCTTCCCTTCAAGCAGCCACAGGAAGGCTAATAGGGATTAGTCACTCCGTGTTCTCCACACGAAGCACCCGATTCCCCACGACAAAGCCTTTGCCCATGCTGTGTGCCCTCCTGCTGGAAAAGCCTTCTCGCTTTTCTACATGTCAAAGCATTACCTGTCCACAGTAAACGTCCAACAACCTCCGGCCATCAGTTCCGTTTCTGCCGTGCCTCCAGCCCCTGGTCGTAGGCTGATTGGTCGAGGCGGTGGACACATGACTCAAGCTAACCAATAAGATGCTTTTTTGTTTTTTCCCAGGATTTGGCTTTGGGAATCAGCTGCTAGGTGGGTCTGGAAGGAGCTTGCGTGCGGGGCCGCTGCGGAAAACAGAAAGGTGGTCCCCACCGAGGAAGAGCTAACGCGCACAGGCCCAGAGCCAGATGGAGGAGGCCCCGAGGCAGCAACGGCCCTGGCTCTGGGCTCAGACCCTTCCGTCCACCCCCAGGCCAGGCTGCCCTGCTCTCTAGGGTTCCCCTGGTCACCACCCTGCCCCTAAGCCTCCTCTTCCATCTTCCATTCATGCTTGAACAAGCTCTAGGGCTTCTGTTCCTTGCCTGGAAATAATAAGCAGATTTAATGTGAACTCAATGAACTTTTCCGGGGAAGGAATTTGATATTTGACAGCTCAAAGAGACCATTGAAGATGTCATGAAGATAAAAAGCTGAACTTCCGTGAACTTTTATTTTTGTAGTTATACTGAGAAAAGGGAGCAGGATAAGCTCTTTAAAAACAGGTGTTTCTTATGACCTTAATCTTGACATGACTATGACCCTGCCCAGGGGCCACCTTTTCCAGGAAGTCCACCCTGATGCCTCTACCCAAGCCTCTCCTACATCTCTGAACCCCACAACCCTCCGTGTCCTTCAGGCCCAGCACACACTCCCTTCACCTGGGCTTCATTCCCCCAACACTGTGAGTAACCCCAGGGCAGGACCACATCTGAGAGCTGGAGGTCTGCCTTTTTCAGCATAGTTAATTAATAATGCTAAACTAACACAAAAGAATACTGACCTCTTATTTACTGAGCATATATGCTGTGCCAGCATTGTGGGTCATTTACCTATGTTTTCTCATTTTATCCCCCCAACAGTTCTATGGGGGTCAATTGGTTCTATAGATCAGGAAACTCAGGGTCAGAGGGATTAGGAGGGTCTGAGCTCATGCAGCCCGTAAGTGGTAGAACCAGGGTGCAGACTCAGCAGTCTCATTTCTAAGTATGTCCTACATGTAGACTTGAACCCCCCCAGGGGTGCCCCATGACTTGAGGAATTCTCAGAAATATACCTGCCCCCAGAATGTGGCTGATGCGGGAGGGACCGACTGGTGCATCCAGTACTTGGAGGTAGGCAATGACTGGCCGGCAGAGTGACCAGACATCCTCGCTTGTCCTTGCCAGTCCTGGTTAATGCCAACAGTCCCCACATCATTGTTAACAGCTCTCCAAAGTGTTATGGTTTGGCCAATAAATTACATGGTCACCCCACCCATCTGGTGTGTTTCATTAAGAGCAGTTTCTCCCAGGGCATAGGGGAGGGGAAGGGTAGATCTGGTGTCCGCCACACCACTGAGCAACAAGGCTGAGGCTAGGAAGTCCCAGGCCAGCGCAGCGTCAGGGCCAGTGAGATGTGGGGATGAGTCACGGGACTGTCTGATGGGCTGAGATCTCCCTCCTCTGGGAGGGAGTCGGTCACTGGTCCCTGCCCCTCCATGGTTGCCACACATCCAGCTCACCCTGGGGAAGGAGCTAGAGTCCAGCTGCAGCTTCTGCTCCTCATTGCAACCCCTCTGGAAAGGGTGGCCTGGTTTCCTTTCTGGGCCTCAGTTTGCCTGTCTGTAAAATGGGGACAATTGACTGGGTGCAGTGGCTCATGCCTGTAATCCCAGCACTATGGGAGGCCAAGGCAGGTGGATCACTTGAGGCCAGGAGTTTGAGACCAGCCTGGCCAACATGGCAAAACCACATCTCTACTAAAAATACAAAAATTAGCCAGGCACGGTGGCACATGCCTATAGTCCCAGCTTCTCGAGAGGCCGATGCACGAGAATCGCTTGAACCCGGGAGGCGGAGGTTGCAGTGAGCTTAGATCGCATCACTGCACTCCAGCCTGGGTGATAGAGTGAGACTTTGTTTTCCCACCTCCCCCCCCAAATTGGGACAATTATCCTGGCTGCAGCTGCTAGGATGGCTGGGGTGGGGACGTCTGTGGGGCCCACCTGCCTCCACACTTGCCAGGAACTCCTGACAACATAGCCGGATTCAGCCAGGGCCCCTGGGAGTTCTGATTACCAATGGCCTGGGTCAGGAAGCCTCAAAGCGCTTGAACAGGGCTGGGAGTATGCCAGCATGCCAGCACTCTCAGGGAGGGCCGCTTCCCACCCACAAAACATGCCCTTGAGCACAACTGCCAGGCTTGGGGTCTTGTCCCAACTCCACCATTCATTCTTTAAGTCACATATCCCCCTCTGGAAATGGGGGTGAGAGGGGAGTCCTACCCTCCAGCACTGTTTCGGGGTTGTGTGAGGTGAAGCCCTGGCATATGAGTGCCGTGAATGGGAGGTGGCATGATTACTAATAATTAGACCCTTTTTTTTTTTTTTGAGACTTAGTCTTGCTCTGTTGCCCAGGCTGGAGTGCAATGCAGTGGCACAATCTCGGTTCACTGCAACCTCCACACCTCCTGGGTTCAAGTGAGTCTTCTGTCTCAGCCTCCTGAGTAACCAGGATTACAGGCATGCACGACCACTCCCAACTAATTTTTTTTTTTCTTTTTTTGGTAGAGATGGAGTTTCACCATGTTGACCAGGCTGGTCTTGAACTCCTGACCTCCAGTGATCTGTACACCTTAGACTCCCAAAGTGCTGGGATTACAGGCAAGAGTCACTGTTACCAGCCTAGACCCTTTTATATACAAGGGATCCTGAAACCCCCAGAGGCCTTTGCTGGACCACCTCAGTGGAAGAGGCAGGGCCCTGAATTTGAGTCCTAGCTCAGCCTCTGGCTTATTGTGAGACCCCAGCAAGCCCCTCCTTGTCTCTGAGTCCTGGGGTCCTCCTCCAACTCACTCTCATTGCTGGGGAGAGGATCAGATGGTGGAGGAGGTGGAAGTCGAGAATGAGCCAGATGTTAACATTGTTAAGTGACTGGGGGCTGCTCAGGCTTCTCACATCTCCCCGTAGAGCCTTACCAACCCCAACCTCAGTGATTCCTTCCACTTTGCAATCATCTGCGGCAGCCGTGTGACCCTGCTGCGCCCCAGCCTCTGGCAGGGGCCCCATTCCACCCAGCTGCTCTCTGAAGGCCTCTGCTCTGGGGGTCCATGTCAGGACCCCAGCTCCACCCTCCAGCCCTCCACACGCAATCACATCCTCTGGCTTGGGAGGCATTTCCCAACTGGTTTTGTCTCAACATTTCCCCATCTGCTTGGCGGACTCTTCCACAAATGCTGGGGTCACCAGGGCTGATGTGTGTGTGGGAGCTGTTGGCTTTTGTTCCCTTCATTGTTTGTAAGAAAAAGCGCTTAACGGCCGGACGTTGTGGCTCACGCCTGTAATCCCAGCACTTTGGGAGGCAGAGGTGGGCAGATCACAAGGTCAGAAGATTGAGACCATCCTGGCCAACATGGTGAAACCCCATCTCTACTAAAAATACAAAAATTGGCTGGGCCTGGTGGCACACCCCTGTAATCCTAGCTACTCAGGAGACCAAGGCAGGAGAATCACTTGGACCCGGGAGGTGGAGATTGCAGTGAGCAGAGATTGCACCACTGCACTCTAGCCTGGTGACAGAGTGAGTCTCTGTCTCAAAAAAAAAAAAAAAACCCTTAACTCTGACTGTGAATACAGTCCTGCTGCAGGAATGGCTCAGGGTTACTTTGGAAGGAGACTCAGGATCGAGCATGGGCTGGTTTTGACTAGAAAAGGCTTGAATGGGTCTGGAGGGAGGGGTCTGACTAGCTTGGGCTCCCAGTAACAGGGCTGATGCGGCCTTGAACCAGCGAAGCAAGGTTCTAGGCCCCAACCCCACTGGGGGCCTCACTCCATGAGCACGGGGTAGAGTGTATTGGCCATAGTTGGCCACAACATCACCCGTCTCATATGGTTCCTTACACGGTGACCTTGACTCTCCTTCTGTTGACCTGTGGGCATCTACATTCCCCTTTGTGATTGCCTTGACAATAGAGTGTGACAAAAGTGACAACATGTGGCTTCCACGGCTAGGTCATAAAAATGCATTTCCAACTAACTCTCTTGGAGCCCAGCTGCCATGCTGTGGGGAAGCCCAAACAGTCCACGCGGAGAGACCCTCAGAGGGGCCACGTGGACGTGCTCTGGCAACAGCCCAGCCGAGCTCCCAGCTGACGGCCAGTATCCATTGCCAGACCTGCAAGTGCAGATGCTTCCAGACGATTCCGGCCTCCAGCCACTGAGTCACCCTTCAAGTGTTCCCAGCTGACATAACGTATCAGGACAATCTGTTTCTCCTTGTGCTATGCCTGCTTTCCTGACCCACAGGACCCTGCGTGTTTTACACCACGAAGTTGTGATGCAGTGATAGTAGCCAAACAGTATCTCTCCAGGGCCTGCCCCACCCAAAGTTCAGGGCAGCTTCTCCCTCCCTCCGCCCTGCTGTCATCACTGGACCTCACCCAGATCATCCTTCATTGACCAGGTGAAGAAACAGAGTCAGAGGGAGCAGAGACTTGCCTAGAGTGCCACAGCTTTCCATGGCTAACTGCTTTGCACAGGAGAAGCTCTGATTCAATCAGATCCCTTACGGCAATCAGCAAACTCCAGCCTGTGGATCGGCCCGGGACCTGTTTTTGTAAATAAAGTTTTATTGCAACACAGCCATGCCTATTCATTGATAGATTATCTATCAATGAATTTTAAACTGCAAAGACACAGTTGGCCCACAAAGCCTACCATCTGGCCCTTTACAGAAAAGGTTTGCAGGTAATTCCTGCCTTAAAGACGTAAGGAAGCTGCAGTCCCTTCTAGAAGCTCAAACCTCTCCAAGGGGCAAGTTGAAAATTTTTAGCAAAGAGCTCTAAGGAGATCTGTGTTCTAATCTCCACTCCTCTCCAAGCCTCGATTTCCTCTTACAAAACAGGGTGGTAACTGTTCCTGCTTCTGACAGACAACTGGTAGGTTGAGAGGAAATGAGGGTAAAGCCCCTCCGAGCCCAAGTCCCAGCACGCAGCTGGCCCTCTGCCCTGTCCATCCCCTTTCCTTCCACCAAGAGAAGTTTCTGGCATGGAGGGAGGCCAAGCACGGAGCTGGAGCCCCCAGGGAAATTAGCTCCTCGCCCTGGTGACTTCACCTCATTTAGGATGTTAATTAAATAGATTTGCATAATGTGCTCACTGAGGTGTTATTTTACTTGTACATTTAAATCATTTAATCATCTATGTTTTCCTGTCTTAATCATGATGATGCCAAGATGGAGAGGGTGGTGGAAGAAAGGAAATGATGAGTCTCCAGGTCTCTGTGTCTCCTTTCTCTCTGTTTCGGTCTCTCTGTCCGTCTCTCTCTCTCTCTCTCTCTCTCTCTCTCTCTCTCTCTTTCTCTGTCTGTCTCTCACATGCACACACACATATGCAAACACACTGACAAATGCACTCAGGTTTGTAACTCCGGTGCCCAGTGCGTCCTCGATCCCCATCACTGGGCTCCAGCCACAACAGCCTTCTTGCCATTCCTCACACACCAAGTGCACTCCTGCCCCGGGACCTTTACACTTCCTCTTCCCTTCGCCTTGACCCTTGGCATACCCGTTCCCCAGATGTCCGTATAGTCTCCTCTCTCACTTCCATTAGGTCTTTACCTTGAGAGAAGACCTCCTCGACCTCACTGTCTTATTTAGCAGTTCTAGTCCTCTGTATTTTCCTGCCAAGTGCTTATCCCCGCCCAGTATCATGTATCCATACGTTGGTTTGCCTGTTTAAAGACTCCCTTAGCAGAATGTAAGCTCCACAAGGGCAGGCTTGAATTTTGGGGTTTTGTTCTTTTGCTGGTTTTTCGTTTACTGCTGTCTCCCCTGGTATTTAGAACATTGCCTGGCACGTAGCAGTAAGTATCTGTTGAATGCATGAACACGCATGGAAGGCTGGCAGGCCCCCAGAGGATGAGCTGTGACACTGTGCGGCTACAGGCTGTCCAGGGGCGCACACCAAGGCGCTGCCAGCTCTGAGTCTAGCAGCCAGTCTTGCTGTCACGCAGGCTGGGCTTTCTCCAGATATGGAGCGGTTTCTGGAATAGATCTGAAGGCACTGACACCATGTCAGCTTCCCCTGAGGGCTGACATTTCTCAAGCAGTCTTCTGGGGAACTGGGCAGTTGTTTTGCAACCCAGGCATCATACGTTGGGACCCTAGGGACCAGGCTGATAAGCCCCAGAGCTCACAGCCTGACCACAGAGGGCACCGGAAGGAAGGCACTGGGGTCACAGGGCCAGAGGTCACTGAGAGTTCTGAGACAGCTGCTGTGCCCACTTCTCAGTGGATACTTCAAGCTGAAGTCAGGGCTGGAAGCCCAAGCTTCTTCTGCGCCCTTGCATAGATGAGGAAACTGAGGCTCGGTGAAGGGAATCAGCTTGTACGAGTCTCCTGAACAGGACTGGCCTCCCCCCAGGAGCTCCTGGGGCTGAGACAGACTCTTGTCAGGGAAGCCCTAGGTGGCTGGCTGTTCCCACTGTCTGTGTTGTGTCTCTTCCCCCACCAGATCTCAGCTCAGATGTCACTTCCTCAGGGAAGCTCTCCTTGATGCCCTCCATTTACATCAAGCTTTTCTGTTCTCAGAGAACCTCCCTGTTGCCCTGCAGAGCTCACATCTTTTCGCAGTGGTGGGCTGATGTCTGTTTCCCAGCCAGCCCCTGAGCTCCATCAGGGGAAAGACCAAGCCAGGGTGTTCTGTTCACCGCCCTGTTCCTCAGCCTAGCTCGCAGCGGGTGCATAGTGGGGTCTCGAGGATTCTTTGTTGAATGAATGCACACGACATATGCAAAGGTGTGGAGGCGGAACAGCGCAGAGCGTTTTGCAGACCACGAGGTGGCCACAGACACTGGCCAGGTCTTGGGATGGCTGCTCAGCTCCTCTTGGCGCCTGAGATCCTAGGGATCCCTTTCTGCCCTCCAGCACAGCAGCTCCTGATACGCACTTATCCCCAGCGGGCTGCACCTGCGTCTCTGTCATGGCTGTCCCAGCTGCCAGAAGTCCCTTTGCCTAGGCACAGGGGGAGCTGGAAGCGCCCGAAAACTGATGCCTCCCCTCATTCCCTCGGAAGTGCAGCCACCACCCACCACCAGCCAGGACAGGGGCAATGGAGATGCCAGCTGTCTTCTGCCTCTGCCCTGCACAAGGGCTCACCTTGCTGGCACTCCTGTACCAGCCTCCTTCCCTTCCCTATCCACCATCCCGCTTGGCTCTGGTGTTTCCTGGGGTCACTCCCTAATTAGCCACTTTCACACAAATCCTGTCTCAGGGCCTGCTTCGGGGTCCCACCTGCAATGGCCCCTCCCAGTGAGGACTCCTTTCACACCTGGCTGAAGCTCCAGTCAGATACCCCTGGATCGAATCCCAACTCTACTTCTGAGCAGCTGTAGGATCCTGGGTGAAACTTCATTAGCCTCCGTGGCCTCCACAGCAAATGGTGTGGCAAGAATTAGAACCCGTATGTGTGAGAAATCTGATCCAGGCCAGGCCCCTGGTGGGGGCTCAGCCAGGGATAAGTGGTCATCGCCATCATCATCACGTTGTAACTCTAAGCATCTAGGATTCCACCACCTGTTGAGCCTCAGATGGGAAGTACAGGTTCAGAAAAGCAACCACCCTGGCCCTGAGTCATGGACATGCCAGGAACTTGGAGGTCTTATTCTGGAAAGTTCCAAAGAATCTCCCTGGCCTCCAGCTTCCCGGTCTCTGTTGTGTGTTCTTGGCCCAGCCCCCCAGCATCTCCACAGCCTCCTCCTGACACTTGTCAGAGCAGAAACCTAAACTTCGGGGCTTGGGGTAGTCTCAGAAGATCCACGTGGGTTGGCCCCTGCTTTGTCTCTTCCCAAGCCTCCTTCAAGGTAACTGGCTTCCCAGCATTTCCTTAAAAAGTCTTCACTGTCTTGCTCTACCAAGCCTTGGCACCTGCTGTTCCCAGTTGCCTACCTGGCTAATTCCTGCTTATTGTTTAAAGGATAGCTCCAACATCACCTCCTCCTGGAAGCCTTCCCTGATCACGTTCTTTTCTAGGTTGGGGTTGGTGCCCTCTTTTGTCACCTACATCTCCTGTTCTTGACCCAACAGCACAGAGCTGGCTACATTTGTGCATATTAATAATTGCCTCTTGTCTTGTGTGTTTCCAGGAGAATTGAGACTGGTTTATGAAAAGCTGAATCCCAATCATCCAGCATGGGGCCTGGAATACATTAGGTGGGCAAACAAATGGTTGATGAATAGGTGGATGGATAGATGGACGGCTGGACGGCTGGATGGAGACACCAAGCCACCTCCAGATCTGCCATCTAAGTTGGTTGCTCCGTGTCAGGGAGTGCTGAGTATGACTGCTTATTGTGGGTTTGATTGTCTGTGTTTTCATTTTTCACTTTGTTTTTGGTTCTGCCCTTTCCTAAGGAAATGGTTTTAGTCCTGAGGGACTCTGTCCTAACCCTCTCGTTACCAGGAAAGTGTGGATCCTGGCACCACAGGAGCATCCGGCTGACACACTCCTCTTTGGGGGTGTCCCCAGCACACCACACCCTGGCTTCTCCCAAGCCTCTCCTCTCCTTCTCTTTGAGGCCCTGCAGGGTGGTGGAGGGCTAGACTTGAGAGTGAGTCAGATCTGAGTTCTAGTCCCAGACCCACCACTTTCCCAGAAGACTAATCTTAGTAAGCCACTTCCCTGCTGGGTGCCTCAGTTTCCCCAGTTGTTAAATGGACAGCTTAGACATCCTAACAGGTATTCTGGGGCTCCTCTCCCTGTTCCTTGCCTTTGCAGAAAATGAAGGGTCAAAATATGTGCTCAGGGAGAGAACAGCAGCCTCTTTTCAGAAGAAAAGGCTGGAGCTCAGGGCAGGGCTGGGGGCCTCAGGCTCTGGGGCCTGAATGTCCTCACAAGCCCAGCCTTGGCCCTGGGAATGGTGGCTTTGCCACTGAGGCCTCCAGCGGAGCTGGGCAGGCTGAGCTGGCAGAGGGAGGAGGCTTGTTTTCAGGGCCTGGCCTTCCCTGGGGGTGTCTCCTCCTTGGCCTGCAGGGCTTGGCCCAGCCCCTGGCAGAGCCAAGCTCAGCTAGGCGTGGGCAGTACTGAGGGCGAGCCCGGCCTGGCCAGTCTCCCTCTCTGACACTGATCCAGCCCCACTTTAGCCTTTCCTGCTTTTTAGCCTGGACGTATCTTCCCTGGAGGCTACCCACCAAGGCCTGGCTCTCTTGGACCAGGGACAGGCAGTGGTTAGAGCTGAGGGGGCTGCCTGGAGCAGTGACCATAGAAATTGATCAGGGCAAGATTTCTGGACACCAGAGCATGGTGTTTATGGGCCTCATGGCTGCTTCTTAAAATCCCAGCTCTGCCTTTTGACCTTTCTGGGACTTAGTTTACTCATCTGTAAAATGGGCTAATAATAGTGTCATTGCTAAGAGGATTGGTAAGTGATTGATCACTTGTAACAGTATTTGGCACACAGTAAATGCTCTATAAAGTTTTTATTTGGGTCCATGGACCCATAGAGGCCAGAGTCTGTACTTTTCTGTGAAGGTTAAATTCATGGGGTCCTGGTTAAGGCCAAGCAGGTGGCAGCAGTACAGAAGAGAGAATGTCCGGGCAGGGAGGAGAGAGAAGAGAGGGGCTTCTTGGCAAAGCGGAACACAGGGTGGGGCGGAGGGAATGTGTCTTTGGCTAAGAAGTGGGGCGCTTTAAATTTAGAGACCCCGGGAGTCTGTACGTCCAGTGAGGAGGCAGGGCGAGGGTGATCTCCTGACTGAGCTCAGGAGAGGCTGGGTCCCAGCCCCAGTTCAGACCTGCATTGCCGTGTGACATAGGAAAGCCACCGCCCATTTCTAAGTCTTGAGTTTCCTCTCCTTCTTGGAGACCAGGACCCAGAATCATCTGGTCTCCAAGAGTTGCTTCCAGAACAATCAGTGATTCTGGCTGAACCCAGAAGACCAGCTCAGGAGCCCAACTGAGTCAATGACCAGAAGACATGGTCCTGATCTGCGCTCTGAAGATCACTTGCCTTGGGCCCATTTTACAGATGAGGACATAGGCTCAAAGACTGACTAACTCATAATTCCTCCCCTGTTAGTGGCAGAGATGGGTTCTAGAGCTCTTCTGTGTTCATCATAATCCACTTACAGGAAATACACATATCTGTACATCTGTCACTGCAGTGCGCAGAAACACCTCGGGTAGATTTTTACACATTGCAGGGTGGGGCATGTTTAGGATGATCTGATTTTTTCTTTTTTTTTTTTTCTTTTTTTGAGACAGAGTTTAGTTCTTGTTGCCCAGGCTGGAGTGCAATGGCACAATCTCAGCTCACTGCAACCTCTGCCTCCTGAGTTCAAGCAATTCTCCTGCCTCAGCCTCCCAGGTAGCTGGGATTACAGACATACACAACCACACCCTGCTAATTTTTTGTGATTAGTAGAGACAGGGTTTCACCATGTTGGTCAGGCTGGTCTCGAACTCCTGACCTCGGGTGATCCACCCACCTCGGCCTCCCAAAGTGCTAGGATTACAGGCGTGAGCCACCATGCCCAACCCTGATTTTTTTCTTTTCTTTTCTTTTTTTTAAGAAATGAGATCTTGCTCTGTGGCCCAGGCTAGAGTTCAGTGGTGCAATCATAGCTCACTGCAGCCTCAAACTCCTTGGCTAAAAAGATGGGATGTTCTGATTTTAAATACAGGCTGCCTCAAGTATTCAGAGTTAGCTTTTGGGATTTCCAGGTTGACCCAGAGTGTCTCAGAGAAAAATCAACTACCCATCGAGTAGAGCTGGAACTGAGGCACCAGGGGAGACATGGGAGATGACGTGAGTATATTAAGAAGCTGAGCACACAGAGAAAGCAGGGGCCGGGGGCGGGCGCTCGAGCGCTGACGTTCATGTCTGATCGAGCTGCCGTTTCTTAGAAAGCCGAGTCCATGCTGTTGAAGTCACGTGCTCCTCCAGAGGCAGCCGGGCTTATTTATTTAATGATGACAGACCTGACATTCTCACTTGGATGTTTGAGGCAACTCAAACTTTGCATGTCTTGAACTAAACTTCTGCTTTCACCCCACTAAACCAGCGCCTCCACCTGCCTGCCCATCCTGGGCAATGACAACTCCCTCCTACTGAGGTCAAAACCCTTGGAATCATCCTTGACACCCCTCTCACTCACACTCAATCTGTTAGTAAGTTCTGTTGGCTCTACTTTCAAGATGTATCCAGAATGTGACCCTTCCTCACCAGCTCCCTACCTCCACCACCTTCTCTCGCCTGGATTATTTCAATAGTCTCCCTATTGGTCCAGCAGCTCCAAGCTTCCCTGTAACGGGATCTGTCCCTCACATAGCATCCAGAACATCCTGTTAAAACCTAAGGCGGATGGCTTCTCTCCTCTGTTCAAACTCCTCCAGTGGCTCCCATCTCTCTTAGAGCAAAGGTCAATGTCTTTGGAATGTTCTAGAAGGCCTAAAGAGTCTAGTCCTCTTCGTTGGCTCCTTACAATACCTCTGGGCAGTAAGCAAGGGAGGAGGCATTGCTCCCACTTTACAGGTAGGAGAACTGAGGCCCAGAGGACAGGGATTCTGTCCTTAGGTTCGAAGCACAGACCATCTGGAGGCTCTGTCCACCACTCTGTCCCAGAAGCCAGAGTGGGCAGCTGCTGAAGCCTCTAATCAGATGTGTCCATTCAACCCACCCTCTCCACAGAGCTCTGGCTTCCTGCCGATTCTCCAGAGTCAGACCCAATGCCAAAATAGGCTAATGGACACTGCGTGCTTGGCTGGGGCAAGCCCTCGGATTCCACCCCTTTTTAGGCTAGATCAGGCATGGTCCACTCCAGGCTGCTGAGTAGCCATCAGAGGAATTTAAATCCCCCAAGCCCTAGAATGGGCCAGCCTTAGGCAGCTTGCTTTGCCCCTGCTCTGACGCAGACTTGCCGGGTGAGCCTGGGGCAAGTCGCTTCTCTTTTCTCAGTTGCACTCTCTCCACCTACATGGAGTTCTAACATGTAAGCATTGGAAGAACAAATTGATGGAATCTGGGCTGTATCCCTATGAGGTTGACAAATAACCTGAAGCCAGAAGATATCAATGATCAGCTTGCTATTGCCCTTAAAAAAGGTCCACAGTGGAATGTCACAGGGCTCTGTCCCCAGCCCCATCCTGTTCAACAGGTCTGTAGCTCATTTTAAGGTGGAAAGATGGCCCAGTACAGCATAGCTAAGAGGGGCAATAAGGCCTCGAATATCAGAACCAGCATGTCCAAAGACCCTGACCAGCAGGACCAATGGGCTGAATATCAGAAAATAGAATATGAATAAGAGTGGCTGGGCACGGTGGCTTGTGCCTGTAATCCTAGCAATTTGGGAGGCTGAGGTGGGAGGATCACTTAAGGCCAGAAGCTTAAGACCACCCTGGGCAACATAGAGAAACCCTGTCTCTACAAAGAACACACCAAAACATTTAGCTGGGCGTGGTGGCACACACCTGTAGTCCCAGCTACTCAGGAGGCTGAAGTGGAAGGATGGCTTGACCCCCAGCGATCAAGGCTGCAGTGAGCTATGAATGTGCCACTGCACTCCAGCCTGGGTGACAAAGCAAGATCCTGTCTGTGAAATATTTAAAAACGGTATAATAAGAGTGACTGTCAATCCCCGAAATTGGACTCAAATGCCAACAACTAAGTGTGGAGTGAAGACATTAAGATTGAGATGGAGTGGATTTAAATCAGTAGTTCTCTAGGGGACATTTTACACATCCATGGGGCCGTTTTTGCACTGGGGTCCCTAGTGACATTTATAGGGCAATATGTGGGAGTGCTGGGCACCCTACAATACATAGGACAGTAACAGAAATTTGCCTCACATTCTTCATAACTTCCAAATGTCTGCCAGATGCAAACCTATGACAACTAGAAATAGGCCAGGCTTTAGTACACCGCAGCACTGAAAGGTTCCACAAGAAGTTACGTGACAAACTCAGTAACTTAGAAAAAGGTTGTTATTGACAAGGACACAGAAATGGAAGGACAAGGACACGTAAAAGGTGAGTCAATGATTGAATACCATTCTCAGTCCTCGCAGCCTGTCTAATCAATGTGTTAGACCATCGCCAACCATGTATCTAAAGGAAAAGCGTTCCAGGGCATGCGTGCAGTTACAGCAAAAACAGCGAAACCCACTGCAAATGCTTATAATGGAGGAGACGTGACTCTTTTTTTACAATCTTAGAGCCAAGTATTAGTAAATTGGTAGAGATGCAAACATTCTCACTGAATCACACAAAATGACGATAAGGATGATGAATTTGAATCTCTGCCGGGAAAAGGATACACTGAGGGGTTTATTTGGGGGTCACCAGTTGTTTTCCAGTCTTGCTCAGAAATTGCTTCCATAGGTGCCCCACGTGACTCCTCCATAGCGTTTTGGATTAAAGGTCTTTTTATGATCTATTTGCTTATTGCCTCTCCCTCATGAAGGATCTGAAGGCAGAATGCACCCCTCAATTGTTGGAGAGATTTTCTTTTTTTTTTTTTTTAGAGAGATTTTCAAGAAAGGTGTGTTTTCTGGGTGACCACACAGCTATCCCGGCCTGTGTCCTAACATGGGAATTTTTTTTTTTATTTGAGACAGAGTTTCACTCTTGTGGCCCAGGCTGGAGTGCAGTGGCATGATCTTGACTCACCGCAGCCCCCACCTCTCAGGTTCAAGGGATTCTCCTGCCTCAGCTTCCCACGTAGCTGGGATTACAGGCATATGATATCACGCCCAGCTAATTTTGTATTTTTAGTAGAGGCAGGGTTTCTCCATGTTGGTCAGGCTGGTCTCGAACTCCCGACCTCAGGTGATCTGCCTGCCTTGGCCTCTCAAAGTGTTGGGATTACAGGTGTGAGCCACCACGCCCAGCAGGGAATTCTCTATCACTGCACTCAGAGGTTCGCCTCCCTTATTCCCCCCACTGACTGGCTGCAGTGTGTCTTGGGGTGCCCTCCTTACTCCACTTAAAGTCTTTCTGTTATCACATACAAATAAGTCAAGTCTGTTATGTCTTGCCCTAACAGCAGGTTTTATTTTAATCTTCACCCTCACCTCCTGCCCTTTCATTTTTCTGAACTTCTTTTGTGTCATGGCATCTGGTCTGCTTACATCTCTGGAATCCAGACTTACTAATTATGGGCATACAGGGTTTTGACATCTTCATTATGCCAGAGAACATACTGAAATACAAGAACATATTGAAACACACATTATTTTATCACAAATTACTTTCCTTTATGTCTCCTTTATAGTACAGACATTGTATTGATGTGTGTGTTTTATCATCCATAAATTTCATTTCAGAACATGTAAATGAAAGAAATCGTAAAATATTTGATAGAGAAAGGGGGCTTGGGCAATCACACTTGTGGGTTTAAACCCAGCTAGAATGTGTTCACGTGTTCATCAAAAGGTATGTGGCCAGGCGCAGGGGCTCACATCTATAATCCCAGCACTTTGGGAGGCTGAGGTGGGTAGATTGCTTGAGCCCGGGAGTTTGAGACAGCCTGGGCAACATGGTGAGACCTTGTCTCTACCAAAAAGATACAAAAATGAGCCAAATATAGTGGTATGCACCTGTAGTCCCAGCTACCTGAGAGGCTGAGGTGGGAGGATTGCTGGAGCCCAGAAAAGTAGAGGCTGCAATGAGCTCTGATAGCACCACTCCACTCTAGCCTGGGTGACAGAGTGAGACCCTGAGAAAAAAAATAGATATGTGCAAGAATGTTTATGGCAGCACCATTTCTAATAGTTCCAAACTGGAAACAACACGAATATCTCAAAGCTGAATGGATACCTAAGCTGAGCGGAGCCACACAACGGAACACCCACAGCAGGAAGAATCAGCCACTCACAACTCCACTCAGCAGCACAGCTGGCCCTCACACAAGCATGCAATTGAGTAGGAGAAGCCAGCCGCAAAAGAGTGCATGCTGAGTGACGCCACTTACGGAAAGTTCTAAAATCAGCACAACTCCTCTGTGTGTTAGAAGGCAGGAGAGTGACTGTGGAGGGGGTGGAAGCACAAGGGAAACCTCTGGGGTGATGGTCATGGTCCTGTTTCTTGATCCTATGCGCTGAGGTTGTGAAATGTATCGAGTTGTACAGTGATGTGCACTCTTCTGTACATAGGCTTGTATTAGGGTTCTCCGGAGAAACAGAAAACAGAACCATAGGGGTGTGTTGGGGGGGAGAGAGAGACAGAGAAAAGAGAAGAGAAAGAGAAAAGAGAAAAGAGAAGAGAAGAGAAGAGAAGAGAAGAGAAGAGAGGAGGGGAGGGGAAGGAAGGGGAAGGGAGGGGAGAGATTTGTTTATTTATTTATTTATTTATGAGACGGAATCTTGCTCTGTCACCCAGGCTGGAGCCAGTAGCAAAATCTCGGCTCACTGCAACCTCAACCTCCCAGGTTCAAGTGATTCTCCTGCCTCAGCCTCCCAAGTAGCTGGGACTACAGGCGCCTGCCACCCATACCTGGCTAATTTTTGTATTTTTAGTAGAGACGGGGTCTCACCATATTGGCCAGGCTGGTCTTGAACTCCTGACCTCGTGATCCGCCCACCTCAGCTTCCCAAAGTGCTGGGATTACAGGCGTGAGCTACCACACCCAGCCAAAATTTCTTTTATTTTAAGGAATTGGCTTATACAACTGTGGAGGCTGGCAAGTCCCATATCTGCAGGGTAGGCAGGCAGGGTGGGTGGGCAGGCTGGAGACCCAAAAAAGAGCTGGCATTGCAGTTCAAATCTGAAGGCCATCTGCGGGCAGAATTCAGTCCTTTGCCATGAAGGCCCATCCACATTGCAGATGTGATGGCCTCACTGTGTCTGCCACTTTACTTTCGTGATCTGTTTTATTCAAGTCTGCTGATTTAAATACTCATTTCATCTTTAAAAATATCATGGCCTAGCCAAATTGGTATATAAAATCAACCATCACAATGCTATACCTCAATTAAAAAGTAAATAAAGTTGGGGGATGTTTTGGACTGAGGGTTGAGAACCACTAATTTAGTTGAAAGCTCATACAGCGACCATTTTTTTTTTTTTTTTTTTTTTTTTAGATGGAGTCTCATTCTGTTTCCCAGTCAGGAGTGCAGTGGTGCAATCATGGCTCACTGCAACCTCCGCCTCCTGGGTTCAAGCGATTCTCCTACCTCAGCCTCCAGAGTGGCGACGATTACAGACACACACTACTACACCCAGCTAATTTTTAAATTTTTAGTAGAGATGGAGTTTTGCCATGTTGGCCAGGCTGGTCTCCAACTCCTGATCTCAGGTGATCCGCCTGCCTCAACCTCCCAAAGGATTACAGGTGTGAGCCACCATGCCCAGCCAGGGACACACATTTTAATTATAATCCGCAAAGGGCCAGTTCTACATTCAGTTGCACAAGCAGGACTATTTTAACTAGATCAAGGAAGAGGACGTGCATTCCCCCTTTCCCAGTCCCTCCATCCCCCTACCTCCTCCTCTCCCTTTCTGCTGATTATTCATCACCTGGAGAATTTTAGTCATGTCTGAGGGCTATGCCTTCACAGTGACCCAGCTTGTCATTGGAATTACGTGGCTAAGGGAGTAGCCAAGAAAGAATGATTGGTATCTCAAAGAAGCAAGATTCACACAACAAAACAAAAGCCTTCAAACAAAAAAAACAGGTGGCCTTAATCTGATAAAGCGCACCTGTGAAAAACCTACAGTTAACATCATACTTACTGGAAAAAGACTAGATATTTCCCTCCCAAAGATCAGAACAAGACGGCAAGGCCCATTCTTGCCACTTCTATTCAACATTGTACTGGAGGTTCTAACCAGAGCAATGAGTTAAGAATATGAAATAAAAGGCATCCAGATGGGAGGGAAGTAAAACTATATTTGCAGATGGTACAATCTTTTATACATAAGAAAATGGTAAGGAATCAACTAGAAAATTGCTAAAACTACTAAACAAGTTCAGCAAGGTTGTAGAGCCTATATGTAAAATCGATAGACAAAAAGAAATTGTATTTCTATACACTAGCAATGAACAATCTAAAATCAAATTAAGAAAACAAGTTGATTTACAATAGCATCAATAAGAATCAATTGTTAGGTATAAATTTTAACAAAAGGTATACAACACTTGTATACATAAAACTGCCAAATACTGTTGAAAGAAATGAAAGATCTAAATACATGGAGACACACTCCATGTTCATGGATCAAAGGACTTAATATAGTTAAGATGGTGATACTCTCCGAATTCATCTAAAGAGTTAATGCAATCTCAAAATTCAGCTGACTTTTTTTTTAAGAAATTGACAAGATGATCCTAAAATTCATATGGAATTGCAAGAGACCACAAATAAACTTACTACAATACTCAGATAATCAGACAGTTTGGTACCAACCTAAGGATAGACATATAGATTAAGGGAATAAAATTGAGCATCCAGAGATAAACCCTTATGATTATGGCCAACTGACTTTCATCAAGGGTGCCAAGACCATTCATTCAACAGGGGAAAGAATAGTCTTTCAACAAATGATGCTGGGACAACTAGATATTCACATCCACACCATACACCAAAATCAACTCGAAATGGGTCATAGACCTAAATGTAAGGTGAAAATATAAAACTCTTAGAAAAAAACCATAGGAGTAAATTCTCGTGACCTTGGGTTAATCGAAGCCTTCTTAGATATAACACGAAAGGCACAAATGCCTAAAGAAAGAAAGACTGAACTTCATCGAAATTAAAAGGTTTTCTGCTGCAAACAATATTACCAATAAAGTGGAGAGACAACTCACGTAATTTTTAAAAAGAAAATTATATATCTTATTAAGGGATTGACATCCAGAGCATATAGGGAAGTTTTGCAACTCATATAAATGATAAAACGTCGGGGCCAGGCACAGTGGCTTACACCTGTAATCCCAGCACTTTGGGATGCCATGGCAGGCAAATCACTTGAGGTCAGGAGTTGGAGACCAACCTGGCCAACATGGTGAAACCCCATCTCTACCAAAAATACAAAAATTAGCTGGATGTGGTGGCTGGCGCCTGTAGTCCCAGCTACTCGGGGGGCTGAGGCACGAGAATCGCTTGAACCTGGGAGGTGGAAGTTGCAGTGAGCCAAGTATGTGCCACTGGACTTCAGCCTGGACGACAGAGTGAGACTCTGTCTCAAAATAAATGAATAAATAATAAAAAGTAACTCAACCTAAAAATGGGCAAAGGATTTGAAGAGACATTTCTCCAAAGAAGATATGCAAATGGGCAGTAAGCACATGAAAAGATGTTCAGCATCTTCAGTTTTTAGGGAAATGTCTATCAAAACCATTATATATGACTTAATAACCACTAGACTGGCTCTATCAAAAATGAGAGACAATGTTAAGTGTTGGCGAGGATATGGAAAGATTGGAAATTCATTGCTAGTGGGAATGGGAAATCAGGCAACAACTTTGGAAGACAGTTTGTTAGTCCCTGAAAAGGTTAAACGTTGAGTTACCATGTGATCCAGCAATTCCACTTCTAGGTATATATATTCAAGAGAAAGTTTTTTTCTCTGCTCAAAATTCTTTTATTAGAGAAGAAGAGGAAGATGAGTACCAGGAAATAACCAGCAATCATTCCCACCACCACCTTTTCTTTTTCTTTTCTTCCTTTTTTTATATTTTTTATTGAGATGGAGTGTCACTCTGTCACCCAGGCTGGAGCACAGTGGTGTGACCTCAGCTCACTGCATCCTCCGCCTCCCGGGTTCAAGCGGTTCTCATGACTCAGCCTCCTGAGTAGCTGGGACCACAGGCGTGTGCCACAACTCCCAGCTAATTTTTTTGTATTTTTAGTAGAGACAGGCTTTGCCATGTTGACCAGGCTGGTCTTGAACTCTTGACCTAAGGTGAACTGTTTGCCTCGGCCTCCCAGAGTGCTGGGATTGCAGGCGTGAGCCACTGTAGCTGGCCTCTTTTTCAAACAGAAGCAGTCCAATCTGGCAAAAATATCAATCCTTGGATTTGGAGACAAAACTCATAACAGGCTTCTCTGACTTTGCCAGACATCTTCCATCCACATGTGAACAGAGCCAGAGGTTGTAATAAATCAGCGTTGGGGGAGGAAGCTCCAAGCTTGATGACACGTGTCAGAATGTCTGTCTGAGCAATTCCTGACTTTTCGCCTGAGTGAGCTCTTGGAGGACTAAATTGTTCTGCTGGCCAAAGGCAGGCAGCAATATCAAACTCCATGTACACACTCCAGTTGACCAGGAAGCATTCTCGGCACAACATAGAAAAACTTCAAAGGAAGGATTCTTCCTCTAAATTCCACCAATTACATCACTTGGGCCTGAAACCATCTCGTTAGACTACTTGTTGAGCCTCATCATTCTAGATTTGTTTGGTGCTGCCTTTGCATGCAGGTCTTGTTTTCCAGAAGAGATGCAGGCACGATCCAAGTGCAATGTTACCATCACCCGTTTTGAACGGTACGGTTAGTCTATGGTCATACCACCCTGAACGCGCCCGATCTCATCTGAATGTTATAGTTAGCCTCCGTTCCCCTGCCTTCTCCTTCCCAAGTACCACTAGAGCCTGCTCGGCCCCCGACCGACCCCCCGACATTCACTGACACAGCCTCCCCAGAGAAATTAAAATATACATCCACACAAAAATAGGTACATAAATGTTCACAGTATTATTATTCACAAGAGTTTAAAAGTCGAAACATGCCAGGCTCAGTAGCTCATGACTATAATCCTAACACTTTGGGGGGCTGAGGCAGGAGGATCGCTTGAGCCCAGGAGTCTGAGATCAGGTTAGGCAACATAGTGAAACCTTGTCTCTACAATAAAGTAAAATAAGAGAAAATCAGCCAAGTGTGGTCTCCCAGCTACTCAGGAGGCTAAGGTGGAAGGATCGCTTTTGCCCAGGAGGTTGAAACTGCAGTGAGCCGTGATTGTGCCACTGTACTCCAGTGGCACAGAACAAAACCCTGTCTCTAAAAATAAAATAAAAGTGGAGACTACCCAAATGTCCATCAGCTGATGAATGGATGGATAAAATGCCGTATATTCATGTAATGGAACATTATCCAGCAATAAAACGAAATACAATTCTGATATGTGACATGACCTGGATGAACCTTGAAAACATGATGCCAAGTGAAAGAAGCCAGCCACAAAAGGTGACATGTTGTATGATTTGATTTATATGAAATGTCCAGAGTAAGTACATCTATAAAGATAAGAAAAAGGCTCATGGCTGGATGGGACTGGGGAGAGGGGTAAGGGGTGATTCCTCATGGGTATGAAATCTCTTTGTGAGCTGTAGAAAATCTTAGAAAATTAGTAGATGATGATAGATCTACAAATTTGTGAATACACTAAAACCCATCAAATTATACACTTTAAATATAGTATGTTCATTATGCCTCAGTAAAACTATTTAAATAAACAAACAAAAAAAAGTGAATCCTTGACTTAAATGTTCCATGGTTAGAGGTTTAGTCTAAGGAAATAGTTGCCAACAGACTCAAAGAGGTAGCTTATATCACCCAGAGTTCAGTTGCAGGACACAGAAACCACATTCACTGATTTAAACAGAAGGAGATTTAATGCAAGAAGTTGTGTTCTTGCAAAATCATGGAAAGTTCTGAAGTAAGGGACCTGGGCTCCCAGGAATGATTCTTAGGACATCACCACTAAACTGGCCTGGCCAGGAAAGCTGCTGCCTCTGCCACCAACCAGAAGCTTGGAAACTTTTGTCTTCAGGAATTTGTCACCTTAGCTTCACTCCAGGCATCAGATGTGGCTGATGCCCCATCACCACTTGTCAACACCCAAGAGTTAGTGACCAGGCACTGCAGACACAGCTGTGGGAGGTCTCAATGCCTTCACAACCAGCAATAGCAGGCAGATGACCTCTCTCTCACTTTGGCTTTCAAAATCACACAAGTGCATTTAATGGGAACTTCTTAATTGGTCTGTAAACCCTAGCCACAAGGGAGTTGGGAAATGCAATCTTCACTCTTCCAGCCCCTGCAGTTGAGGACGAATGTAAGAGGAGGTTGAAATGGATATGGAATAAGCCAGTCCACCTTATGAGCCCAAGGCTACAGGGATGGCACTGTTTGCAGTGGTGAAAAAGTGGGAAGCAGCCTACACGTGCAACAAAAGCAAGCTTGATAAATGAGGCTTCATCCATGTGATGAAATCCTAGATAACCAATAAGCATGTGGTAGAAATACATGTGATTTGAAAATGTTAGGCACATGCTGAGTAAAGCCAGGGGACAAAAGAGTACTTAGAGGCAACTTTCATGACAGTAGGAATCGCATCCTGTTGTCCACTACCTGCCAGGTGCTTGGCACAGGGTGAACGTTCAACACATATTTCCCGGATGATTGAGCGATTACATTTTTAGAAATTACATACGTAATTACATGAGTTTAGATGTACACGTACACTTAAATATGATGTAGCAACACTGAACGAGATAAGACAAAATGTTAGCATTTGTTCTCTGTGTTGGTGTTGGTGATATTTGGACTAATTTGAACTTCATCTTTTGGCTGTTCTGTATTTTATAAATTCTAAACAGTGAGCATGTATTACTATTAATTAGGGGAAAACCACAGATGTTCTGTTAAAGCCACAGAAAGAAAACATGCCTGCCTCATGTCTTCATCTCCCCCGGGGCCTGGCACAGAGCTGGGTCCAGAGCGGAGACCAAGCCATGCCTGGTGACCAAGTTGACCTCCATTTGCTGCCTGAGAGATTTCATGGGTAGAAGTAGGTTTCTAAGATAATCTAGACTCTAACATAGTAGTGCTTCTCCCCATCTAAAACTGGCCAAGTACCAAAGCCATGTGACCTTTCCCAAGAGCCAGCCTTGAGTGCTTGCTGAGGCTGTGCCAGAGTGACTTCATGCTCGAGGATCTCCAAGAGCTAGATTAACAACTCAGCCCTGCCCCTCCCATGCACCCATCAGGCCCTGGGGCCATTGCTGCTTTGATCTACCAAGCCAGGCCTGACATCACAGTTGCCAGTTCGGCTGTCAGACAGAGGTTTTTTAGGGATCGAGAGGAGGGTTGGTCTGTCCTCTGGGGCCGCCCCTTGGTGTCATGATGTCTCTCAGTGGGTGATTTGTACGTACCGCTTTCGCTTACGCAGCTGTTAAGGTGTCTTAGGTCACACGAAGAGGGGAATAGGGACCAGAATGAGAAAAATGAGAGTCCCAGTTGGCTCTGTGCCATCTAGAACCACACAGGCTAGTGAGGCAAATTATGACCCGTGGTCTCCGCAGCCAGCTTCTGCCTCACACTTTGTGCCGGTGGGCAGGGCACTGATAAGGGCAGGCCCTCTTCTTCCTCAGGGCCTGTGGGAGAATTGGAGGAGGTCGCCGAGTCTTGACAGTCAGTGCCAGCCACCACTCCGTTTATCACACCCACTAGCCAGGTGGGGAAACCGAAGCTGCAGAGCAGAAGGACACAGCCAGGGTCACACAGCTAGAAAAGGAACGTGTAACAAGAGAGTTTCCGTGTCAACCACGATATTCAGAGACTATAGGGCAGGTCTGAAGGGGAGGAGCAGAGAAAGGGATGTCAGAGGCCTGGGCAATGGTCCCACTGGGAACAGCTCGCCTCACAGGATCTGAAAACATGCCCCCAGCCTCAGGCGCAGCCCTACCTACAGGAACCAGGGCGGGGGCAAATGCTTCTGTCCCTGTTGAACAGTGGGGGCCATTTTCCTTTATGGCCATATTTTGCTCTTCTTTTAAAAAGGGCCCAGGGATGATGACAATCACTAAATTGGAGATCTAAAATTCTGGCCAGGCACGGTGGCTCACACTTGTAATCCCAGCACTTTGGGAGGTCAAGGTGGGTGGATCAGGAGTTCAAGACCAGTCTGACAAATATGGTGAAACCCCATCTCTACTAAAAATATTTAAACAATTAGCCAGGCATGGTGCCGCACACCTATAGTCCCAGCTATACAGAAAGCTGAAGCAGGAGAATCGTTCAAACCCAGAAGACGGAGGTTGCAGTGAGCCAAGATTGCACCATTGCACTCCAGCCCAGGCAACAGAGCAAGGCTCAATCTCAAAAAAAAAAAAAAAAAAAAAAAAATCTAAAATTCCATCATGAATAATTCCACCACTATCTTCCCCGAACGTGCCACTTCCCTGCTTTAAACTTTCCCATGGCTCTCTGTGGCCTAAACTGAGCCTGGTTTACAAAGACCTTTGCGTCCGAGCCCCACTAACCTCTCTAGCCTTGACATTCCTTCCAAGTACCCCCAAACCCTGGCCATACTGTTTGACTCCTTCCTGTGAATTCTCCACACTCCTCCTCACTTCTGTAACTTTACCCCTGTGTGCACAGACAAGCCTCTTTGCATGTCTGTTAGGCTGTTCTTATGTTGCTGTAAAGGAATGTCTGAAGCTGGGTAATTTGTAAAGAAAAGAGGTTTAATTGGCTCAGGGTTCTGCAGGCCATACAAGCATGGTGCCGACATCTGCTTGGCTTCTAGGGAGGCCTCAGGGAGCTTCTACTCACGGTAGAAGGTGAAGGCGAAGTGGGAGCAAGCATATCACATAGTGGGAGCAGGTGCAAGAGAGAGGGGGGGAAGATGCCACACACTTTGAAACAGCCCGATCTTGTTAGAACTCACTATCACAAGGACAGTGCCAAGGGTATGATGCTAAGTCATTCATAAGAAATTCACTTTGTTTCTTTTCCATTTTTTTTTAACTTTAAGTTCTGGGCTACACGTGCTGAATGTGCAGGTTTGTTATGTAGGTATGCATGTGCCATGGTGGTTTCCTGCACCCATCAACCCGTCATCTCAGTTTTCAGGCCCGCATGCATTAGGTATTTGTCCTAATGCTCTCCTTCCCCTTGCCCCAACCTCCCAGCAGGCTCCAGGCGTGATATTCCCCTCCCTGTGTCCATGTGCTCAACTCCCACTTATGAGTGAGAACATGCGGTGTTTGGTTTTCTGTTCCTGTGTTAGTTTGCTGAGGAAGATGATTTCCAGTTTCATCCATGTCCCTGCAAAGGACATGAATTCATTCTTTTTTATGGCTGTAGAGAAATCCACTTTCATGATCCCATCACCTTCCACCAGACCCCACCTCCAACACTGGGGATTACAATTCAACATGAGATTGAGAGGGGACAACACCCAAAATCTATCAGTGTGAAATGCTCCTCTTTGCCTTATCTGCCGAACTCATATTCATACCACAAAACCCGCATTGTGTCACCTTCTCCATGGAGACTGCACCGATCTGCCACACAGAGAGAATCCCTTTTTTATCTGGGGTTCTCTCAGGTCCCAAGCCTTCTTCCACCACAACCCTGAACACAGGTTATGAAAATTACTTGTTGTTCTTGGGTTTTGTTTGTTTGTTTGTTTGTTTCTTTGTTTTGAGACAGGGTCTCACTCTGTTGCACAGACTGGTGTACAATGGCATGATCATGGCTGACTGCAGTCAGCTTCCTGGGCTCAAGTGATCCTCCTGCCTCAGCCTCCCTCAAGTAGCTAGGTCTACAGGCACAGGCCACCATGCCTGGCTAATATTTTTATTTTTATTTCTGTAAAGACGAAGTCTCACTATGTTGCCCAAGCTGGAATTGAACTTCTGGGCTTAAGCGATCCTCCCGCCTTGGCCTCCCAAAGTGTTGGGATTACAGGCATTAACCATCATCCAGGCCAGGAATTCCTATTTGCATAGTGAGCACCTTGTGATCTGTTTCATCCACGGCGCTGAGAGCTCCTTGCCTGCAGAAACTGTCTCATTCACAATTAAGCATACAGTAGGTACTCAATAAATGTTCAATAAATTATTAAATAAGTAAATAAATCTCTCAGAACCCCACACCTCTGTCTCTATTTATGGGTTTTTGGACAATAGGAGTCCTCTCTGGCCTCAGTGTTCCCAGCTCTACAATGGCAGGGTTCGACCAGACAGCTTTTGAGGGCATGACCTCTTTTTCCCCACAAGCTACAATGAGTCAGGGACCCCAGTGATGCTATCAGCTTGCTTAGAGCCAATCTGGCTAAAGAGGAAATTGAGACATAGTTAAGCAACCTCCAGGTCACACGGCATCTAATCTGTGTGGGCCAAATCTCTGACCCTTCATCATCGAGGGCCCTCCACACTCTCCACAGCCTGCCATGTGGATGCAGTCCAGAATTCTCAGGCACCGCACTATGCCCAGGCCACCAAGTCAAAGAAGAGCATGCCAGGCCAAGGGAACAGCCAGTGCAAAGGTTCTAAACAGAGGACGCGCCTGGCAAGCTGAAGGATGGCAGGGAGGCCAGTGTGCCAGGGTGAGCGAGCAGGGAGTGGTCAGAGAGAAAGGCCAGGAACAAGGGGGTCAGAGGGTGGAGGTCCTGGGGACTTGATGAGAACTTTGGCTTTAATCAGAGAGAAGCAGGGAGCCATTGCAGGCTCTTGAGCAGAGGAGTGGCAGGAACTGACTTAAGTTCTGTTCTGTTCTGTTTCGTTTTGCCTTGAGATGGAGTCTCACTCTGCCACCCAGGCTGAAGTGCAGTGGCGCAATCTTGGCTCACTGCAAACTCTGCCTCCCAGGTCCAAGTGATACTCTTGCCTCGGCCTCCTAAGTAGCTGGGATGACAGGTGCCCACCACCATGCCCAGCTAATTTTTGTATTTGTAGTAGAGACGGGGTTTCACCATGTTGAGCAGGCTGGTCTAGAACTCCTGACCTCTTGATCCACTCACCTCAGCCTCCCAAAGTGCTGAGACTACAGGCATGAACCACTGTGCCTGACCCTGACTTAAGTTTTAAAGAGATCCTTCTGGCTGCTGTGTGAAATACAGATTGGAAGTGGGGAGCAAGGGAAAAAACAGGGAGACCTAGTTTAGGTGAAAGAAACTGGTGGCTTGGACCAGAATGATGGTAGCAGAGGCAGAGGTCATGAGAAGTGGCCCAATTCTAGAAATATTGTAAAGGCAGGGAAACCAGGATTTGGGGTGTGAGAGAGAAGAGTCAAGGCTGCCCCTGGGGACTGAGCATAGGGAATGATGGTGTCTGCATCCACTGAGATGGGGATACAGCGGGGGTATGGGGTGTATATGGGGTGAATATGGGGTGAGGCAGATCAGGAATTTTGAGGAGGCAATTGGAAACCTGGATCTGGGATTTAAGACTGAGGACAGGCTTAAAGATGCAAATGTGGGTACCTTCAGCACATAGATGGCATTTAAAGTCAGGGCTGGTTAGTAAATGGAAGGTGATGTAAACTTCAGGGCCCCTGCACATATGAGCCCTTGGCAAATGATGGCCAAGCAGCCGTTGATGTGGCAGCTGTCGTTGAGAGGTGATCCTGGGGTTAAGCAGTAAAGGATAAAAAAGCACATGAAACAGCATGCACAGAGTGGGTGTGAGCAGGGTCCTCCCGCCTGGACGCGGTACCACCCGCCGCCTCCCGCCGCTCCTCTCATCTGTACTCCCTCCCTAGCTAATGCTGGTATTTTGCAAAAAGCACAGGTTTGGGGCCTGGGCAGGTCTGTCCTAGGCAAGTGCCCCACTTTCCCCATCTACAGTCTGTGCCAGGGCATGGGACCAGGACCCACAGGGAAGGAATCAGACCCAGTACAAATCCACCCCGACAGACCACAGGGCCCACCCCAGCTCCAGAGGTTCCTCCAGTGACCATAGGTGTGCTCCTTGCTCTCTCTGAGCCCTCCTCTTTACATTTGGAAATTGGGTGATGGAGCCATTCACCATCTAGACATAGAACTACCTGGGAGAAGGATTAACTTATGGTCCTTGTGTGACCAGATTGGGCCAAGCACAACCAACCAACCAAAAGGCAATCATAGCTGGGCGCTGCGGCTCACACCTGGAACCCCAGCATGTTGGGAGGCTAAGGTGGGCGGATCGCCAGACATCAGGAGTTCCAGACCAGCCTGGCCAACATGGTGAAACCCTGTCTCCACAAAAAAATACAAAAATTAGCTGGGCATGGTGGCTCATGCCTGTAATCTTAGCTACTCAGAGGTTGAGGCAGGAGAACTGCTTGAACCCAGGAGGTGGAGGTTGCAGGAGCTGAGATTGTGCCACTGCTCTCCAGCCTGGGCGACAGAGCAAAAGACTCTGTCTCAAAAAAGAAAAATAAAAGAAAAAAAAAGAGCAATCACATTTATAAAGCTTCTTCAAACAGAGTCTGGCACACAGGTAGTAAACAGTGACCATCCTCACTCACCCACCCTGAGAGTTGACTTGCAGGGGGCAGATGGAATCGAGGTCCTCAAAGCTCTCGGAAGTCATTATAAGAGGAATAAAAACAGCCAACATCTGTGCAGCTTTTCCCTGCACCAAATGCTAAACCATGTGATAGCTCATTTATCCTTAACTACTCTGTGAGCTTGGTCCTGTCCTTACCCCCATTATCGAGGTGTGAAAACTGAGGTCAGAGCCATGAAGAAATTTGCAGTGGGTTGTACAGCTAGGAGCTGTCGGGCCTTGAATCCCTCAGTCGCTCTGCCTCTGAGCTTCGTGATGGGCCTGGTACTGTCCTGGGCACACTGGGAAGGGAGGTGACCTGGGAAGCAGGTGAGTCTGGCTCGTAGGTGAGCCCGTCGCTCCCCTCCACCTACCTCTCTGTGCCCACAGCTGCCTGCCACTTAGGAAACCACAGGGTTAACCTAAGAGCTTCCAGGACCGTGCACAGGGTGATTTATTTTATTTGAAAAAGCTTAAAAAAGAAACCACCCTGTCAGGTCTTGTTTAGAAACCTGGACATTCTGAAAATATTGGTGAAGAGAGGGGGCTGCACCCCTTAGAAGATGCTTAGCAAAAGGGGTAATGTTAATCCAAGGTGACAGGGTTTTTTTTTTTTTTTCTCTCTCTCTCTTTTTTTTTTTTTTTTAGGCCAGAAAGGCAGGAAGTGCAAATTGCTCTTCTAGGGATCAACCAGCCCTGGGAGCAAGCTCAGGAGGCTGCCTGTGGGGACTGATGGCGGGGGGTGGGGAGGCAAGTGCTGGGGTCCCCTTCCCCAACCAGCTCCATTTCCCTGAAATTCTTTATCCGAAAGAAGTCTGTGATGACTCCACTTTCACAGTCACCACGTGTGAACATCATGGATGCTAGAGGCATCAGAAATTCATTATTTGGTCCAAACATGTCATTTTACAAATGGGAAACTTAGACCCAGAGAAAGGGAGTGAGGCGTTTACTCCATCACCCATCAGTCAATAAACACTTGTTAGAACCTTCCTTGTGAAGGTTCCCCTCCCACCAAGGTGACTAGGAAATTAGAAAGCGGGGCTGTGGCTTCCTTTGTGAGTTTGATTTAGATTCGAGTCCCTGATACGTGGTCTGGGCAGGTTATTTAGGCTCTCCAAGCCTCCATTTCCTTGGTAAAATGAAGTCAATAATCTGTAAACCCCACAGAGTCACTGGGAGAATTAGAAGAGGGAGATGTCACTGTCCCGTTCAGCTGCTGGGTTGCATGAACGAAAAGAGACTCCAGGCAGCTTCACCACATCCAAAAAATTAACTGGAAGGATGTGGGGATGGCTCACAGGAATTTGCCCAAGAGAAGTGAAGACATCTGTCCACACAAGGAGCTGTAACTGTAAGTGTATGGCAGCTCCATTCAAAATCGCCCAGAACAACCCCAGGGTTGTTCTCTACAACCTTGGTTGTACAGAACTGGTTACTGTACAAATAAATTGCGGTATATTCTTGCAACAGAATAGCACTCAGTAATAAAAAGGAATGAACTGCTGGTACCTGCAACAACAGGGATGAATCAAACGCATTACGGTAAGTGAAGGACGCCAGACACAAGGCTGTAGGCTGTGTGATTCCATTCCAGTGACATCTGGAAACACAGAACCACAGACGGAGTAACCAGAGCAGTAGCTGCCAGGGGCGGAGGGCAGGGGGAGAGCGCTGCCTGCGAAAGCGCACGAGGAGAATTCGGAGGCTGACGGAAATGTTCTGTATCGTGACCGTGGTGTAGTAACGTGACTACAAGTGTTTGTTGACTCACGGAACTGTATTGCATGTTATGAGTGAATTGCACTGTACGCAATACAACACGGGTGAATTCTATTGTATGTAAACTGTAACTCCATAAAAATGAAATAAACAGCTTTAAAAAGCCCCAACTTTAGAAAAGATGAGAGCTGACGTAGTTCTAGACGTGAACCAGAACATTTCAACCATTATTTAGAACTTGTGTCAAAGTCCCAGAGGAGAGTCTGACTGGCTGAGTTTGGGCCCCAGATCCCCGCTTAACTGGAGTTGGGTGGGGCCACTTGATTGACAGTTTGACAGTATCGTCAAGCCTACGGAACAGAGCTGTCAGCCAGAGGCAGAAGAAAGGACTTGCCGTGCCTGCAAAGAGGACACCACCAACTAGAGATGCCCGTACGTGCGTGTGAGGTTTACTGTTTTGGAAACTGAGCCCTGCCCTTCCAGGACTGAGGCCAAACCTCCCGTCTCCGGTGATGCTGGCTCAACGTGACTGCAGCCCCTTTGCCGATGCAAAGATCGGGATTTAAACTAACTGGGTCAAGCTGAATGTTCCTTCAGACCTACAAGCATTCAGTTCAGGCAGACGTCACTCAAGCGGCTCATCCAACAGGCAGGGGAAACAAGTGTCCAGTTTAGCCAAATGCGTTCAGTTGAGTCAAACGAGCTCCACCACTGCCCCCAAAGGGTCATTTATTTCCATGAATGAAAGTGTGTTTGACTCTTATTGACTGAACCGGGTGTGCCAGGCAGACACAGCCAATGACTCAGCCTCGAGGGAGGGATGCAGGGGAACGCGGTCGGATCCGGACGCCTCATCCCGCATGGCCAGGGGAGCTTGGCCAGGCACCCACGACGCAGGCTGGATTCCCCTTGCGTGATATTCTAGCCAGCACTTTGGGCACCCCTGCTTCACCCTTTCTGAGCTGGGTCATCTTGGACAACACACTGCAACTCTCTGAACCTTCATTGACACAAAGTAGATTTTTCAAGCACTTTCCAGGGTGGTGCTGCAGGAGCACTTTAAGACATAAACAGTTTGTGAGGTAAACAGAAACTCGGTGTACAGTCGTCAGAATTACGTTTTTTAGATGTGATTCAATTCTCATCTTGAATTTCTTCTTTATTCATCTGCTTGTTTATGGGTTTGGTTCTGTAAGACTGTGCCAGTATTAACAAAAGTATGTTAGGGGTTGATTGTGGATTTGGAAGGGGCATATTTAACTTTGTCTTTTATCTCCGACTATATTTTTTTCTATCTACTTTACCAGAATTTCTTTATTTTGGAGTATTTCCTTTTTAGTAAAAGCTCCATTCTAAATGTAACACAGGCTATTCTTTCCTTTGTAAAATTAATCTGTAATTGCCTAAGTGATACATAACATGATTTCTTCATGGAAACGTTTTCTCACCATTAAAGGTGAGAATTAAATATCACCGTCTGTCCCCCAGTTATGGTCTCCAATATCCCCTCCCACCACTACCAGCAATTTGGAGCGGATTTTTCCAAACTTTCTTCTGTATGTTTGCATTTGGATACTGTACGTATCTTTACTTATCTGTTCGTGTAGAAATTGGACAGTCTTGTGGAGTCACACCGCATGTCATGTCCTGCAGTGCGCTTTCTCCGCTCTGCGTTAGGACTTGGAATTCTTTTCACGTCCACACACAGAAGACTGTCTCTTCTCTTTTTTGACTGCTGAGTAATACTCCCAGGTACGGCTTCTTTATCCATCCCCCGGCCACTTAGGTTGTGAGGGGTTTTTGCCACAACAGAAAGTGCTGGAAAGGCCCCTCCCACACACAGCTCCCTGGGCACATACATGTGCCGTTTCTCTTAGGGTTTTTTAAATTTGAGAATGAGACAATATTTGCAAAGAGTTTCAAAGCTTTGTTCCTGGCTTTTTTATTTTAAATTATTCAAACATTTTTGAAAACCATGTTATTGAGCTATATTTCACACACCATAAAAGTCATGCATTTAAGTGTGCAATTCAATACCTTTTAGTATATTTACAGATTTGTGCAAACATCACCACTATCCAATTTTAGAATGTTTTGTTTTTCTTTCTTTCTTCTTTTTCTTTCTTTCTTTCTTTCTTTTTTGAGATGGAGTCTCGACCTGTCACCCAGGCTGGAGTGCAGTGGCGCCATCTCAGCTCACTGCAACCTCTGCCTCCCGGCTTCAGGTGATTCTCCTGCCTCAACCTGCCGAGTAGCTGGGATTACAGGCACGCGCCACCACGCCCAGCTAATTTTTGTATTTTTAGTAGAGACGGGGTTTCACCATGTTGGGCAGAATGGTCTTGATCTCCTGACCTTGTGATCTGCCCTCCTTGGCCTCCCAAAGTGCTGGGATTACAGGTGAGAGCCACCGCACCTGGCCTGCTTCCTTCTGTAGTGTTTGGAAGCCCCACCCTGACTCTGCCCTGACTTGCGGTGGCCCTGGGGAAGGTTGTCATCCCCTCTGAAGCCCAGCAGTGGGTATTCCTACTCTGCTACCCACACATCCCAGATCTGTCTTTTTTTCTTCCTCCCAGTGGCTGTCCAGGGATTGCAGAAGATATGATTGGGGGATAAGTCAGGCCCAGGTCTCTCATCTGTGGTGCAGACAGCAAGGGCTGAGAGAGGCCCCAGCACCTCACCCTGGCTTCTGGTCCTACCAGGAGCAACTGGTATCGCAAATCTTTTCAAACAGAGCTCCCAGGCTAACTCCAAGAACCTGACTTAGGCTTGAACAAGTTCTCTCTCTCTCCTCCTTAGAACCCCTGGTGCAGGTCATGAATTCATTCAACAAACCTTTATTGAGCAGCTACTAAGAGCCAGGTGGATAGAGGGAGACAAAGATACACAAACAACAGAACTTACACAAGATAGGCTGTGACTATGTGCTGTGGGTGTGGGGCCAAGGAAGCAAAAAGAAAGTCTCTGGGTGGGTTTCAGGAGGATGGGGCTTAAAGCCTGGGTTAAACTTTGATAGGTGAAGGGGAAAGCCATCCTGGGTGGAGGGCACAGCTGGAGCAAAGGCCTGGAGGTGGGTGTTCGCAGGGTGTATTTGGGGGCAAGTACCGTGTCTGGTGAGGCTGGAAGGGATGACTGTGGAAGAATGTGATTGAAGGGTAAGTTGGGTCCGCCCCGCAGGGCCTTCAGTGCCTTGTGAGGCCTGGGATGTGATTCCGACTTTCACAGAAAAGGAAACTGATGCTTCAGAGAAGAATAAAAGTGCCTGCCCGCCTGCTGTCCATCAAGCTCAAGGGGCTGGGACCCCATGCCGGCTGCAGGACTAGTGGAAGGGGGATGCACTGCACTTGGAGGGGGATACGTTGTGGGGTCAGAGCTGAGTACAAGATGACCAGGTCAGTTTCTCCAACTGCAAAGTGGACACACTGGAAAGATCCTCCCTCCCCATGCAGATGCCCTGCTCTCTGTCCCCCACAGCCTGGGACACCCAGATCCTGCCCCAGACAGGCCACTTGCTTGAAGAGCTTGAAAGGTCACGCCTGCCCCCTGACATTTTCCCTGAGTCCCATCCTACCACCCCTACTCCACCCCATCCCACCTCAGGGCAGTCTGCCCCACCCTCCTCACGCTCCCTCGTGCCAGACGCTGCTCATCCCATTAGTCAGCAGCTGGTAGAAAAGCCTCCAGAGGCCCCGGCAGACTCCTGCCCACCGTTCCTCCCTCCCTCTCCCATCAGCTGTCCAGGTCTGTCTCTGGCCTAGGGCCACCTTGTCCCTAAGAAGTGGCTGAGCTGAGCCACGGCCTGGAAGCCTGGGCATGCTGTGTGACCGTAGGCAGTTTCTCCAGCCTTTCCGAACTTTAATCTTTTTTCTGTAATTCGTTCCTTCCTTCTATTCTTCTTCCAGTCATCGGTAACTCATCCCCCCCTCCCAGGCCATAAACATGTATCAAGCGTCCAGTGCACGCCACGCACCATGCTTTAGGAGCAGAGGTGCAGTCCTCGGAGGCCTCACTTGCCGAAAGCTCTAGGGCTGGACATGGCCCATGCCCCTGAGCACTGCCCTGAGGGCGTGGGGTGACAGGACTGACCTCTGAACCTCAGGGGAGCAGGCACAGGCCCGCTTTCCCACTTCCTGGCTGTGCGGGCTTGGGTGACGCATTTCACCATGCTGACCCTGGGTTTCTCATTTAACAAATGAGAAGAATCATATTGTGAGGTTTAAGTGGAATGTCTGGCTGGGAATGGGTTATTCCAGAGTTTCTAAATATTCACCTTTGTCTCCACCTTAAGGCCTGAGAATCCTTGTGAAAGGGGCTAAATCTCTCTGATGCTGGGATTCTAGGTATCAGTGACTGTGGGAACAAGACTTGTTTCGGAAACAGAGTCTTTCTGAGCAACACCCGCCAAATATTCTACAATGACTGCAACCTGCTTCACCCACACATAGGAACCTCCCTTTTTTTGGAGAGAGTCCTGAGTCTTGATGACATCATCATGAAGCTTGGATGACTTTATTGAGTACTTACTGTGTGATTAGCACTGTAGAAACATGATCTCTAATCCCCAGTGACAGGGACTCTTACTATACCTATTTTATAGAGAAGAAAACTGGGGCTCAGAGAGGCCTAGCAACTTGCCCAGGCCACACAGCCAAGATTGACCTCAGAGCCCTCCTGTTCTGGTGTCTGCTCATTGCACAGCACTTCCCCTGGATGGATGACAAAGGGCCCCGACTGCGGATCTTGAGCCCATGATCAGCCTCTCTGGGACTCGGTGGAGTTTTGAATCGTTTAAGACAGGGCACGGTTTCCAGTCCCTTTGAACAGATGGGAAAACTGAAGCCCAGAGCGGGGCAAGGGTGCCTGGTCACGGGGACTGGAATCCAGGTCTCTGGGCCCAGCCTGGGGTCTGGCCTCCATCTGCCACCTTCCCAGAAGCCAGTCTTGACTCCAGCTGGCCCCATCCTGGGGTTGCTCAAGGCCATGCGTCACTCAGGTGGCCGTAGTTCTGTGGAATGTGGAAGAGGAAGTGGAGGCAGCTGGCTGGGTCGGGGGCAGGCCTGGAATTCTGTGCTAAGCTTCAAGAATATCACCTAATGGGATCCTTCTCACAGCCAGCATCCACTGGGAGCCGACCGTTTGCTGGTTGCTATGTAAAAACCCTCCGTAAATTAGCTTACTCAGTCCTCACGACACTGTGTGCAGTAGGTACCATTACTGTCCCCATTTTATAAATGAGGAAACTGAGGCACGGAGGTTGAGTGACTTGCTGTGTAGTGGACATGGCTACATAGTGAAGAGGCCAAAATGTAAACCCAGGGCGGCATGGCACACCCACTCTGCGTGATGAAGTCAGTCCAGGCCTGCGGGAAAAGGGAATAGAGACGTTCAGAATGGGGCTGCTGCTGCTGACGGAATTGACTATTTCTCAAATCAGACATTTCTGGGGGCTGGCGGTGAACCAGGCACTATGCTGGACACCATGATCAAGAAGAGTTTAAAAATCTTGGGTGGGCCGGGCACGGTGTTTCATGACTATAATCCCAGCTCTTTGGGAGGTCAACACACGCGGATCACTCGAGCTCAGGAGTTCAGCCTGGGCAATACAGTGAGACCCCTATCTCTACAAAAATCAGAAGTATTAACCAGGCATGGTGGTGCACTTCTGTAGTCCCAGCGCCTCAGGGGAGCTGAGGTGGAAGGATCGCTTGAGCCCGAGGGATAGAGGTGCAGTGAGCCAGGATCGCGCCACTGTTCTCCAACCTGGGTGACAGAGTGAGACCCTGTCTCAAAGAAATAAAAATAAAATACTTAGGTGGCTTCCTGTCCTCTAGGGAGCTCCCAGGTTGAGGGTTTTTAAAAGAAAAAGTACCTGGTGGAAAAGGCCAAACCCATCCTTTCATTTGGAACAGGGCTGACACCTGTGGAAACACAGCCTTCCTTCCATGGACCTGACTGTCCCTGCACCTCCTGTCTCTCCTTGGGGTCCTAAAACAGCTAGGTTCTGGGACACCGGCTATTTCAGTGCCAAGCCTCAGGGACCCCAGTTACTGCATGCTCACCATATACAAGACACGCAACCTCGGTCATTTAGATTGAGTCTTACTCAGGCCTGTGAGGGAGAGATTATTGCCCCCATTTTGCAGAGGAGGAGACTGAGGCCTGGAAAGCCAAAACCCTGCCCATGGCCACACAGCTGCTCAGGAGCAGAGTGGGAACTTGAGCCCTGGCCTCCTGACCGACTTCCTTCTGGGTTGGGTGATTCTCCTCACCCTGCTCTTTCCTCTAAGCTTTCACTGGCTGCAAGGAACAGTTCTGCAACAACATCTGTAAAATGGGGCGATTACGGGTCGGCTGGACCCAACACGGTGTCTGTGGTTTTGTTCACTGAGACTCCAGCCAGAGCCCGTTTGACCCAGGGACAAATATCCACGGAAGCAACCCGGGTTTTCCCCTGTGCCAGGTGTCACCTAGGAGTGGAGATGGGGCCGCTTTTATCATCCAAATTCATCAATAGATGTAGAGTTTGTTCTGGAAAAAGTGCTGGGAGAGCCCCACAGCCCTGTCTCTCCAGGAACCCTTCTGCTCAGGCCTCACAGTACGTTGGGAAGCACAAGAGACCAGGCGACCAGAGATACCAGGATGAGAGATGGGCTCCCTGTTTGCCAGGTTCAAGGAGTCCTAGGCTGAGTCCCTGGGAAGTTGGCCTTGCTCCTTTCTGGCACACAGTGGGCCCTCAAGAAAGCTCGGTGGATGGATAGAATGAGGGAGAGAGGGAAGAAAAGGCAGAGGAGGGATGGATGAAAGGATGAATTGGATGAATAGGCGGGTGGGTAGGTGTTGCATGGGTGAGTGGATGGATAGGTAGATGGATGGGTGGATGGATGGGTGGACAGATGGGTGGACGGATGGGTGGGTGGATGGGTGGGTGGATGGGTGGATGGGTAGATGGATGGGTGGATCAATGGGTGGATGGATAGGTAGATGGATGGGTGGATGGATGGGTAGATGGATGGGTGGATCGATGGGTGGATGGATAGGTAGATGGATGGGTGGATGGATGGGTAGATGGATGGGTGGATCGATGGGTGGATGGATAGGTAGATGGATGGGTGGATGGATGGGTGGGTTGATGGGTGGATGGGTGGATGGTGGATGGGTGGATGGGTGGATGGATGGGTGAATGTGTGGGTGGATGGGTGGATGGGTGGATGGGTGGATGGATGGGTGGATGGATGGGTGGGTGGATGGATGCGTGGGTGGGTGGATGGGTAGATGGATGGGTGGATGGATGGGTGGGTGGATGGGTGGGTGGGTGGATGGGTAGATGGATGGGTGGATGGGTGGATGGATGGGTGGGTGGATGGGTGGGTGGATGGGTGGATGGGTGGATGGGTGGATGGATGGGTGAATGGGTGGGTGGATGGATGAGTGGATGGATGGCTTAGGCAGATACAAGGATGGGTGAGATGTGAGGATTATCTGGGTTTGCTTCCGGGAGGGATATGGGTGTCTCATTTTTGCAGGTGCGTCTGCATGTCTGTACCTGAGTCCATGCCTGCATGTGGGTTCACCTCTGGGTAGCCACATCTTTGCGTGTCTGTGCATGCCCTCTCTGATTTTGGGTCCACATCTGACAGTAGCAGTTGGTGTTTGGAGGTCTGTGTGTGCGCCAGTTGCCTCTAGACACCTACTCATCTGCATCCACAGCTGTGTATGGCTCGCGGTCAAGGCTACCCGGCTATGTGTCAGGCTGTGTCTATGTCCTGGTGGGTCCCTACAATTCGAATCTGATTTTGTGTCCATGTCACTGTGTCTGTGTGTCCAGACATGTCTTCTGTAGTTGTGTCTGTGTGTATCTCCGCAGCCCCATCTCTGTGTGTCTGCATCCGCTCCCTGTGTATGTGCATCTGAGTGTGTGTGTGCGCACGCGTGTGTGTGTGTGCACGTGTGTGTATGTTGTGGGTGGGGGTGTCCTTGATCCCAGATCTGACCTGAGAGTCCACGCCTATGTGTCCAGGTGCTCCTGTGCACCCGGTTCCGTTGTGTGTTTCTGTGAGGGTGGTGCCTGTGTCTGTATCTGAGTGTGTGTGTCCAGGTGTCTGTTCTCCAAGGTCTGACTCTGTGGGTCCAGGTGTGTGTGTCCTGGGCTAGTGTGTGTGTCCCCGTTCGCTCCCCCAGGGGGCGCCCTCGCCCAGCCGCCGTCCCTCCCTCGGGCTCCGGTCCCCGGGGTGCGCCCCAGCGCCGGCGGCGTGGGCCCGGGACTGGGTAATGGGTGGCCTCCCAGGTCGCCGCCTTCCCGCGCGGCCCCGCCCTCGGCCCGCCCCACGGCGGGCTATAAATTGGCGCCGCGCTCCGCCTCGGCAGTGTCCGCAGCCCGTGGTCGCACTTGGAGGGTCCCGCCGCCAGTGGAAGGAGCCACCGCCCCCGCCCAACCATGGCTGAGGGTGAGTTTTAGAGTCAGCGCCGCCGCCGCTCAGGGGCCCCGGGGCTACCTCTCAGGTCTCAGGTGCCCCACGGGGAATTGGGGGTCAGGACCCGGTGGGATCTGAATCCCTAAGTCCTGATTTGGAGAGCAACAGGCAGACTGGACCGGGTGGGGAGGCGCGTCGGGGCTGCTTGAAGCCTCAGTTTCCCCATCCGCAGTGCATAATCATAAACCCTTGCCTCCCTAGATCAGGTGGTGCAATGGACCGGGAAGGAGTGTTGCAAACTGTAAAGTGCGGTCCTGGCAAATCACTGGCATGTGTTCTCCAACAGTCAGTGGGGGCTGGCTCCTGATGTGTGCCTGGAGCTGTACAGGGGGTACGGGCCTGGCCTCAGAACACCTAGGTTAGGGAGGTCCCTGCCAGCCGGAAGGGGTGTGCATGCCACCCCAGTGGTGTGCAAGACAAGCCTGGCTGAGTCCTTGGCTCCAGAGGCCGGAGAGGAGCGTTCAGCATCCTATGGGGGAGCCTTTGGAAACCAGGCTTGCTCTTCCCGCTCTCAAGTTCTGCAACCCTACACCCTGGCCACTTGTTGAGTCTCACCTATAAAATAAGGACAATAGTGTCAGCCTTTGGTGCATCCGTGAGGGCCGAGGGGCGTGGAACAGAGGCTTAATTAATTTCATACCAGTAAGCCCCCTCCCTCACACACACACACACACACACACACACACACACACAAGCAGCACTGTCTTAGCTCCCAGCAGGAGGGATTTCTACCATGAAGGATGTCACTGCTGGACCCAGAATCCCAGCTGGCTCTTCGGTCAAGTTCATCCAGGGATGGCTTCTGCACCCACTGCCTCCCCCGAGAAGGGGTGTGGGACGGGGACATGGGGCCGGTGGAGCAGGCGTGGGTGGCAGGAACTGTGGACCCGCCTGACCCTGCTGTGTGGTCTCAGCCACCCAGCTCCCAACACACTGTGATGTGTCACCTCGGTGGCCGCTTGTCCTCAATGCATCTTCTCACCCCCAAGCTCAAAAGCAGGACTCAGCGGTGCTGGGAAATCCTGGAGAAGCCAGTTATGACAAGCCCCCAGCCTCACGTCACAGTGGCCACTTCCGACAGAGGTCTCACTGGCCTAGAAGACCTAGACCCTTTCTCCGTGCAGAAATCCTATAAATCCTACGATTCTAGACCCCAGTGTTTCTGCACCTTTGGAGCTAGACATGATTTCTGGAAGCCCTTCTTCAGAGAACAGACTGAGAAAATGTCTCCCACAGCCCAGGGACTGGCCATATCGCCAGGGTCTTCCACAGGGACAACAATGACCTCTTTCCTACTCAAGCTCCCTGGGATTGAAGTTTCCAAAAACAGCATTTCCTTGGCCCAGCAGGCCAGCAGGAAGTTCTTCCTTCTGGCCACAGAGGTCTCTCCTGTTGCGATTCCAGGGGGACCGACATCCCTGATACTTCAGTGGCACGGAGCTCTCTGCCCCCAGGTTTGAGAACAACACAGGACATGGTGGGGGAGGGTCATAAGAGGGGCTGGGGAACAAACTCTGGGCTGTAGTGAGGTGGTTCCCAGGGCAGAATCCTACAGAATCCCACAGCTCTGGATTCCAGTCCCAAAGCAGCCACTTGTCCTGGGACCTGGGGCCACCTGGTGTCTTTTCCTACAAAATGGGAATTATGATGGCATCTATGTGAGGGAGTCATTCTGGGATTTAAGTTGAAATAATTCACACACAAGTCACCTTGCATCTCATTTTTAGAACAGTCGATGTCGGGCAGGAGACCTGGGCTGCCCCACGGCAAGGACCAACTTGCCGGGTGACTTCGAACAAATCCCTGCCCCTGGGCCTCAGTTGGACCACATGCTCTCCAGTGGCCCCACAACTAGGAGAGTCTGTCTTGTCCACTCCTTCCACCTTAAGATCTTCCCAGTCTTGACCTTGAGTGTGGCAAGGTTTCTGAGATTTGTTTTTCCCCCAGACTCCCACCCATCTGTCACCCTGACCTTGCCCTTGTCCTCAGCTCCATCTGAAACTGTAAATGGAACTTTCACATATCAAGCTTCTGTCTTGGGCTGGGCCTTGGGGAAGGGGTTCCCCAGTAGCCCCTTGAGACTTCAGAGGAAGAAGCACAGAGACGGGGAGACACTTACCCAGGCTCACACAGCAGCACAGCAGAACTAAAACCTACCTCTGGAAGTCTCCAAAGCTCCTCTCATGTTAAAAATGTTTCATTGTGGAGAACTGTTTAATCAATTCCTACGTCCTCATCACCCAGTCCTGACCACTGTGGCTTCTCCTGTCCCTGCCCACGTCATCTATTATTTGCAAGCAAATCTCAGACACCACTTCATGTCATCTGTAAATGTTTCACTGTATGTCTTTAAAGGATAAGGACTCTCAAATTAACAAAAATTCTTTGATATCACCATTATGCCATCAGTATTTAAATTTCCGGTTGTCTTATACATGTAATAAATCTTTTAAAATACTTTTTTGAAACCAAGATCCAAATAAGATCAATACATCACAATGGGTTTAAGTTTCTCTCTATAGGTTCTCTCTTTAATAGTTTTTTTTTCTTTTTTTCATTTTTCTTGCAACCTTTTGTTAAAGAAACTGGATCCTTTGTCAATAGTTTCCCAGTGTATGAAGCTTTTCAATTGCATCCTGGTTCTGTGTTTAACTTGTTCCTCAGCCCTGTGTATTTCCTGTAAATTGAAAGTCGGATCTAAAGGCAAAGCCCATGTAATTGACCTATACCAAATACTGACCCTGTTTAAACCAGAAGAACCCTCTCATAACAATAGAATAGCTCATGTTTATTGAATATTTATTACACAACAGACACTGTATGGGTTTACATACATTAATTCATTTCATCTCACACCAGCCCTGGGAGGTAGATACTGCCGTTCCCCATGGCTGCTGGAGATCACACAGCTAGGAAGTGCCACAGGGGGTCACAATCTTGTGATTAAAAGATTTAGGGAAAGCTAGGCACTGTGGCTCGTGTCTGCACTTTAGTAGGTCAAGGCAGGAGCATCGCTTGGCCCAAGAGTTCAAGACCAGCCTGGGCAACATGGCAAAACCAAAAATGAAAAAATTAGCTGGGCATGCCCCTATAGTCTCAGCTCATGGATAAATGAAAAAATTAGTCATGCTCGTCTGTCCTCTCAGCTACTCAAGAGGCTGAGGTGGGAGGATCCCCTGGGCCCAGGAATTCAAGGCCACAGTGAGTGATCATACCACTGCACTCCAGCCTGGGCAACAAAGCAAGACCTTGTCTCAATTAAATTAAAAAGAACATAAAAGGGTTAGGGAGATTGGGCCCTCTCCAGCCCCTGTGTGACAAGGGCTGTGGAGAGAGGTCAGCAGGGAGAACAGCCGTGCTTCGTGGGGAGTAAGAGGGCATAAGGCCCCCGTCCAGGGAGGGCAGATTGTCGCTGGGGCTCATAGCTGTGCTCCCAAGGCTCATGCCTCTCCTTCTGTTTCTGTAGAGCTGATCTTGGAGAGGTGTGATCTGGAGCTGGAATCCAATGGCCGAGACCACCACACGGCCGACCTGTGCCGGGAGAAGCTGGTGGTGCGACGGGGCCAGCCCTTCCGGCTGACCCTGCACTTTGAGGGCCGCAACTACGAGGCCAGTGTAGACAGTCTCACCTTCAGCGTCGTGACCGGTGAGTACCCGCAACCCCACTCCACCACCACCATCACCACTTCCTCTCTCTCCACCCCGACATGCCCCAGACCCCTGACAGATAACAGGACAAATGACTTTACCCCTCTTTGTTCCCTGGAAGATTGCCACCTGTCACTAGCCCCATTTTAGAGATGAGGGAACTGAGGCCTAGAAAGGGAGGAGATGTCATGGTGGACCACCAGCTTTGTGAGCAAGCCTGTGCCGCTGGCCACCTGAGCTGCTGAGAGCCTGCAGGTCAGCCTTCGACCTGGAAAGTTGATCAAGATCCCATTCACAAGCCAGGCATCGTGGTGCATGCCTGTAATCCTGGCTATCTGGGAGGCTGAGGTGAGAGGATCATTTGAGCCCAGGACTTTGAATCCAGCCTGGACAACACAGCAAGACACCACCTTAAAAGAAAAAGGAAAAAGATCCTGTCTGCCCTTTCCCATATCAAAACAACTTTCTAATCTCTCTGCTGCCTGAAATCCATGCAACCCAGCCAGGCACTGGGATCAGGCTCAAATCAGGCCTGGGTGGCAGAGAAAGAGCCCAGCTGGCTTCGGCCTTCTATGTGGGCAGTTCTGTGTCCCAGCAGTTCACTCTCCAAGCATTAGGAGGCTGCCTCAATCTCCAGGGCTGGACAGAGAGACCTGGATTCCAGTGCAGGCTGGGCTGCCCACCTGCAGTGTGACCTTAGGCAGATTACTTAACCTCTCTGAGCCTGAGTTTCATCATCTGAAAGGCCTCACATGGGAAGGTTGTTAAGTGTCTGCTATAGGGGAGGGCCTGTGGTTGTTTGCAGCTGTTGCTTATCTTTGTACTGGGGCCCCAGGGATAGGTAGAGGGACGCCGAGACCCCAGCCATCTCACCCAACAGATGTGTGCTGCCCGTTTTCTTTGTTGGCCTTTCCTGGGAAAATGGCCTCAAATGCCAAATCAGTTGGGCTGGGATCTGGTGGGAGCCACTCCCTTGAGGTCAGTGAGGGGCCATCTGGCTGGGACTCGGGGTGGGAAAGGCCAGTGCTTTCTGAAGTCTCTGAGGGCAGAGATGGCAGCAAGCATTCCTTGGCTGAGGCCTGCGTGGACCTAGAAGGCCGTTGATAAGGCTTATCATGGGGACTGCAGGCTAGCCTCGGATTTCCCCTCCGAGCCTCTCCTCCCTGCCCCTGTCCTCCTGGTAGAGGCACACCCACTTCCCAGGGGCTCCCCCACAAGCACACTGGCCCCTGTAGGGCCCTTGCTAACAGAGCCGAGGAACCCCCAGCAAGTCTCTGGTCTTCCAGCCTCAGTTTCCCCTTCTACGAAGTGGAAAGTTAGAGTACATGGCAGTTAAGGGCTGGGTCTGGTGACCTGAGAAGAGTCAGGCTTGGGATAGTGAAAATCACGACATCCGTGGAGCTGAACACATGCTTGCCTCGAATCTTTGCAGCTAGAAGTATAAAGGATTGCATTTTGCAGATGGGAAAGCTGAGGCTACGGAAGGTCAGTGACTGGCTCAGGAGGGGCCGTCACACAGCGAGTTAGGGACACAGAAGGCTTCAGACCCCAACCACAGAGTGAGGCGCTCCATCCCTTTGTCCCTGCAGCGGGCACATTTATCACCAGTGCCTGCCAGGGCCCCGTGTGCTCCTCTGTGAGATGGCACGGTAGACGAGCCGCTGGCTTGGGCAGTCTGTGATTTCTCCTTTCTTTTTTATTTATTTTTCTTTCTTTTTTTAAACTCTTATTTTAGGTTCACGGGTACATGTGCAGGTGTGTTATATAGGTGAACCTGTGTCACGGGGGTTTGCCGTACAGATGATTTCATCACCTAGATACTAAAGTGTTATTTTTTCTGCTCCTCTTCCCGCCCCCCTCCACCCTCAAAGAGGCCCCGGTGTGTATTGTTACCTTCCCCCGTGCGAGTCCACGTGTTCTCGTCCCTTCGCTCCCACTTGTAAGGAGAACGTGTGGGATTTGGTTTTCTGCTCCTGCGTTCGTTTGCTAAGGATACCACCTGCTTTTCCCTTCTTTCCCTCTCCAGGCGCCTTTCTCCTGTCCATCTCTAACTGTCTGGGCGGCATAGTGTTAGCTCATTAGGGCCCTGAGTTGGGGTTGGGTGAAGGGTAGCTGACCCTCCCACCCCAGCAGCTAATCTCCATCCTCCAGTCCCCACCGACTTATCTCAGCCCATAACCAACCTGCCCTGGTCACTTCCGCAGCCCCTGTAGGCAGCCACGGAGGAGCCCAGGGCTCAGTGCACACAGCTTCCCTGTCCAAGCAACCATGAAATTCCCAGGGCCTGGGGAAGCCTGAGGGACAATACCAGGAAACCAGCTCCCCCCACCAGCTCCAGGCCTGACCTGGTTCAGCGCCCGGCTCAAGGCCTGGCCAGGTGACTCTGCTGCTGTGCGGGAACATTCTAGCTTGTGATGGGAAACTGAGGCCCAGAGACGCAGGAGAGCTGGCGAAGGTCACTCAGCGAATGGACTGTGTGGCCTGATCCCACACATTCCCAGATGTTGTGTTTTCACCCAGACAGTTAGAGACCTGACAGACTCTGTTATGGGGTCCGGACCACACTAGACAAATGCCATCCTTGTTAGAGCAATAAAGCTCTGCTTCCCTCCAAGGCGGGGTCGGGGTTTGAGGGGTGTGGAGGTGGCAGTGAAGTGAGGTCAGACTGGAGGAGTGAAAGGAACCCTTATGTGGCTGATCGAAGGCTTTACTCTGGAAGGTTCTGCTCACACACCCCATCCCAACCCAGCCACCATGGTCTGGGATAGTGGCCAGGGCGCCTAGGGTCCCTGTGGTCATTTGGGCCCCGAGTGGTCCTCATGGAAGCCCTGGTCCCGCAGAGAGGATGGTGTGGAACCACAGCCAAGGAATTTGTGAAGCCAGCTTATGTGAGTGGCGGGCGGACTGGGGGGACAGCCTGTCCTTCTCCTGCCCCCCAGGGACCTGGGAAAAAAAGGGGTTAGTATGTGTGCATGGTTGCCCCAAGATAGAGAAAAAGGGAAGTGCGTTTCCTGACTTGTCCCCGAGGGTGACATGTTGACAGCGACAGTGGCGATGGGACCTGGCCCAGGCCTGTAGCCACGGAGACCAGATCATCGAGCCTCCGAGCCAGGATGGTTCTGAGATTGAAAAGAGCGCCCTTAAGAATTATGCTGGGACCCCTGGCATAAACTGAGGCTGTCCTGAGCAAATGGTGCTCCATGGTCACCCCAGCGCCACCCCCTCAGCCTCAGTTTCCATATCTGTGAAGTTCTTCAACTGAACTAGACGATCTCTACACTCCACTCCAGTCCTCACAATCTGCTATTTGGCCTGAGAATTCAGATGTTTAGTGGCCCCTTTTAGTGACACAAACGATAGCTCACATGTCCTGCATAATTACTGTGAGCTGGTCACTGTTGGGAATGCTTTCTATGAACTCTCACAGAACCCTCTACACAGAGCTGGGAGGTGAGCATGAAAACTGAGCAGGACTACCTATGATTTCCCTAGCACTTACTACACACCAGGCGCCTGTGGGATGCTTTGCATACCTGTCCTCTTTAAGCTTCACAACAACCTTATAGGGAGGCACTGCTGCTGGCCCATTTTACAGATGAGTAAACTGTGGCATAGAGAAGCTAGTAACTTGTCTGTCACAGAGTCCGTTTCAAACCTGAGACTGGACCCTCCCAGGCATGTGGCCTAAGCCCGTTTTCTTCTTGGGTGAGAAAACAGATCAGAGAGGCCTGGTGATGTGGCCCAGGTCACACAGTGCTCAGAGGCAGAGTCGGGGAGCCAGACCCAGGGTGGGTCTGGGACCCCAAACCTGCACGGCTCCTCCCCGGACGCCAGCTCTGGAAGTTAGGGAACATTCAAAGGCTTCCAGTCGGCTGCTGGCACTTGGGCAGGGCCCCAGAGGCCTGGATCATTCCTGTTAGTTCATGGTTACGTTTGAGCTGGGTGTGAGTGGGGCTGGCCGGCAGGGAGGAGGGGGCTGGGGGCTGGGAGGGGGCCCCTGGCTGAGCAGGCCCCAATAATGCCAGCAGCGGGTGGGCAGAGCTGCAGGGAGGGAGATGGAAGAATAAAAATAAACTCTCCCGGGCACCCGCCCAGCCAGGCACAGAACGTCCTCGGTCTCCCCTCCACCGCCCATGGCCAGAAAGCGGCCAGCCCCTCCTCGCCGTGCCCTGCCCGTGACTCAGACTTGCCTGCGGGGGCGGGGCCCTCCCCCCACCTGGAAAAGCAGCTGCGTTTCAGAGAGTGCACATCACTGTACCTTTGAGAACTCGGCCAGAGTGTCCTCTTTGGGAAGGAGAGGCACCGTAGAAGACCACCAAGAGCAGCAGACCCCTTCAGATGCGACCTTGGCCACAAACTCCTAGGGTATCCTTGGGAGACCCCTTCTCTCTCAGCCCCAGTGTTCTCACCTGGGCAAGGGGTCTCAAAGGAAGCCGGTGCTTCATAAAGTGTCAAAGGCGATAGGAAGGTGAGGGGTGGTTCTGACCGGCGTCTCGGAGCTGCCTATGGAGATGCGGGGGACAGCAGTTGGGGGGCTTGGGACGCCAGCCGGCATCCTTCACGGCCCGACAGCAAGGGGTTCTCAGCGGGCTGAGGTCCCTTCCTGCTCAGCATCTGGGCTTCCTTCTCTGAAAGGAAAAGCAGGATGTGGCCAGGCACAGTGGCTCGAGGCTGTAATCCCAACACTATGGGAGGCTGAGGCGGGCGGATCACCTGAGGTCGGGAGTTGAAGACCAGCCTGACCAATATGGAGAAACCCCGTCTCTACTAAAAATACAAAAATTAGCTGTGCATGGTGGCATGTACCTATAGTCCCAGCTGCTTGGGAAGGGGAGGCAGGAGAATCACTTGAACCCGGGAGGCGGAGGTTGCAGTGAGCCGAGATCACAGCACTGCACTCCAGCCTGGGCCACAAGAGCAAAACTCCGTCACAAAAAAAGAAAAAAGAAAGAAAAGAAAGGGTAGAGGGTTTAGGCAGGAAAGGCAGGCCCCAGGGCATCTTGCTGAATCCTTGTCTATGCTACACAAATGGGCCAGGCGACCCCAGCGAGAGGGATGGGCCTGTCAAAGTCGTGTCATCGAAGAGCAGTGGAGCTGGGGCGTGGCTCCGGGCTGCGTGGTCCTCTCTCAGAAGGAAGCGCTCTAGTTGAGGATGTGCTGTGTGCCTGTGGCTTTTTATGCATCCCCACAGAACCACTTCGAAAAGCTGGGGTTCAAAGCCCCCCTTTACAGATGAGGAAACCGAGGCTCAGGGAGATAAAACTTCTTGCTGAAGTTATTTCAGTGGTTAGTGGCAGAACTAGGCCTGGAGCCCCAGCCGGGGGACCCCAGGTGGGTGCCCTGCCCTGCCCTGCCAGCCCTGCCCACCCCTAGCACATGGCTACTGCTTCTCCTTCCACAGGCCCAGCACCCAGCGAGCAGGCCGGGACCAAGGCCCGGTTTCCACTGCAAGACGCTGTGGAGGAGGGGGGCTGGACGGCCACCGTGGTGGACCAGCAGGACTGCGCCCTCTCGCTGCAGCTCACCGCCCCCGCCGACGCCCCCATCGGCCTGTATCGCCTCAGCCTGGAGGCCGCCACCGGCTACCAGGGCTCCAGCTTCGTGCTGGGCCACTTCACCCTGCTCTTCAACGCGTGGTGCCCAGGTGAGCCAGGCTTCCCCTGCTCACAGCGTTGGGGTGGGCAGGGCGGGATCCACCCATGAAGGCCGTTGGAGCTGGAAGAACAGGGGTAAGAGACACACATAAAGGGGACTGCGTGAGGCCCGCTGTGCCCCAGCCTAACAAAACCCTCAAGACAAAAAGGCAGGGCATGGTGATCTATGCCTGGAATCTCGGCGCTTTGGGAGGCTGAGGAGGGAGGATCACTTGAGGAAGGCAGGAGTTTAAGACCAGCCTGGGCAACAGAGCAAGACCCTGTCTCTACAAAAAAAATTTAAAAGTAGCTGGGTGTGGTAGTGCACGCCAGTGGTCCCTGCTCATTGGGAGATTGAGGTGGGGGATCACTTGTGTCCAGGAGACCGAGGCAGCAGTGACCATGATGACACCACTGCGCTCCAGCCTGGGCGACCCTGTCTCTAAAAAAATAGAAAGGAAAGGAAGCAGAATGATACGCCCAATTCCACGTATTTACCGAGATACTTCATGCCCCGTTTGAGGCCTGCATGTTCCCAGGCCACTGTCAACTAGGGCTTGGCAGTGTCTTAGTTTCAAAAGCCTCCCATCAGGAATAGAGTGCCCAGCTGAAGCCCAGGCCCGGGCACTATGTCCTGCATCTGATCTGTTTCATGGGCCCTTGTTTTTTTTTTTTTTTGAGATGGAGTTTTGCTCTTGTATGCCAGGCTGGAGTGCAGTGGCATGATCTCGGCTCACTGCAACCTCTGCCTCCCAGATTCAAGCGATTCTCCTGCCTCAGCCTCCCCAGGAGCTGGGATGACAGGTGCCTGCTACCACGCCTGGCTAATTTTTGTATTTTTAGTAGAAATGGGGTTTCATCATGTTGGCCAGGCTGGTCCTGAACTCCTGACTTCAGGTGATTCACCCACCTCAGCCTCCCAAAGTGCTGGGATTACAGGTGTGAGCCACCACACCTGGCCAAGGTGAGGGCCCTGTTTTAAATCTCACCCAGACTGGTTTGGGGAAGGGAAACGGGGAGGTGAGGTTGGAGGGCGGGCTGGGGTGAGGGGTGAGTAGGAGCAGTTTGACCACCCAGCTGCCTCCTTACGCACTACCTTGTCGGGCCTCTCAACAATCCCAAGGGGGAGATGTCAGCGTCCCCACTTCACACACAGGAAGCGCCGGCTCGGAGAAGGTAAGTGGTCTTTGGAACCTCTTTCAATAAATAAGTGGACAATCTTGGACAAAACTAGAAAGTGAGAGGGGAGAGTTTGGAACAACGGAAACTGACTTGAGCCAGGGGGAGGAGCCAGGGGTTGTCAGTCACCTCCTTGCTGGGCCACTGCTTTTTTTTTTTTTTTTTCTTCTTCTCTATTTTGAGGTACTTTATATTTGAGCGGAAAGCTTTTAAATTTTTCTCCTTTCCGTATTTTGATTTTTATTTCCAATAGTGGTAAGCCATGAGAGCATTCTCTTTAGAAAAGCTTCAAGACCAGGTGCAGTGGCTCACGCCTGTAATCTCAGCACTTTGGGAGGCTGAGGCGGGGGAATCACTTGAGCCCAGGAGATTAAGACCAGCCTGGCCAACATGGCAAAATCCACCATCTCCATAAAAAATACAAAAATTAGCTGGACACGATGACACACCTGTAGTCCCAACTACTCAGGAGGCTAAGGTGGGAGGATCGCTTGAGCCCAGGAAGTCGAGGCTGCAGTTGGTTGGGATCATGCCACTGCACTCCAGCTTAGGCGACAGAGAAAGACTCTGTCTCAATAAAATGGAAGGGGAGGGGAGGGAAAGAGAGCGGAGGGGAGGGGAGGGCTTCAAGCCTATAGAGAAATGGCCCCCACCTTGACTCCTCCTCCTGGGGACACCATTGTTAGACATTTTGTGGGGGCTCACCTCCTTAGGTCAGTCTGTATGTGCCCGGAGAAATTGCTGTATTTTACAGGTATCTCTGTCTCTCTATCTCAAACATAAAAGGATCCCACTGGGTACATCAACCTACATCTTGGTTTTTTCCCCCTCGAGAGACGGTGTGAGGATCTCTCCACATTGGTCTGCACACATCTATCTGCTCATTCATTCTTTTTCTTTTCTTTTCTCTGGAGACGGAGGCTTGCTCTGTCCCCCAGGCTGGAGTGCACTGGAGAGATCTTGGCTCACTGCAACCTCCACCTCCCGGGTTCAAGTGATTCTCCTGCCTCAGCCTCCCGAGGAGCTGGGACTACACGCATGCGCCAACATGCCCCACTGATTTTTAGTAGAGGCAGAGTTTCACTGTGCTGGCCAGGCTGGTGAATTCCTGACCTCAGGTGATCCGCCCGCCTCAGCCTCCCGAAGTCCTGGGATTACAGGTGTGAGCCCCTGCGCCCGGCCACATCTGCTGATTCTTTCTAAGGACCTCAAGTGCCCTGTGTCTTGCCCATGTGGATGGGGTCCAGCCCCTACTGATGGCCACGAGGTTGTGCCCAGAGGTTCATCACGCGCAGGGATGGTGTGTCAATGAGCACCTTGCTTCCTACTCTGTGGCCAATGAAATAATTGCTTGGGACAGAGTAGCCTTCCTAGACCCCACCATAGGCTTGTTTCGAATTTCAGTCCATCTGCAGAGAGTCGCAACCAGTTGGCAGCTCTGCCAACGAGACAGGAACTTGCCGACGTCCCCACCCTTGTCCATGCCACAGGGTTTCAGAGTTCAGGGAATGGGGAGTGTGGTTCTGGGGGATGGCTCCCTTCCTCCTACTTGGCCTCACCCAGCGGGTTGGAGTGGCGGTCAGCCAAGTGGCACAGTGACTAAAGTGACCCACATCCCAGGGCGGGAGCCGTGGAGCTGGTGATGCAGAAGTAGGAAGTTGGACCGGGGTGAGCTCAGGGCCGCCACGGGAGGAAATCGGTCTGGTGGGTGGGAAAGGTCTGCCTGGAACATGGGACCCTCCTGTACCTCAGCTCCAAGACCAACGCATCGAGTGCCAGTTGTGTGCAAGGCTTCACGTCCCCAGGGCCCCCACCTTTACCAGATGGAGACCTGAGCTGGGGACATCACAGTCTTGGCATCCTGAGCTGGAGTGCGGACAAGTCGACAAATGCTGACACTCATTCTAATGTTGAAACACTGGATTCTCCTTTCTCTTTCACTCTTTATCCCACATCCCCCGGCTGCTGCAGAGCCATTATAGTTCATTGACTTCAAGGTTAATTTCTATAGAAGTTTCCGGAGCCAAAGAGCAGAATACACAAGAGATTTGGCCTCTTTCCCGTTTCTCTTCACTGTGATGAAAGTGCGCTGCTGGTCGCTGCAGATGGGCGTGACAAAGCCCAGGGGTCTGAGGGTCCGGCAGCTGCTTCCTTCCCGGGCCAGCTTCTCCGTTAGACCTGGCAGGCACAGCGCCTGGGGCACGAGAAAGTTTTAAGGGCCCGTGAACATGTTTTAATTGATTTTTGAATCACAAGAAAAAAATGAACATTTAAGTTGAACAATCGTTTCTAATATGTAATATTGAGATCGCTGTCTTTAATGAAGGCAGTCATAAAATTCAATTACTTTTTTTCTAATGGAGGAAGGAATGTATGAAGTCAAGAGGGCCTGGGGCTCACCAAAGTCATAATGGGGCTCCAGAGCGCTCCTTCTCGCCCTCAGTTTCTTCATCGGTGAAGAAGTCAGTAAGACCAGTCTGACCTTTGGGCTCCTACCATCTGGCCCCAACTTCCTCAGCCCCCTTTTATCCCCTCACTGGCCACAGACAACTAAATGCCCTGCATTTTCCAGCAGCCAAAGCTTTGTGCTTTCTGGTCCTCTGCTTAGAATGCCACCCTCCAGGTTCCAAGTCTCTAAACCTTAATCATTTTTCAAGACAACATTCAGATGCCACCTCCTCCAGGGAGCCCTCTGTGACTCCCTCAAGCCGGACAGGAGCCCACCTCTGCTGAGCTGCAGGAACCCTTTCTTGGCCTTCCCCTCTGCTACAGAGCTCTCTTTACCTTGAATCAGGCTCCTCCCTCATGCTACTCAGGGCTTTAGTTTCCAAAGCACCTTTCAGATCTGCATTTTGTCAGTGAGGTGTTAAGGTGGGCAGAGAAGGCGAAGTAGCCTGCCCAGGGTCACACAGCAAATGAGGATCAGGAGTTTCCTGACTCCTGGCCCAGTGCTCCTCCATCTCTAGTCTCAGTTTTGCCAGCTATAAAATATTCCTGAGCCTTAGTTTTCCCATCTTTAAAATGGGGCTTCCAAGGATTCCTTCTTCATCAGGCTCTTCTGGAGATTAAATGTACTAACGGAGGTCATCCATGTATCACAGGTCCCGGCACGTGCTGAGTGTCAGAGAAATGGCAGCCTTTGTTGTGGCTAACCGATAGCACAGTATCTCACTGATGTGGGATTATTCATTAGTGGTTACTTTTTCTAATTAGTGGTTACTTTTTCTAATTAAAAGAAGGAAGGATCCCTGAGACACTGGCTTGGCCCAGGGAGTTGGCATCCTTGACCGCCAGGTTTGCAGGGACCCTGGGCCTCACCAGACGCAGAGCTGAGGCCCCTCTCTTCCTGCCCGCAGCGGATGCTGTGTACCTGGACTCTGAAGACGAGCGGCAGGAGTACGTCCTCACCCAGCAGGGCTTCATCTACCAGGGCTCGGCCAAGTTCATCAAGAGTGTACCTTGGAACTTTGGGCAGGTAAGTCCACACCCTGTCTCTCCAAACCATCTCAGGTCCTGTGTGTCTGGGGGCAGCCAAAGCTGCACAGGTGGGAGTGAGTCACAGAGTCACCCACTTCATGCTGTCAGGGATGCAAAGGCCCTAACATGGCTGAAGGTTCAGAGAGGGCCAAGGCTGGCCTGAGGTCATGCAGCACAGGCAGCGGCCCTGGATTTAAGGTGGGGAAAGAACTAGGAGAACCTTTGGGAGCTGTGAAGTTGGTTGGTATCCTGGGAGGGGGAAGAGGGAACAGTAAAGCTCACATATTAAAATAACAGGCAGTACTTGAGGGCACTCACTATGTGCTAGGCGTGTGCTAAAAAGGGGCTTTAAACCCTCACCCAGATCAGTGGTTCTCAGGATCACCGGGAGGGTGTTAAAACACTGGGTGGGGGCTGAGAATTTGCTTTTCAAACAAGCTCCCAGGTGATGCTGATGTTGCTTGGCCAGTAACCACACTTTGCAAACTGCCAATCTGGCTGTATCTGTTGGCTACTGCTGCATAACAAATGTTGGAAATAGATGTTTGGTGCCGCAAAGAAAAATCAGCACTGAGACAAAGGATCTTTTCACAATGCAATTTTTGTTTCGTGGACTGTAGGACCGGTACTCTCATTAGCCATCTTCACGAGAGTACAATGAACAAAGGAAAACAGATACATTTATCCCTGATGCATTTAGGTTTGTCCTTACTGCTGTGTCTGATCTCCGTTGGCTGGAGCCAGATGGAGATTTAAACTAGATCACAATTTAAACTAGATCCCAATTGGCTAACGACTTAAAACTTTTCTAAACAGGTAAAAGCCATGGAGAGCTGGGACATGCCTGTGAGCACGTCCAGCACTGATATCTTGGTAAAAATTTCAAGCACATAGAGTGTACTACGTGCATGTAGGCATGGCATGTCTAGCAGCTACATAGGATAGGGCTTAACAAAGATTTATCAGTACACTTATGATTTATTCTTTAACAAGAAAGGAAACTTTAAAAAAGGAACTTTTCTACTTCCCACAACAAACAAGCCTGAAATTTAGGGGCCAAAGACAACAATCACTTATTATTTCTCACAAATCTATGGGTCAGCCACACATGCTGTCTGGGCTGGGCGTGGCTGGCCTCAGCTGATGGCTCGTCTCTGTTTCACATGGCTTCTCCCTCTCCAGCTGGCCAGCCTGGGCTGGTTCTCTAAACCAGTGATGATATATTTCATTTATCATCCAGCGACCTGTAAAAATTCTTGAGACTCTGCTGGAAAAACTCACGAAGCAAGAACCGTTGCACCCCTGGCCACTCAACCTCCCGGTGTGTCAGGAGGTACTGGCCTCCTGGGGTGGGGTTCCCCCTGAGGCTTCCCCCAGCAGCCTCTGTGTCAGGTTCAATGTTCAGGGCCAAAGGATCCTGCCCCGAAACCATCGGGAAGTCTTCGCCATATAATCTCAGGCTTTGACCAAAGTTTTCTCAGCTGAATATTGTGACGATAATTGCAAAACTCTCTGCCCAGCAACCCTGTAGCCTGCTGTGGGATGTAAATGAAATGGTATGACCGTGATGCATAAAATACATCAGAAAATGAATTGGCTATTACCTTTCGGGGCTTTTTATTCTCTCTTGAGAAAGAGAACAAAGCCAGATTCTTCCTCTATTTCCTAAGGTCCTGTCTTGTATCCAGGTTTGTGCCGGGCCATGGGACATGGCCCTTGCAAAGCTTCTGGAGGTGATCACACTCCAGGAAGACAAGACCTGGAGAAGGGAAGGAATAATAGCCTATGGGTGTCAGAGGCGGGGTCTTGAAGTAGGGAACATTTGAGCTGGGCTTTGAAGAACAAGTAGGAGTTTGCCAAGCAAGGAGGTGTGTGTACGATATACTAGGCCAAAGGAACTATGCAAGAGCTCAGAGGTGGGGAAGTTTATGTCGTGCCTGAGAGGTAGGTTGTAGCTCGGGGCATACCTTGCGTGTGAAGGAGCCCCAAGAGATGAGGTTGGAGAAGGCAGCAGTGTCCAGAGTGTGAACAGCCCTGAACATCAGGCTGATGGCAGTAGGGAGCCACAGACGGTTCACAACACAGAAGGCTACTGTGCAGCTTGGAGGGAGACCTGGACCCGGAAAGGACCACAGAGAAGGGGGGAAGAGAGCAGACAGAAGGGCCCCTGAAGGTGGGTAGTCCAATGGAAGGTGACAAGAAGGGGTCCTGCTTTTGAGAAAGATGACATTTGAATGGCAAGGATGAGAAGGTGTGAGCCCTGCAGAGAGCAGCAGGAAGAGCATTCCGAGCAGAGGAAATAGCACGTGCAAGGGCCCTGGGGCAGTGAGCCTGGGCAGAGTGTCCCTGGGGGCCGCGGGGACACTGGGCTGCGCACTCCATGGGCTCTGCTCCAGATTCCCAGATCTCCCCAACCAGGCCCTGGATGAAGACTGTCACCCCCTTGTCACACGTTCACAGCTCACCCAGTCATTGTCCCACTCCATTCCCTCCTGGACCATGAGAAGCTGCCACCAGAGAGATTTGTGAGACTCAACCAGAGCCTCCCAGTCTGCTGTGTGGGACAGAGCAGGAAACAGCTGCTGAAAGCTTCAAGGAAGGCTTCCTGGAGGAGGTGGCTTCCCAGCTCCCTGTTTCTCTTCTTGTTTCCTCTAACACAGTTTGAAGATGGGATCCTGGACATCTGCCTGATGCTTTTGGACGTCAACCCCAAGTTTGTGAAAGACGCCGGCCGCGACTGCTCCCGCCGCAGCAGCCCCATCTACATAGGCCGGGTGGTGAGCGCCATGGTGAGTGGCAGGGCCCACAGGGGGCTCCCACAGGCCCCTCCCCCACAGTGGAGACACAGGCCATTCACTGTGCTGGGGGCGGTGGGGGTACCCGGGAGACGGGTAAGTCTCAGGGAAGAAACCCTATATTGGAAAGACAGGATTTGCACAGATGAGGGTGATGCCGTGAGGTCCCCCAGAGCAACTCATTTACTCATTTCTTCAGCAAATATTTATCAAGTACCACCTGCGTCCTAGGCACTGGGGAGAAGCCGAGAACAAGTCCTGTGTGGCCTCTGACTTCATGGAGACTGTGTTTCAGGGGGTAGCGGGGAGGAGGCTGACACTAACCGAAATCCCCCGTGAATGAGCAGGCAGCCATTAATGACGGTGCACGCTCCCAAGGAACCCGGGGTGTAAGAGCCTCGACCACAGAGCCCAGGCTCAGGGAGGGGCTGGCGGGCTCCCTAAGGTGGTACCCAGGAGAAGGGCGACCCAGGCAGAGGGCACAACTGTGCAAAGGCCCTGCAGAGGGAGCGACTTTGGCGGGTTTGAGGAAGGAAGGGAGGCCGGTGTGCCTGGAGCGGAGGGTGCAGGGGAAGCCGCAGAGGAGGGCGGCGGCAAGACCAGACGGCCTCGTGGACCATGGTCAGGAGGCTGATTACATTGTCGAGGTAACGGGAGTTCAGGGGAACACAAAACCTGGGGTGGGGGACACAAGGGGGTCTTTGTAAAGCTTAGATCACACTGTGTCACTCCCGAGCCATCCTGTGCCCACAGGACAGAGAGAGTCACATCCCAGCATTGTGTTCAAGACCTTGAGCCTGCCCCCCTTCTCCTTCCCCATCTCCCTGCTGTCCCCAGCTCCAGCCCCCACCGTCTGCCGCACGCCGCAGTCTGCCACACACTGTGGCCCCTTTGCACCTGCTCTTTCCTCACACTGGAGCTCCCCTCCCCACCTGTCACCCCCGCTGTACTCAGACTCACCTGGGCGGCACAGCCGTCACCCCATCCCAGGCTCAGTCCCCATGCTGCCCCACTGGTCGCAGGTCAATTGCAACGATGACCAGGGTGTGCTGCTGGGACGCTGGGACAACAACTACGGGGACGGTGTCAGCCCCATGTTCTGGATCGGAAGCGTGGACATCCTGCGGCGCTGGAGGAACCACGGCTGCCAGCGCGTCAAGTACGGCCAGTGCTGGGTCTTCGCCGCCGTGGCCTGCACGGGTGAGCTGCACTCTGGGATGTGGGTCAGGAGCCCTGGAAGGGCACAAAGAGCACCGGAGTAGGAATCGGGACATCCCTGCCCCGGTCCTGCCCCTGCCACCAACACTATCAATGCACCGTGTGGCCTAGAGCCTGTGGCCACCCTCTCTGGTCCATTATCCAATAGCCATCCCTCCGGCGGTTGCTAGGATCAAGGCTATCATTGGCAAACGGCATGGGCTCGGAGCTGAGAACTTGGGCACTGGAGCCACGCACACCTGAGTTAAAAATCCCCACCCTCCCACCACTCGCTCTGTGTCCTTGAGCAAATGACCTCTTTCTGAACCTCAGTTTCTCCATCTGGAAAACAGAGACAAGACCTACCTCCTACAGTGGGTGCAACATGAGGCTGCTCAGCACAGAACCTGGCCCAGTGTCGCTCTCAGCAAATCTCAGCCAGTAAGAACTGGAGCATAGCAGTAATCTCAGTGTCAAGAAAGAAAGCATGTTCTAAAACGCAGAGGGGGGAGGTAAAGCAATTTCAAACCAAAAAAGTAAAACCAATCTAAAACAAAAATCTTAAAAATGTAAGGCCAGAAAATGTCGGTGATTGTTCCCAGGCTGTGATGGTGTTGACGAGAATGGGTTAGCATCACACACTGGCTGAGAATGTAGACTCTGGAGACGGGACGATCGCTTGAGGCCAGGAGTTTGAGACCAGCCTGGGCAATGCAGTGAGACCTCATCTCTACAAAAAATAAATAAATAAAACAAAATAAAAATTAGCAGGCATAGTTGTGGGTGCCTGTAGTCTTGGCTACTCAGGAGGCTGAGGCAGGAGGATCACTGGAGCCCAGGAGGTTGGCTGCAATGAGCTATGATCGTGCCATTGCACTCCAGCCTGGGCAACAGAGCAAGAGCCTCTCTCAAAAAAAAAAAAAAGAACATAGACTCTGGAGTCGAGGCCTGGGTTCAAATCCTAGTTTGGCTTCTTACCTGCTGTGTGTCCTTTGGTAAATCACTTAACTCCCCTGAGCCACAGTTCCATCATATATAAAATGGGCATGACAATAGTAACTTTATCCTGGGATGGTTATGGGGATTAAATGAGTTAATATGTGTGAGATAGCCGAGCGTGATAGTGGTACCCCAGTAGTCTTAGCGTTTTGGGAGTCTGAGGCAGGAGGATCACTTGAGCCCAGGAGGTCGAGGCTGCAGTGAGTTATGATTGCCCCACTGTACTCCAGCCTGGGTGACAGAGCAAGACCCCATCTCTAAATAAATAAATGTGGGACGTGCTTAAAATGATTTTGGGTGCATGATAGAAAATACTTAGGTGATGATGTGACTTACTGTCATTACTATTATTATTACAAGGCTCAGGAAATCTAAAAGGCTGGTCTGGGGTTCCTGGCTTTTCTGAGTCCAAAACCAGCACTAAGGCCCCGGAAAGGGTGTCCGGGAGGCTCCCAGCCGGTCCTCCGCAGCAGCAGGCCGGGTCGGGGCGGCCTGACCGGGGTTCTCAGCTCGCCGCCCTTGCCTTCTGACCCTGCCTCTCTGCCTGGGACTGCCCGTTCCCTGTGACTGCTGAATTCCTTTTTCCTGTGGTAACTCCCTCATCTCAGAAACTTCCCTCTGAGAGGCCTAAAACACATCTTTTCAAAGAAGCCCATGGGTTTTCCTGGAGAATCCCCACCATCAAAGGCCTGGGGCCCCAGGCTCCCCTGCAGAAACCTTTGTCACCCTGGGCTGTGGCTGCCTGAAGGTTCAGCAGCAGGTCCTGCCCCGAGCTGCCCACTCCACCAGACCGGGGCTGTGTCCCGGTCCCGGCAGCCTCTTCCCAGGCCATGTGGGATGCAGCTGGAGAAAACCTGGCCAAAAAAGGACTCTGAGCACCGTGGCCGTGGAGTTCATGTGCGGCGCTAATGGTGAATTAGGCCATGAACTCTGGAGCTGGCCTGCCTGGGTTTGAATCCAGCTCTGCCTCTAACCCCTGGGTGGACTTGGGCAAGAGAATCGATGCCTCCAAGCCTCAGTTTCCTCATCTGTAAGATGGAGACAGTGGCGAATGATCTCATTCACGGGAAGCTCTTTGTACCAGGGAGAGATCACTTAGCACAGTCTCCGGCTCTGGTTAGGCTGGGGCCGGGGGGTTTCCAGGAGAGCCTGGGATTCCGGTGTTCTAGGCCAGATCCCTTACTGTACTTCCTCAACGTCGGTGAGTCAGCCAGCACTGATGGGCGACGTCTGCTGTAATGGGCACCGTGACACACTGTGCTGTTCCCGAGCGCCACCTCAGTGCTTGCTCTGGGAATGGGCAGACAGGCTCTGCGCACACCCACGGCCTCTCTCTGAATCACCACAAATCCCCACAAGCTGCTATTATTAGCTTCTCTTACTGAGGAGGAAATGGAGGCTCAGAGAGGGGAGTGTCTTGCCCAAGGTCACACAGCGCATGAGTGACACAGTCAGGCTGTGATCCTGGTGTCTTTGGTCCTGGGGCAGCCTTCTGTTAGACCGTGATGATGGGACCTCCTGGGACACCATCCCTGGGGCAGGAGTGGCACTTGGCTACCTGGGCAGCAGAGACAGGCCTCCCCTGTTGTGCCGTCTAGACACAGGCCCCTTGCATGGTGGGCTAAGCCGTGGCATTAGGACACCAGCCTTCACTGAGGGCAGCCTTGCGGCTCTGCTCTGCCCAGTTCTCGGGCACAGGAACCAGGCAGGAGGGGGAGGCCATAACTGTTCCTTCCTCCCTCCTCCCAGCTCCCACCAGTCTCCTGGCAGGAATCCAGGGGCAACCGGTAAGCTCTTATCCTGGCCGATGGATGGTAAGCCCAGGGCAAAGGTCACATCCCTTCCCCCTCCCCCAGATTCAGCTTAAATCAAAACTAAAAGAACAACAAAAGTCCCGCAGATTATGTAATAACGTAACCGTTTCTCTTCATTTTTTAGATATTTTTTCTGTGAATCTGTTGCTTTTACAACACACATAAAAAGCATGTTTTAAAAATGAGGGAGTAAAAGCACCCATCATTCCGTCCGCCAGAGCACCCAGTGGGCCATGTGGCCAAGATCCACGCCGGGGTTTTCCTCCTCCCCTGCGCTTCTTCCCCCACCGCTGAGCTGAGCCCAGCTTGCAGATGCCAGTCAATGTCCCTGTGTTTTTGCAACATCAGCCCCTTTCCCACCAAACAAGGCCTTGGCAGGAACACAGGGCCGTCGCGACAAGTCTGAGGACTCTGGTCTGTGCTTTGACCTGATTGCAGGGCCACATGCATCTGTGTTCTCCTACATTGGGAATGATGGTGCATCCCCACTGGCATCACTAATGCACGTAGAGATGGAACCAAGGCCCAAAGAGGTGAAGGGACTGGTCCCAGGTCACACAGCTGGAAGCAGCTGGGTCTCAGACTTCTGTCCCCTCCTCTGCCTGTTGCACTGTTTGAGTCTCGCTCTAAATCCATATCTGGGGGAGATTCAGTCATTCATTCACTCCTTCCCTCCCTCCCTCTTTCCTCTCCTCTCTCCTTCCTCCACTCCTTCATCCCGTTTGACAAAATAGTCAGTGACAGGCCTGTGCTGGGCTCCAGGATCTAACATAAGACAGATTCCTCACTGTCCTTGGGGGACTAATTAAAGAATCCCTCACATGCTTATACACTGGAAAGGAAGATGATCTCCACCGTGCTGTGAATGCAAATGATGGGCAACCTGAACCTGGCAGTAGCCTTCCAGGCAGAGGGGATGGCAGCCACCGATGCCCTGAGGCTGGCGGGAGCAGAGCCTGCTGGAGGCCAGTGTGGTGGAGCACAGCGTGCGAGGAGGGGGTCAGGGGCCAGACCCTGCAGGGCCCAGGGCCATGGCCAGGGCTCTGGCCTTGACCTCAAGGGCCATGGGGAGCCATGGACAGTTGATCTGAGGAGTGTTGACATCAGATGTATTATATTGTGTCGTGTCGTATCGTATTGTATTGCATTGCATTGTATTGTATTTTGAGACAGCATCTCGCTCTGTTACCCAGGCTGGAGTGCAGTGGCACGATCTCAGCTCACTGCAACCCCCACCTCCCAGGTTCAAGCAATTCTCCTGTCTTAGCCTGCGGAGTAGCTGGGATTACAGGCATGCACCACCACGCCCGGCTAATTTTTGTATTTCTAGTAAAGACGGGGTTTCACCTTGTTGGCCAGGCTGGTCTTGAACTCTTGACCTCAGGCCTGCCTCAGCCTCCCAAAGTGCTGGGATCATAGGTGTGAGCCACTGCGCCCAGCCCTGATTTGTATTTTAGAGTCTCCTTCTGGCAGCTGTGGTGTGAGGTGGATAGACTGAACCTGGGGTGACCAGAGAGGTGGGCGCTATTATCCAGGCAAGAAGGGCTGGCTCATGTTCTCCCCACTTGGACAGTGGGCACACAGTGTCCCCTAGAATACAGATGGGCAGGCAGAGGCCCAGAGCAGGGCGGATGTTTCGGGACCTCAGCCTATCCCCTCAGCCCGCTTTCCACTCCTCCCCAACAGTGCTGCGGTGCCTGGGCGTCCCCACCCGCGTGGTGACCAACTACAACTCAGCCCACGACCAGAACAGCAACCTTCTCATCGAGTACTTCCGCAATGAGTTTGGAGAGATCCAGGGTGACAAGAGCGAGATGATCTGGTGAGGTGGGGGCTGGGGGAGGGTCAGAGCTCACTAGAAAGGGCCCCAAGGAGAGGACACCTGGGAGGGCTCCTTGGAGGAGGTCACATTGGAACCGGGCCTTAAAAGTTGAGCAGTGTTTGAGCAGGCTTGGGGAGGGACAATAGGAGCCAAGGCCTAGGGGGAGAGAGAGTCAACCACATACACGATGCGGCCTCGGGAGAATCATGCTGCTAACGTGTGGTGAGGCCGGACTGCCACATTAGGGGGCCCAGGCTTGATTCTGAAGGCAACAGGTTGTCACTCCGGACTTCAGAGTGGGAGAGGGCAGTGCTGACAACTGCCAGGAGGGCCAGAGGGGGAGAGATGGGGCAGGGGGCTGGGGCGTGGCCCAGTGGGGAGTGATAAGCTTTAAATGGACAGAAAATAAGGGATGGAGCCAAGACATTCGGAGGTCAGAGGGGCCGCTGAGAGGGGCAAGGAGCGGGAGAGGAGTTGAGAAGGGCTCTGAGGTGTAGCAGTAGGCGCCTGGCTAGAGGGGGTGCTGTGAGCTGGGCCCCCGAGGGAGGAAGAGCAGGGCGGTGGGGAGACACTCTGGACAGTCTGGGACGAGGCGAGCGTGCCTTGGGGACCTGCGTGGGTGGTCTGCGCGTAGGACGTGGCAGTGGGTATTGCTCATGTTCTGCTTCATCCCCCACTCTCCGCTCAGGAACTTCCACTGCTGGGTGGAGTCATGGATGACCAGGCCAGACCTGCAGCCGGGGTACGAGGGCTGGCAGGCCCTGGACCCAACGCCCCAGGAGAAGAGCGAAGGTGCGTGGGCGGGCACTGACCAGTCTAGCAGATGCGGAAGCTGAGGCTCGGGGAGTTAAAGTGACCCAGCTGGAGGGAGGCAGAGCTAGGAGCTCACCCGGAGATCACTGACGGGTCCACGGAAGGGGGACCTCACTTACCTCTTCATAGCACACTTCCTGATCATCTCAAAAGCAATTCATATGCATTCTGGAAAGCAGGAAATACAGAGAAACAGAAAGAAAAACACCAAATAGCGTCTGTCCTCTTGTGTTAAAATAAGGAGCATTAACAGTTGTCACACAAGCCTCCACTGATTTCAAATCGCATGTTTGTGTGTGTATATGTGTGTGTCTATATATCCATACATATAAACACACACATGTATGTATATATAAACATATATATATCTATATGTATGTGCATATAAACACACACACACGCACACACACACACACGCAGCACCTGTGTATTTAAAAGAGAGAGAGAGAGAGCACAACCAAGACAAAATTTTGTTGTGATGCACATGGGCGCTTTCTAAGGAATTTTTAAATGGATAAAATATAATGCACAGAGTTATAAAGAAAACCAATTTCATTAAAATACAGTTATCACAGTTTTAAAAAATAAAGTTATGATATAATAATCTGTGCTTCTTTATAGAAGAAGATCTAGTGATGGAGCCAGTAAGTTCCATCATATAGTGGTAGAGACAATTTATGAGCATACGTGAATTTCCTGCTGTCAACTGTGACAGCTCTAAGATCGTAATGATCATGCCTGTGGTCCCAGGAGTCCTGCATGCTCCTAAGGCTGCTGAGGTTTGTTTCCTGCTTTTATAATTGAAGGAGGTGCTGTAGTGTAAACAAAGATACCCTTTTTTCCCCATCCAAGTTCATGGACCCCTGAATTCCTTTGGTAGTGCCTCGGGGAAATCCATGGACCCTGGTTTAAGACCTCCAGCTATATGGAGCCTTTTCCCCCAGCTCTATCCACTTCTCGATAAGGCATTAGCATTTCTGCAGCACGTGGGTTTCTGTGATTTGATCGTTATTGAATGTGACCAAGGTCCATCACGTGGACCTGCTAGACTGTACCTATCCAGCCTCCAGTGCTCAGCATTGAAGTCTGCGGGCAGTGTGAGGCAGTTATCAGCCACATTTATGTAAACAGCAGGCACCCGTATGCACCTGGAGAACACTCACGCCCTGAGGTCAACCGCATGGCGTTGAGTGAGAGCTCCACTCTCACTCAGTGAGAGCAGGAAACGAGACAGATGTCCTACTTGCTAACATGTTGCCTGCCCTTGGCTCCATAATTTCCTTAGGATGCCTGGGATACATTTCCATTTTATTTATCAGATACTTGCATAGTATTTAGTATAGGCTAAGAGCTTTACATCTATAATTCATGAATGCTCATTAGGTGGGTCGAGATCTTATGTCCACACGAAACTACTGCTTCCAGAAGTTAGTGACTGGCCCAAAGTCACCCAGCTAATAAGGCTGAGCTGGGGCCGGGTGCAGTGGCTCACACCTGTAATCCCAGCACTTTGGGAGGCTGAGCTGGGTGGATCACAAGATCAGGAGTTCAAGACCAGCCTGGCCAAGATACTGAAACTCCATCTCTACCAAAAATACAAAAAATCAGCTGGGCATGGTGGTGGGTGCCTGTAATCCTAGCTGCTTGGGAGGCTGAGTCAGAGAATTGCTTGAACTCAGGAGGCAGAGATTGCAGTGAGCTGAGATCGCACCACTGCACTCCAGCCTGAGTGACAGAGTGAGACTTGGTCCCCACCCCCCAAAAAAAAACTGAGTTGGGATTTGAAGCTTAAAAGTTGTGCTCCAGAGCCCCTATTCTGAACCCTCGCCCCGTGGTGCCCTCCTAGAAGCGGAATCCTTCTGTCAGAGGGCTGCATGGTCTTGAGGTTTCTGGCCACATGTGGCTGAATTGGGGAGGGTTTTAGAGGATACCACCCAACCTTCACCCAGGCCCATCCCTTCCCCTTTCCACCCCTGCCAGGGACATACTGCTGTGGCCCAGTTCCAGTTCGGGCCATCAAGGAGGGCGACCTGAGCACCAAGTACGATGCGCCCTTTGTCTTTGCGGAGGTGAATGCCGACGTGGTGGACTGGATCCAGCAGGACGATGGGTCCATGCACAAGTCCGTCAACCGTTCCCTGGTCGTCGGGATGAAGATCAGCACTAAGAGCGTGGGCCGTGACGAGCGGGAGGACATCACCCACACCTACAAATACCCAGAGGGTACGTGCCCTGTCTCTCCGAATCTTTGCTATGACCTTGCGGATAAGCATCGTGTTTACCCAGCCCAGCAGGCTCGTGCATGTGCATGTGTGTTTTGACTGGTAGCCTACATACAGCAATGGCCCTGTAGGCTGTACTCCATCTTAAGCAATTCCTTAGAAACACGAGCAGACATGTCGAGGGGCAGTGGCAGAGGATTATTCTTTCAGGGAAAGGGTTCTGTAGTCCACAGAAGGGTTCAGTTCAGTTATTAAGACACTTGCTTTTAAGTTGGTTCGACTCTTTTTTTCTTTTTCTTTCTTTTTTTTTTTTGAGATGGAGTTTTGCTCTTGTTGCTTAGGCTGGAGTGCAATGGCACAATCTTGGTTCACTGCAACCTCTGCCTTCCGGGTTCAAGCGATTCTCCTGCCTCAGCTTCCTGAGTAGCTGGAATCAAAGGCATGCACCACCATGCCTGGCTAATTTTGTATTTTTTGTAGAGACAGGGTTTCTCCATATTGGTTAGGCTGGTCTTGAACTCTCAACCTCAGGTGATGCACCCGTCTCAGCCTCCCAAAGTGCTGGGATTACAAGCGTGAGCCGCCGCGCCTTTTTTTTTTTTTTTGAGACAGGACCTTACTCTGTCACCCAGGCTGGAGTGCAGTGGCATGATCTCAGTTCACTTCAACCTCTGCCTCCTAGACTCATGCTATCCTCACACCTCAGCCTCCTGAGTAGCTGCGACTACATGTGTGTACCATCATGCTCAGCTAATTTTTTTTTGTTTGTATTTTTTGTAGAGACAGGGTCTCAATATGTTGCTAAGGCTGGTCTCAAACTCCTGGGCTCAAGCAATCTGCCCACCTCAGCCTCCCAAAGTGCTGGGATTACAGGCTGAGCTGCCACACCCGGCTGGTTGATTTGACTCTTAACTTCAGAGGATAAATATTATAGAGGAGAGGCATGCATCGTAGAAAAATAAAGAATGTCTGCATTATTAGGTTGCATATTAATATTTATCAGCAGTGGGACCTATAACCATAGGTGGGCAATTCCACACTTTTCAGTTATGATGTATTTGTACTAGAGGGGTTTGAAAGTCCAGAGAGGCCACAGAGAAGAGGTGCCTCGAATTTTGCAGTGTTTATTTTTGCAGCATTTGACATACAGCTGGAAAAGTGAACACGAAGGTGGACGGGAAGAGAAGGGGGCCAAGATAAACCCAAAATTAATGTCATGAGTTCAATCAGACATGAGGATGAGGCATCTTTCTGCTGCTAATGTTAAATCAGTTGCGGGGGAAAGGACTTGGTGGATTTTTTAAAATTAAATTTGAGCACATCCAACAGCCAATTCAATAGGATATATACATATAATTTCTAAGCAACTACCAAGCACAGCAGGGCTCACAGTGGGGATTAAGAAACCATAGTTCCTGCCTTGGCCTGACCCTCGCTGACTTTCCAGGGCCACCTGACCATGCTTTAGCTGAAAGGGATAAAACAGAAGGAAAGGATGCCCTCCCCATCCCTGGAAGTCTAGAGCTTTAGATATGCACTAAAGAAATAGAAAGGCACCCAAGAACACTGGGAGGAGAAATCAAAGGCACATAGGAGAGAGACAGATGGAATATAAGGAAGGGAACAATCAGAGACAGGAAGGGAAAGAATTTCAGGTACAAGTAATCCCTGAGCACATGCTTGGAGGTAAGAAAGATTGTACTGTATTCGTGCCTAGTATGCACCAAGCACTGTTGTAGGCACTGGCTATGACATAAGGATAAGGAAAACACAGCCTTAGCCCTCGAGTAGCTCAAGAAGGTAAAGTTTAAAACAGAAAACAACACAGGGGAAGGAGTGGTCAGAGAGGGCTTCCCAGAGGAGGTGTCATTTGGGGCTGGGTCTTGAGGGATGTATAGGAGTTCACTAGTGGAAAATAAATAAAATACTGTGTCCTCCTCTTGGCCCAGAAGTATACAGAAGGGGCTCCTTCAGGGCTGCCCTGAGTTATCAGGGCTTGCAAAGCCAGCTGGCCCTGTCCGAGCCCCCTTCCCGTGATCTACTCCAGCTGTTATTGAGGCTGTCTTCCCAACACCTACAGGGTCCTCAGAGGAGAGGGAGGCCTTCACAAAGGCCAACCACCTGAACAAACTGGTCGAGAAGGAGGAGGCAGGGATGGCCATGCGGATCCGCGTGGGCCGGAGCATGAACATGGGCAGCGACTTTGATGTCTTTGCCCACATCACGAACAACACCGAAGAGGAGCACGCCTGCCGCCTTCTGCTCTGTGCCCGCACTGTCAGCTACAACGGGGTCTTGGGGCCTGAGTGTGGCACCAAGGACCTGCTCAACCTCACCCTGGAGCCTTTCTCTGGTAAGGCCCTGTGTTCCTGGAGCGTGTGTTGACTGCCAACTGGCAACACGCTAGGTAGTGACCTGACCGCTTCCACAGACACTTACGTGGTGCTGACTCCGCTGCAGGCCCTGTCCTAAGCACTTTATAAATACCAACCCACTTACGCGAGAGTGAGGGTTGGATTTGATCATGGTTTTCCAGATGAGGAGACAGAGGTACAGAGAGGTTAAGTAATTTTCTTAAGATCACACAGGGCTGGATGCGGTGGGTCACGACGATAATCCCAGCACTTTGGGAGGCCAAGGCAGGTGCACCACGAGGTCAGGAGTCGGAGACCAGCCTGGCCAACATGGTGAAACACTGTCTCTACTAAAAGTACAAAAATTAGCCAGGCATGGTGGTGTGTACCTGTAATCCCAGCTGCTCAGGAGGCTGAGGCAGGAGAATCGCTGGAACCCGGAAGGCAGAGGTTACAGCGAGCCGACATCATGCCATTGCACTCCAGCCTGGGCAACAGCGAGACTCTGTCTCAAAAAAAAAAAAAAAAAAAAAAAAAAAAAAAAAATCCCACAGTTGGAGAGTGACGGGCCTGAGACTTGAGCCTGTCCTCTCAGCAGCTGTCCTGTTTGGTTTCGCCTTGTCTCCTGCAACCCCTGACTGCTTTCACAGACCCTCTGCTGCCCTCTCTCAGTCAAGCCCTCTGTCTCCAGCCCCTCGTACCTCAACAGCCTGTCCCCACGTGCCCTTTGAGAACCTCTCCTGCACCTCTGATTGCTCTCTGCCTCAGAGCAAAGGCTCTAGCCCAGCGCCTTGCACAGCACCTGCTGCTTTTTCCCCAGCGGTGGGGATGCTCTGCGCCTGCGCTGCCTGTCCAGCGTGGCGGCCACGGGCCCCGCATGGCTACTACGCGCTTGAAATGTGGCTGGTGCAAGTGCAGAACTAGTTTTTGTTTGTTTGTTTGTTTGTTTGTTTGTTTGTTTGTTTGTTTTTGAGATGCGGTCTTGCTCGGTCGCCCAGGCTGGAGTGCAGTGGCACGATCTCGGCTCACTGCAATCTCAGCCTCCTGAGTAGCTGGGATTACAGGCGCGCACCACCATGCCGGCTAATTTTTGTGTTTTGAGCAGAGATGGGGTTTCACTATGCTGGCCAGCCTGGCCACAGATTCCTGACCTCAAGTGATCTACCCGTCTCAGCCTCCCAAAGTGCTGGGACTACAGGCCTGAGCCACCGCACCCCGCCAAAACTAAAGTTTTAATTGTGTTTAAAGGTAGATAGCCACATGCGGCCAGAAGCCGCTATGTTGGGCAGAGCAGCTCAGCGAGCCGTAGGCGGGAACATCCAGGCCTCTGCAGGGAGAAGTGCTTTCTTCCTGGACTTGATCGTCCCTCTCCAGTGTCCCCAGCACCAGTCTAGCCGCCCTGTTAGGCAAATCCCCTTCGCTGTGAAATGCTATCGTTAGACCACCCAACTCGGCCCCAGGCCAAGCCTTTGTCACCAGGCTGCCTGTGCAGAGGCCTGCACAGTGATTGTCCCCTGGGTCCCTTTCACTGTCTGGCTTTGTCACTGTGTCTGATTATCTTTCTAAAAATAAGCCTGAGGCCCTCAGAGGAGCGGTGCTCACTGAGGTCCCAAAGCCCAGGAATCCAGCCCAGGGCTCCACCCACAACTGCTCTCCCCAACGACCCAGCAGCCCCATCCCGCCTTCTGCCATTTGGAGCCCTGCAGGTGTGAGGCGGGCAGAGGGCTCTCCAGGCTGGGAGAGGACCTGGGAGCTGTGGAGTGAGGCACCGGCCATCCTCCATGGGGCAGCAGCACCAAGTAAGGCATCATCCTTGGGCAGCGTCTCACTGTGTCACCGGAGCAAATGGCTACCCCCCTGCACCTTAGCGTCCCCATGGGGCTCCTGGGGGTCATGATCCACAGTGCGGGACCACTGGGGGTAGGAGAGTGTGCACACAGTAGTTGCTCAAGTCTGGATTCAGTGTGGCCACGCCTGGAGATGCTGGAGAATCCCCAGGTGGGGCATGGCTTGTGTTTACAGTGTGCTTCCCCATCTCCTCTCCCTGGACTCCTGCCTGTCAAACCAGTGATCGTCCTCTCCTCTATGACTGGGCCTGGACCCTTGGCACCCACGGGCTGGCGTCTGGGGCGCAGCTTTTGCCCTCCTAAGAAAGCAGGTCTGTGTTGTGGGCGGGGCGTCTGCAATGTTGACAGTTGCTGCCTCCTGGTTTTTCCGTCTCAGGCCCACTGTGGGCACTCCTGGAGCTGCACCCTCTGGCACACCCACTGTCAGGCCCTGGGAACAGCTCTCAGCAGGGGCCAGGCCCTCAGAGGGCACAGCCTCTTGGCACCAGGGCAGAGCCCAACACTGCAGCTGTTGAAAGACATTTTCTGAGGCCAGCAAGGCCAGGCTCTGAATCTCGGCTCTGCTGCCCTCTGAATGCACCACCCTGGGTGCGGTGAATGTGCTCTCTGAGCCTTAGGTCACACTTGCCTGTTACGCGGGGCAATGGCATGCCCACCGGATGCGACCTAGGCCGTGAGGACTGAAGGAGAGGACATGTGCTCAGGAGGTATCTGGAAAGTACACAGCGGTGCCAGCATGCGGCGGGACCCTCACTCCTCCCTGAGCACGAGCACAAAGAGGCGTGGGGAGGCGAGAAGCTGTGGACCTTTCCTGAACACCTGCTGTGCCAGGCAATGGTGTCAGCCCTGGGCTTGGGGGTTCTTGTGTCCCTGAGGCCTCGGTGGTGTAGAAAGGACCCAGCCCTCGCCTCTCATCCAGGCCCCAGGAGTCCGGGACAGGATCCATCTCTGCAGGCGTGTGGGGGTTCAGGACAAAAGGACCCCCAAGTTCCAGTTCCTGCCATCTGCTGCCTGGCTGTGGGCTCCTGGGTCTTCCTCTCCTCCATTCCAGGCTACAGGTTCCCCGTTTGCTTAAAGGGGAAGGTGCGTTCTTCTTTTAAGAGCCCCCTCCAGCCGTGTTCTTTGTGTGTGTGTGCGTTCGTGTGTGTGGTCTGTATACATTTAGGAGGCACAGTGCAGTTTTGTTACATGGCCATACTGAGTGAGCAGTGGTGAAGTCTTGGGCTTGACCCCGGAAAGGCAGTCCCATCGTTCGATGCACACCCACCAGCTCCTTCTCGTGCTCAGAGCTGCTCCAAGGGGAGATAGCGTCTCTCCTAGAACGAGTGGCATGAGGTGAACCCCAGGCCTGGGCCAGATGCACCAAACTCGCTTCACCCCCAGGCCTCTGTGGGGTCAGCCCTCGCCTCCCAGACACCATCGGGACACTCAGAGCATTGTTCTGCGGTGGCATCAGCCAAATATGCTGGCTGGCTTTTCTCATCCTCCCAGGAATGTGCTCACCACAGAGGGGGGTCCCTCCTGCTGGAGACCCACTGGAGGCGTAGCCTTCAGGGAGCGGGAGGGAAAGCAAGGGCAGAGGTCCTGGGCGTTGGGCTCTGGCTGAAAAGCGGGGCTGGTCCAAGACGCCCTGTCTGAACCTCCGATGCTAAGCTCAAGCTGCGATGGGTTCCCTCCAAGCCCCCATGCCGTGGGTGAGTTGCTTGTTATTCTTTGATGATAAGATCTGGGGAATTTCCGTGTGCTGGTGGACAGGAAGCCAGGCCCTGGACAGCTGAAAGGAATCCAGTTGCCCCCACCGCACCTCCTTTTTCTGCTGCTTCTCTCTCTTCCCCTTCCTGCCTCCCGATTTCATGCTCTCTCTTCCCTCACCCCTCCAGGTGGGTCATATAAATGTAGCCAATGTGGCCTCGGTGACTATCCCCAGAATAACCTTCTAGAACAGGGCAAATTGTCTAAGGAATGATTGAGACCCGACCACACACGTTTCCTCTAGCATCTGGCCCAAGGCCAAGGCCATGGCCACTGGCCTGTGGACGGAGACTTTCAAAGGTCCAGCCCTGCCCAGGACTCCACCTCCAGGAAGAGTCAACAGTTGGGCCACATCCTCCAAGATCCTGGAGGACAATGTTTTCCTTCTTTCCTGCAGAGCCAGAGTTTCCACTCTGCACCACCAGGTCCTGACCTAGTAATTCTCACTCTCTTTTGTCGTTTTTGGCACAAAAGTTTGGTTTTCTTCCCTAGTTGATATCATCTGATCAGAAGTTGGAGCAGATCCCCCCGGGGAACGAAAAGTCAAAGGGCTGGGTAGGCCAGGGCAGCGTTTTCCAAAGAGGGGGATGCGGACCGCCGGTGTTCACGGTCAAAGCCTGAACTTTAATCCCACAGTGAGAAACGACTGTCTCCTCGGGTCTCAGTCCTTCAGGCGACCTCCTGGCAAGTCTCCGAGGATGCTAACTTGCTCTGGCATCCCAAGCCTTGCCAATCTCTCTCTTCAGCAGCAGGCACAGGCCTGAAACTCAGTCCACAGCACATCACTGGATCTGGCCAGAATTGAATATGCATGATTTTGCTTGTATTTTCTTCTTCTCGAGACAGGGTCTCACTCTGTTGCCCAGGCTGGCCTCAAACTCCTGGGCTCAAGCAGTCCTCCTGCCCCAGCCTCCCGAAGTGCTGGGATTGCAGGCATGAGCCACGGCACACACCTACTTGTATTAATTTACTGTTCCTTCCTGCCTCCTACAAACAGACCCCCAGTCTGTTTCCTTAAATGCTGAACTACATGACTCCTTAAAATGCTAAATGGCTAAGGCCCTTCGGCCTCGGTGCTCTTTTCAGAAACATGGGGGTAAAAACTGCCCCTTTGGTGGTGGGTTCGGTCCTGCCTCCTTCTCATCCCCTCATCACTGTGAGCTTGTGCTCTGCAGTGACCCTTGACTTTAGCTCTGTCCAGCAGGTGGTAAGATCGGGGGAACACAGAGGAAGCAGGGGAACAGAGAGGGGAGGTCATCTCCCCTGGCTCACACAGCCGGTGAGTGGCCAGGCAGGGCCAGAGGCCAAGTCTCCCAGTCTGAGCACTTACTGGCAGAGGTGATTCTTCATCTGTGCAATGGGTACAGTCTCACAAGCCTCGTGGAGGGAAGTGACCTTCCGTCCCTGAGAGGCATTCTTCAGTGAGTGTGGGTCATGCTGTTGGCCTCTAAGATCTAGATTATTAGCTCAGATGCCTGCACAGCCCATAGCAGCTGTGTGACATAGGACAATGCTATTTCACCTGCCTGAGCCTCAGTTTTCTCATCTGTAAGTTGGGTGGTAATACAAGTACAAGCCTTTTAGGGTTGTCATGAAGGTGAAGCTGGAGACCGCCGTGTGAGGTGCAGGGCCAGGTGCAGGAGCAGATGTCGGCTCCGATCCTCCCCAGGATGAAGAGGCTGCGGCTCACATGCCCTGGGTCCTGCATGCACCAGGCTGTTCCGGGACACTCGCTGAGCGAATCCTCTCACAGCCTTATGTGCACCTGTGCCACACAGATCCAAACATCCAGGAGCTGGGAGGTGGGATGGCTGGCACAGGGTCAGAAGAGGCAAAGGCAGGATTAGAACCCAGGTCTGTGGGAGCCCAAGCGCGTCCTCTACCCACTGTTCTGCATCCATTCTCCAGCTCCTCCCTCGGAACCCTGGAGCCACAGTGAGGAGTTCTGGGATCCACCCAGCCATTCCTCCGCTGTGTGACCTCAGGCACATTCCTTCCTCTCTCTGTGCCTGTTGGAGTTGCAAGAGGAGAGGTGGAGGGGTAATTCTGCATCGTGAGCGCCCTCCTTTCTCCCCGCTGCAGAGAAGAGCATTCCTCTTCGCATCCTCTATGAGAAGTACTGTGACTGCCTCACGGAGTCCAACCTCATCAAGGTGCGGGGCCTCCTGATGGAGCAAGCTACCAACAGCTACCTGCTGGCAGAGAGGGACCTCTACCTGGAGAATCCAGAGATCAAGATCCGGGTAAGGACAAGCTGGGCAAGGGGCAGGGTCCCAGGACAGCTCGGCACTGGGGAGAGGGCAGATCCCCACCCCCACCCCCCCACCTGCATCCCTGCAAGCTCCAGACCTCTGGTGCCTTAATGATCCTCGAATCCAAGCCTCATCGAAGAAAAGCATCATGAAGCCTAGAGAACTGGGAACTGGTAGCCTCTAGGAGTGAATCGAAAAATCCCAGAGTGATAGGGTCATGGAACTTGGAGATCTTAGAATCATCAATCCTTAAAATGCTATGCTACTAAGGCTGGAGCCCCCAGGCACTGGGCACTGGTGGGGCAGAGAGGGGTGGGGGAGAGAAGGGCACAGACTAGAGTGTCACTGCCTGAATTTGTACCAGGGCAGCCCTGGGCAGGTGACTTTGCCCCTCTGTACCTCAGTTTATTCATCTGTAATATGGGGTTAATAATAGCACTGAGGGGGGTTGTAAGAATTAAAAGCATATCAACAGGAAACACATAGATATGGAAACTCGCACATATTAGCTCAGTGAATCCTCCCAAGAACCCTCAGCCCGGCATTTCTCTCCATAAAGAAACCAAGGTGTGTAGAATGGGGAGTAACTTCCTGAGGTCACACAGTGAGGAATAGGCAGAGATCAGCCGGGCCCAAAAGCCTGTGATCTTTCCCCTCCAGACGCTGGGACAAGGGAGGCACTTTGGACATCCCCTGGGTCACGTGGAGCCTCACTGCTGCTCCATGCAGGAGACCGGGGCAGGTGACACAATCCGTGTTTTCCAGATGAAGAAACTGAGGCACAGAGGTCGGGGGTGATTGTGACAGAGCTGAGAACAGCTTTGTTTAGCAAACATTGGGCCAAACTGCCGCAAATATAGACGGCCCAGCCCAGATCCCACCTGCCCCTGACATCTGCCCTATGCCCTCTTCCAGATCCTCGGGGAGCCCAAACAGAAACGCAAGTTGGTGGCCGAGGTGTCCCTGCGGAACCCGCTCACTGTGTCCCTGGCAGGCTGCACCTTCACTGTGGAGGGGGCCGGCCTGACCGAGGAGCAGAAGACGGTGGAGATGTAAGTGCTGGCTGCTCTAGCTTCGGGGCATGGGGGAAGAGGGCAGATACCAGTGGGGGTAGGGACTCTCCTTAGGCCCCAAGCCCTGACCGAGACCCACTCCTCTCATCTCCCACACGCACCTGCACCCAGTGTCCCTCCCAGACACCCTGGGGCCAGAGTTCCCACCGTCACATCCTCTCTCAATGCTGACACCTCCCATGCTCAGATCTGCACAGACCTCCACAGTGACATCATCCGTCACTAGGCACTCACCTGCCGACACACGCATCCTCACATACACAGGCACCTGCCCTCCGAATGTCCACACATGTGCGTGCACACATGTGTGTTTCCTCATAGATACCTAGCTGCACACATACATATGAGCACATACTTCTTATTTTTGACTTTTTTACTGTGATATAAGTTATATACGGTAAAAAGCACAGATCACCTGTGTACAGCTCCATGGATTTTCACACACTTGGCTACCTGAGCACACCCACTTGTACCCTCAAATGCACCATCCGCTTTTATGCACACAAACACACGTGTGCACACGCACTGTACACTCTAGGAGGGTGGATTGTCCAGGCCCCGCAGAGGGCCGAGAATGAGGCCCATTGGTGATTGTCAGCATTAGCTCGAATTCATGGAGACATTGTGCTGGGCCTCGGAAGCTGCGTGTCTTCCTGGCTGGACCCCAGCAGGGGGGAACCAGGCCTGAGGCCCCTTCGCTCACCACCCGCTCTCTCACTGCAGCCCAGACCCCGTGGAGCCAGGGGAGGAAGTCAAGGTGAGGGTGGACCTGCTGCCGCTCCACGTGGGCCGCCACAAACTGGTGGTGAACTTCGAGAGCGACAAGCTGAAGGCTGTGAAGGGCTTCCGGAATGTGATCATTGGCCCTGCCTAAGGGACCCCTGTCCCCAGCCCCACGTCAGCCTGCTGAGAGCACCCACCTTGATCCCGGTCTTCATCCCAAGCTAATGAGCAAAATATGTCCCTTCTTCCACCCCAGACCCCAGAGCAGGGTGAGCAGCCTGTGGGGGCTCTTAGGGATTGAATGTGCTCCTGGCCCATCTAAGCCCCCGATCCTGTGGGTCCCCACTCACCCCCTTAGCTGTGAGGAATGCTCTGTGCCAGAAGCAGTGGGAGCCCTGACCTTGGCTGACTGGGGCCGGGGTGAGAGAGGAAAGACCCACATTCTCTATTCTGCCCAGAGGCACTTTGGAAAGCCATTGGCCGCCCGCCATATTGTTTGATCTACTCCATAGCCCCTTAAAGTGGCCAAAAAAGGGGCAACGTGCCCCTTGGCTGGATCAGGAAATCCAGCTCCCTGACTGCACCCTGTACCTCTTCCACCCAGCCCCAGGGGCCCTCGGGACAGCCAGAGCTGGGTGGGGACAGCAATAGGCCCAAGGTCCCCTCCATATCCCAGCAGCCCCAGCTTAATAGCCCTTCCCCTCAACCTCACCATTGTGAAGCACCTACTATGTGCTGGGTGCCTCCGACACTTTTGCTGGGGCTCATGGGGCCGCCAACCCATTTAATCACCATGGGAAACTGTTGTGGGAGCTGCTTACAGGATGAGGAGACTGAGGCTTGGAGAGGGGAGCGGCCGCCTCCGCACCAGTGGCCTCGTGATTATTAGCAAGGCTGGGTAATGTGAAGGCCCAAGAACAGAGTCAGGGCCTCTGACTCTGAGTCCACTGCTCCATTGATAACTGTAGCCCGACCTGAGACTGTCAGAGAGGCTGTCTGGGACCTGACAAAAAAATAAAAAAGGTTCAGTTGAGACAAGAAGGTGGGGAAGGAACTGGCGAACTGGGAGTCAGAGCCCTGGGCTGGGTTCAGGCCCCATGTCTGGCCAGGCACTGCCTTCCCCTCTCCGGGCCTCGGTTTCCTCCTTGGTCAGAGGAGCGATTAAACCAGCTCATCTCCAGGGGTCCACTCCATGCTTGCAATGCTTTTGCATGGCACGGCCTTGCATAAATAACCACAAGGTCCATTCCCTGCTCCACAAAGCCTTAGAGCACAGGCCCAGGATGTTTCTGAGAGTGAAACCATGACTGTGACTACCTTCTCTCCCCAGACCTGTCCTGGTCCCCTCCTGTGCCCGGGGACTACCCTTCAGATCCTAGTTGTAGGGGAGAAGAGTCCTGGACATCGCCCCCACCCCCGCCGCCCTACCCTGCCCGCTGCAATGAGCCTGCCCGCTGCAATGCCTACGCTTCCCAAGAGCCTTCACTGCCAGTGCTGGCCACTAACCAACAAGGCTGGCACCCAGCTGCCCCTTCTCTGCAGGGCGAGGGCCCCCAAACACAGCCCCTGCCCCTGAGGAAGCTGGGGAGCCCATGAGTTGTCAGCTTTGATTTTACCTCTAGCTCTTTCTACATGACTGGGCCTCCCTCAGGCTGGAAGAAGTGGGGGTTCTCTATTGGAGGTGAGGTCACAGCCTCCAGGGCCCCCCAAATCCCAGAGAAGGACTTGGAGAGAATCACGCTGTTGCATTTAAACTTTCTGCTTTGCACAGGGAGGAGTCACACCATGAATCAGAATGTAGATTTTCTCTATACATAGAACCGTATTTCTCTACAGTTTTATAAAAGCTTTTGGGTTCCAAGCAGGTAGCAGATGCGCTTCTGGACTGCAAGGAACAAACATTGAAATAAAATAGTTTATTTTTCACATTCAAACCAGGTCTGGTCTGGTCCTTTAAGAGTTTGGAGGCAGATGGGTAGGTGAGATGGCTCACACCTGGACCCCCACCTCCTGCTTAAAAGTCTTTCCTGAGCCTCAGCCCTGTCCCTGGGTTTAAATTTTACTGGCATTCAAGGTCCTACGCCAGGCGTCCCCAAACTTTTTACACAGGGGGCCAGTTCACTGTCCCTCAGACCGTTGGAGGGCCGCCACATACTGTGCTCCTCTCACTGACCACCAATGAAAGAGGCGCCCCTTCCTGAAGTGCGGCGGCGGGGGGGGGGGGGGGCGGATAAATGGCCTCAGGGGGCCGCGTGCGGCCCGCGCCGTAGTTTGGGGACGCCTGCCCTACACAGTCTGGCTCCATCCCTGGCCCCTTCCACCAACAATCTGTTTGAGGGCCACACTTCACTTCCTGCATCCCCAGAATACCCCGTGCAGTTGCCCACCTCTTGGCTTTTGCACATGTACTTCCCTGAGCCTGGAATGCCCCTCCTCTCCTTTTTCTGTTTGGCAAACTCCTACTCATCCTATAATGTTTAACACCCAAGTCACCTCTTGGGTGAAGCCTTTCCTGATTTCTTTTCAGGCCCCCAGAGTCCTGGAATATGGGCCACTTCAAACATTTCTCACAGTAAATTTTACTTTCACATTGGCCTATCTATCCCCTTCTCTATCCTCTCTGAAGCCCTCCAGGCAGGGACAACGAATTGGTAAATCGGTGTTTTCCAACTCAGCTCCCCCAAGGCCTGTGCTGTCCAAAAGAAATAAAACATGAGCTACAATTGCAAGCCATATATGGAATTTAGAATTTTCTAATGACCACACTGAAAAGAGTAAAACGCAATAGGTGGAATTAGCTTTAATAATGTATTTTAGTTAATCCAACATATCCAAAACATTATTTCAACACATAATCGATATAAGAATTATTAGTAAGATGTTTGACTTTCTTATTTTCATATTCAATCTTTGAAACGTGGTGTGTATTTTACACTGACAGCCCGTCTCAATTCGAACGTTGCATTTCAAGCGCTCAGTAGCCAGTCTGGCTAGTATCAGATGAAGCAGGTCCAGACTGCGATTCCATGGATGTGGGGACTTGGTCATTCATCTCATTCCCTACTCATGAATGTCTGTTGAATGAATAGATGATGGGGATAGTCCCCACCCTCGGGGAACTCCTGTCGAAAGACATGACATGCACATAAAAACAATAAACCAAAATAAAAACACGACATCATGCGCTCTGGGGGCCGAATCCTTCTGTTCCTTTGACTCTACAGTCTGGTGCTGGCTGGTGGCTGGAGAATTGTATGAGTGACTCACTGGCTGGAAAACAGAAACCACACTACTACTATTTCAGGAAGAGAGGGAGTTCACAGAGGAAGTCCATTCCAGAAGTATCCAAAGGGGTGGAGGAGCAGACGGGAGAAGGAGTGTGACCCAGAAATTAGGAAGCTGCTGCAAAGCCCACGAGCTGGTGCCCAGCAGCCCTAGAACCAGCCTAGCTGCTGGAAAATACGGAGCCTGCAGAAGCCACCCGAGGCTGCAGTCAGAGGCCGGCTGGCATCTCCCCTCCTCAGGCCTCCTTCCCACTGGCAGATCTGAACCAGAAACCAGCTGGCAACTGGCTCTGGAAATGTCATATTCCAGCTTTCAGCTCCGTGAAATACAGAGAGGGCAAGCCAGGGCAGGGAGGGAGTAGTTGAGACTTTTACTATCGCCTTTACTATCCTCTCTACCTAATGAACTCTTACTCAACCTGCAAAAGCCTGCTCCAAAGAGGCCTCCCCTGTGAAGACTTCCTGGACTGCAGCCAACTGCTTTGACCTCTGGGTCTCCCCAGCCCTTTAGGGTACTGGATACTCGCAGCCTAAGTTGGGAATAGCTGTTTCTGTGCCTGTCCCCTGTTCTGGAGCACCCCGAGGGCAGGGTCAGGGCACAGTCCTGACAAGGGCTGCCAACTTTGGCTCCCAGGCCTGACGGCCTCCCAGCCACAGAGCAGGGGCAAGGCTGCTCCAGCCAGCTCTTCTAACACTAGGCAGGTGCAGAGGCCTCCCTGAGCAGCCCCCAAGCTTGCCTCACTCCAGGAACCCAGGAAGGGGAAGGATACTGACCCTTTGGGCGCATATGTCCATTTTATAGACAGAGAAAATGGGCCTGAGGCTCTGCTCCTCAAGCCCCATGTCCAGGCTGAGTCTGGGCCAGACAAGGGCAGTGCTGGGCACCACCCCGGCAGGTCAGGGCTGCCAGGTCACCCAAGCTCTGCTCATAGCCTGGTGCCAGCGCCTGGACTCTGGATCAGAGCTGCCTCTGCCACAGACTCACAGTGTGGCTTCAAGCAGATTGTCAGCCTCTCTGTGCCTCCACTTCCTTGTCAAATGGTGACGGCATGGTGTCCACTCCCATGACTGATGTGCAGGTTCAGTACAATCATGCACATCCGGGACCCAGTCACCTCTCAGCCTAGTTATCTGTCGTCCTAACAGCCAGCGTTGACTGTAGGTCGGAAGTCCTTACCTGCGTCGAGTTATTTACTGTCTCCATTTTACAGATTAAAATACAGAGGCATAGAAAGGTTAAGCAGTTTGCCCAAAGTCACACAGCCGGTAAGCTGCAGCGCCGGGATGTGAACCCAGGCAGCTGCCCTCCCCAGAACAGGGCCTAGTCTAGAGAAGGCCCAGCTTCTACGTGCACCCTACCCCCCTACCATGTTCCAGGCTCCCAGGGCAGGGGCCCCACACAAGCTCTGACAGTCCTCATGGAGAGGGCTTCTGATCGGGTCCATCCTCCCACCCCTAAAAGACTTTCTTTTCTTCCGCCGCCTTTGTTTACCTAGGATGCCCGCCAGCTCACCCCTCGGCCTCAAGCCAAGCCCAGAACAGCAGACCGTTGATGGAGTCTGGGAAGGAGCAGGAGAGGGTGGAAAGCCAAGCCACGGCCTCCTAGAAGCACGTTTACTTGGGACTGGCACTGAGACAGAACACACACTCCCCCAGCCTCCCCACCTGCCTCCCCAGCAGGCCTGGGCAGAGGCGCAGAGACACATCGGGAGTCGGAGAAACCCTGTGTTCCATTTCAAAGGGGAAAGGCCAGAGGGACCCATCACGGAAGCAAAAGTGAAGAAAAAATGATGGTGCACACAGCCTTGAGAACGCAGGCTCTATGGTGACAACCGGTCCGTGAAGGTCACGGGCACAATGTGGAGCAAGAGAGGCAGACGCACAGGGCGACGCGGTTCCACCCAAGTGGAGTTCACTGACACCCGCGAGGGGGCTTCCCCTGTGGGAGAGCGATCGAAGGCAGCCTGGGGGGCTGTGGGACCCTGGGATGGGTTTGATTTTCTTCATCCGGGTGCTGGGTAAACACGGACATTCAGCTTGCGAAGCTGCGTCAACCGCCTGCTGTTTGTACGCATGGTATACTTCAATGTGAGTTTTAAGAACTACAGTACTCAAGGGTTCTGCGAGTTCAAAGGCATGGAGAAAAGGGAAGCGGCGTTTTTGAGTCACACTCCACGCCGGGCGCTATGCAGGGCCTTCTCGGGGCACACAGGGTGTTTCTGAGGGCAAGCCTGAGGTCAGGTGCCTCGGGCAACTCAGGTCTGGAGTCCCCTCAGTACCTTTTTCTGGGAGATGGGGGTTCCAGTAGGACATCCTCCTAGGGAAATTGTGAGCCTTACACAAGGGGCTTCATATGTGAAAAATAAGACTGTGAGGCCCGGTGCAGTGGCTCACGGCTGTGATCTCAGCACTGTGAGAGGCTGAGGTGGGAGGATCACTTGAGTTCTGGAGTTTGAGACCAGCCTGGGCAACATGGTGAAACCTCATGTCTACAAAAAATATAAAAAATTAGCTGGGCTGGTTGAAACAGATTTACTGAGGAAATCTGCCTTTACTCAGTAAGTTAACTCCATTTACAGATGTGGAAACCGAGGCACCAGGGGTCAAGGGCATGCCCACAGTCCCAGAGCCAAGGGCTGAGCCTAAGCCTGCCCTCTTTCACTCATCTTGAACAAACCCAAGTGCCCACAATGTGGTCAGCCTGTGGTGCTCACGGGAAGGGCTAAGAGAGGCTCCGGCTCCAGCTCCAAGAGTGAGGCTGCCCCACCCCAGGGTCTCGGGCAAGTGCGCCATCCCCCATCTCTCTTGTTTCGTGATTCTCAGGAAGCCAGTCAGCACGCCTCTGACACACTGGAGCGCCCAGTCGCTGCCCTGTTACCCAAGCCTGGGACTAGACTGTGAAAGGGAACAGGTCTTGTAAGCTGTAAAATGATATGGAAGTGGAGGCCAGCAGGAACTCTGGCCTCCAGTCAAGAGATTGGTGAGATCAGCGAGGGTGACTGAGGCTTATTTATTTAACCAGTGCCTGTTACTGGGTGAGCGGGGAGTAAGTGGCTGCTAATTCCAGATAAGAGGGCATGGCCTGGACACAGACATGGGCTGTGGCTTGGAGACACCTAGGTACATCTGAGATACACAGAAGAGACGGACTCATTCATTCAACATCTTTTTTTGCCCCCCACATGGGCCAGGTGCTGTATGAGGCCCCGGGGACAGACCTGCCCCACAGAGCATTCCAGCAGACCACCAGTGTGAAGCGGGCATGCAGGAGGGGGGACTAGGGCTCAGAGTCACGGGGCCATTGCCACGACTAGAAGAGCCGGGCGCCCTCTCACGGGCAGCACGTGCATGAGCGAACCGGGCCCTCACTTCGCCCTCTGAGGCAGAGCCAGCTTCACAGCGGAGTTGCCCTTATCCCAAATGCTCGGGACTAGAAGACTTTTGGATGTGGGTTTTTAGCATATTTTCATATATTTGCATTATACTTAAGTTCAGCATGCTTAATCCAAAAATCTGAAATTCAAAATACTCCAATGAACATTGCCTTTCAGCATCATGTCAGTGAAAAAGCCAGAGTTTCATGCCAAAAAGTCATTCATTATGCCAGTCAAACAGTTTCATTTTGGAGCGTTTCAAATTTTGGATTTTCATATTAGGGATATTCTACAGAGGAAGAAACGGAGGCCCAGAGACGTTATGGGACAGGCCCAACATCACAAAACTAGAAAACTGATGGAGCTGGGAGGCCTACCAGGCAAGCGACGTCCACAGGAATTGCTCTAACCTCCTGCTCTGTTGTCATTGGTCACAGGCTGGGGACTTACAAACGGAGAACATCCTAGACAAGGGAGTCAGAGAAGGCCTCTCTGGAAGCTCCTATGGAAGCTGAGAGCCTGGGGAGGAAGAGTCAGTCCAGGAAAGGGTGAGGGGTAGGTGGGAGAGTTTGTGAGCTGGGGAGTCTGTGAGCCCAGGAAAGCGGGGAGAAATAGGTGGGGGAGTTTCCGAGCTGGGGAGTTTGTGAGCCCAGGAAAGGGGGGAGAAGTAGGTGGGGGTGTTTGTGAGCTGGGGAGTCTGTGAGTGAGGAAAGGTGAGGGAGAAGTAGGTGGGGGAGTTTGTGAGCTGGGGCTGGGGAGTCAGGTAGGGGCCTGAGGTGAGCACCAGGCAGAGGCGACTTCCTGAGAAGCTGATGACATTTAAGCCTCAGGGAGACTCATCTGCAGGGCCCCGTACCAGGAATCCCAGGGAGCTGGGCAGTGTTCACACAGGGCAGGGATCCAGGTTGCTGTCAGGAAGCATTTGAATGCGCACGTTTCTGGGAAACAGGCTCAAAAACGCTCAGAAGAAAGGAATCGAAACTTGAAAGTCTCCAGCAATTTGTGGTGATTTCATTTCACATTCTTTATAAATATTTACTTTTGTACTCAGTTTTGTATTTATCATTTTCTTTCATCTTTTATCTTGTTTTGTTCTGAGACTGAGTCTTGCTCTGTTGCCCAGGCTGGAGTGCAATGGCGCCGTCTCGGCTCACTGCAAACTCAGCCTCCTGGGTTCAAGCGATTCTCATGCCTCAGCTTGCCGCGTAGCTGGGATTACAGGCACACGCCACCATGCCGGGCTAATTTTTGTATTTTGTGATCTGCCTGCCTCAGCCTCCCAAAGTGCTGGGATTACGGGTGTGAGCCACCACGCCCGGCCAGTGTCTGGCATCTTTTACTTAACGTGTTTGAAGATTCAGCCGCGTTGCTGCATGAGGCTGCGCTGTGTTCCTTCTCGTTCCTAAGTGGCCCTTTGAATGACAATATCACAGCTTCCATATCCATTCAGCAAGCGCTGCATTTGGGGGTTGTTTTCAGCTTTGGGATATTTGGGGGAAAAGCTGCCACGAATTTTCTTGCATGTGTCTTTTGGGGGACATACGGGCTCATTTCTGTTGGGTAAACATCCATGAGGGGAGGTGCCGCCTCACAGAGAGAGATGAATGTTCTGTGTTAGAAGATTCGGGGGCTGCAAATTGTGTTCCGGCGTGGCCGCTCCAGTTCCTCTCTCCTCCCAGCTGTGGAGGAAAGTCCTGCCACTATCTTGGCTGAGGCAGGAGAATTGTTTGAACCCAGAGGTGGAGGTTGCAGTGAGCCAAGATCGTGCTACTGCACTCCAGCCTGGGCAACACAACAAGACTTCATCTCAAAAACAACAACAGGCCGGGTATGGTGGCTCACGCCTGTAATCCCAAAACTCTGGGAGGCCAAGGCAGGCAGATCATGAGGTCAGGAGCTCAAGATCATCCTGGCCAACATGGCAAAACCCTGTCTCTACTAAAAATACAAAAATTAGCTGGGTGTGGTGGCGTGTGCCTGTAGTCCCAGCTACTTGGGAGGCTGAGGCAGGAGAATTGCTTAAACCCGGGAGATGGAAGTTGCAGTGAGCCAAGATCATGCCACCGCACTCCAGTCTGGCCATGAGCTGGGTGTGGGATGGCCCCTCAGAGTTTCCACAAGCAGAGTTGGCCAGGGAAGAAATGAAGGGGGAGTTTGCTGAGAAAGAGAGACTTGTCTTCCAGGGGAAGTGGGGCCTGGTGGTACCAGGGCACTCAGCTTGGGCCGGGCTGGTGTACAGAGCGAGACCCTGTCTCAAAAAACAAACCAACAAACAAACAAAGAGGGGCCATCAATGGGGATGTCAGGAGCTATCAGGGGCTAGAGGGAGGACTGGTTTCTGATTGTTCCACACCGAGAGTCAGTCAACTTTTGCCCAGCCAGGCCTAAAGCCAAGACTGTACACCAGCCCAGCCCAAGCTGAGTGCCCTGGCACCACCAGGCCCCACTCTCCCTGGAAGACAAGTCTCTCTCTCTCTCAGCCAACTCCCCCTTCATTCCTTCCCTGGCCAACCCTGCTTGTGGAAACTCAGAGGGGCCGCCCCACACCCAGCTGGTGGCAGCCACCCAATCACCACTGCACCGGCAATTTGTCTCTCTTCAATCATGAGTCTGATTTTTCTTTTTCCTCTTCCCTGTTTCATGAATGCAAGCTTCTGTGAGGCCCTCTTAGAGGTGGACTTCAAGCTTGATGATGTCGCATCTTGTTTCACAGAGAGCCCTGGTGGCCCTGGCGACGTGGATGGTGCTAACCTATTTTACAGATGAGGAAAGTGAGGCCCAACGAGGTGAAGGGACTTAGGGCCGTGATCACCGCCCAACAAGGGACAGAGCTGGATTTTAACAATAAGTCCAGTAACAAGTTTGCTCCCACGTTCGGCGCTAAGCAGTGGCCGGCTCTGTGCTAAGCACTGTGTGCATTCGCCCATCCAGTCCTCACGATGACTCCACAGAGGAAGCTGCAGTTATTACCAGTCCTGTTTTCTACAACTGGCTTTTGAAGTTGTCCAGGCAAGAAAAGTACACAAATTATAACGGCCTGATGAGTTTCCACAGACTGAACACGCCCATGGAACTCGCTCACATTACAAAACAGAACGTAAGCTGTAACACCAAAAGCATTGGTAATAAAGGAGAAGACTGATAAACTGGACTTCATAAAAGTTTAACACTTTTCCATTTCATAGAATGTCATAAAGAAAGTGAAAAGACAAGCCATGGGATGGGGGAAACATTTGCAAATTATGTATCTGAGTTTAGCATCCAGGATATATAAAGAACCCTTATAATTCAGCAATAGGAAGGTAAATAGCCTGGGTGCAGTGGCGCATGCCTGTAATTTCAGTGCTTTAAGAGGCTGAGGCAGGAGGATGTCTTGAGGCCAGGAGTTTAAGACCAGCCTGGGCAATATAGCAAGACCCCATTTCTACCAAAAAAAAAAAAAATTAGCCGGACCTGGTGGCACATAATAGTCACAGTTACTCTGGAGGCTGAGGAAGGAGGATTGCTTGAGCCCAGGAGTTGGAGGCTGCAGTAAGCTATGATGGCACTACTGCACTCCAGCCTGGGTGACAGACAGATACCTTGTCCCCTTCCCCCCACAAAATAAATGAAGAAAGGATTTGAATAGGCATTTCTCCATACAAGTTATACAAATGGGCCGGGCTCAGTGGCTCATGCCTATAGTCCCAGCACTTTGGGAGGCCGAGGCGGGTGGATCACCTGAGGTCAGGAGTTCGAAACTAGCCTGGCCAACACGGCAAAACCCTGTCTGTACCAAAACTACAAAAATTGGCTGGGTGTGGTGGCGGGGGCCTGTAATACCAGCTACCCAGGAGGCTGAGGCAGGAGAATCGTTTGAACCAAGGAGGCGGAGTTTGCAGTGAGCCAAGATTGCGGCATTGCACTCTAGCCTGGGCGACAGAGCAAGACTTTGTCTCAAAAAAAAAAAGCTATACAAATGGCTAACAAGCCCATGAAAAAGTGCTCCTGCTCAACATCATTAGCCACTGAGAGATGAAAATCAAAACCACAAATAGCTGCCACTTCACCCCAGCAGATGCTATGATCCATAAGACAGATAATAAAAAGTGTGGGCGAGGAGGTGGAAAAGTTAAAACCTTCATACGCTGCTCTGGAAACATCAAATCGTGCCGCCGCCTTGGCAAACAGCTTGGCAGTTCTTCAAAAAGTTAAACGTAGAGCTGCCATTTTTCCTATCAATTCCATTCCTGGTGGAATTACAGAATAAAACACATACGCCCACATAAAAGTGGGGCACAAATATTCCTGGAAGCCAAAAAGTAGAAACAACCCAAGCATCTATCAGTGGATGATAGTAAACATCCATTCTTTGAATTGAGTCAATAAACGAGTAAACAAATACAGTATATTCATGCAATGGAATATTAGTCTGCAATGAAAAGGAATAAAGTACTGACACATGCTACAACACGGATGAAACTTGAAAACGTCACTCCTAAATGAAAAATTCCAGTCACAAAAGACCACATATTGTACAATTTCATTTATATGAAATGTTCAGAATAAATAAACAGATAGAAGGTAGATTAGTGGTTGCTTATGCCTGTGGTGATGGGAGGGGCAGGAGGATAAGGAATGACTTAATGATCAATTTTCTTTTAGGATGATGAAAATGTTCTAAAATTAAATTATGGTGATGGTCACACAACTCTTAAATATACTTAAAACCACTGAATTGTACACTTTAGACAGGGGGAGTCTGTGGTATGTGAATTATATCTCGATAGAGCAGTTTAAAATAAAAAGACACTCCATGCCTTATTCATGCTGTTTTCCTACTTGAGCTGCCCCTACCTTCTCCTATGTCTGTGGTGTCCAAAAATAACACATTTCTAAGGCCTGACTCAAATGCCATTACAGATTTCCTTAATACGTTCCAATCAATTCACCATCATCCACTCAGAGATTATTTAAAAGGCACCTATCATGTGCCTGGCATTTATGACGTTTTACATGATTACTTAAGGACCCATTTCATCTCTGCTACTCTACTATCAACTTTGGGAGATTGTATCTTACTTCCTGCATACTCAGAATCCAGCAATGTGACCAGCACACAGTTGGCACTCAAAGAAGGTATGGGAATTCATTCTAAATGTCCTTTATCTCACACCAGCTTCCCCCCAGGAAACAGGTCGTCAATGGAAGGTTTCAGGCTTGATTAATTATTGCTAGCCCTAGAGAATAACCTAGCACTTAATAGAAGTTTGTTTGTTTCTTTGTTTTTGAGTAAACACAAAATGATTAAATGATGATGGCTTTAGTTTCTACCATGACTGTCCAGCCAAAGGTTTTAAAAGGGGGAGAGATGTACCTCCAGATTTGGGAGGAGGGGTACAGATAAGTGAGGATTAGCAATCTAGATGGGGAACTGCAGGAAGGAAGGCATGTAGCCTTACAAATATCTACTGGGAACAGAAACCATGAAAAGTACCAGCAGAATTAGAACCAAATAGCGATGGTTGCACAACATTATGAATGTATTTAGTACCACTGAACTGCATACTTTAAAATGACAAAAATGATAAGCTTTATGTTACATATATTTTACAACAATTTTAATAATTAAAAAATACAGAGAAACCCGAATAGAACTTCTAAAAATGAAAAACGCAATAACTGAAACATAGAAGTCGATAGTTGGGTTTGATAGAAGTTTAAACAGAGCTAAAGAAAAAATGAGTGAGGCAGAAGATAAATGATCCAGAATATAGTACAGAGAAGTAGACAGTTGTAAAACATAAAAGAGAAGTTGGGAGACATGGAAGAGAGGCTGAAAAAAATCTGACATTTTTTTTTCATGGAAGGGGAAAGGGAGAGGAATGGAAGGGAGGGGAGGGGAAGAAGGGGAGGGGAGGGGAGGAATCACAAAATAAGCCAACAGTAATAATAGCAGTTTCAGAAAAATACAAGAGAGAAAATGGGGCAGACACACTAACTGAAGAAATAATGACAGAGAACTTTCCAAAACTGATGAGAGGAACTAATCCACAAATTCAAAAATTACAAAAAATCTCAAGGAAAGTGATAAGAATAAATCTGTGTCTAGGCATCACAGAAAGCAGAAAAACATCACACACAAGAGAAAGATCTAACAAGCAACCAGAAAATAAGAAAAATAACCTTCAAAGAAATGACAGAGTGATGAAGACTTCTAAATAGCAACAACAGAGCTAGGTGATAGTAGCATGATGCCTTCAATGTGCTGAAAGAAACTGACTACCCAACTAACATTCCATGCTCATCATCATGTACTTCAAGAATAAGGATTAAATAAAGGCATGCTCAGACAAAAAAGAATAGAGCACATTCTGCTTGTTGAAATTTGTTGAAGTGTATACTTTATGTAGAAGGAATATGAACCCTGACAGAAGGCTTGAGATGAAAGGAGAAGTGAAGAACAAAGAAACTGATCAATACACCTGCGAGTCTAGTTGAGCATTGACTATATAAAACAATAACACTAATGTCTTGTAGAGTTTATCTTTAAAAAAAAAATAATTAGAAAACACCAAAACTATATGGCATATATGTCAAATTAGAGTAGCAGTGTTCTAAGGCCTGGAAGAAGAACAATGGTACTGATTATATTTAGACTTCAGTAAGTTAAATATTCATGTTGTAATTTCTTTTTTTTTTTTTTTCCTCGTTTCAAGTTTTAATCAAAGCTTGTATACAAGATTCCTTTATTCCTGCATCTTCTCAATTGTTTCTTCCTTGTATTTGCCCTTTTCCTTTCCTACTTGGCGAGATTTGGCTTTCCGTTCAAGGATCTTTTTGCGGTCTTTGTCCAGTTTTAGCCTAGTGATAACCACCTTGCTGGGGTGAATGCCTACATGGACAGTTGTGCCATTAGCCTTTTCCCGCTGCACCTGTTCAATGTAGATTACGTATTTCTTCCTGTAAACCTGGACTACTTTGCCAATCTGCTGACCTTTATAGTGTCCTCGTACAACCTGAACTTCATCATCCTTTCGGATGGGCATGGATCGCACGTTGTACGTCTGTCTCAGCTCTTTGGAAAGAGGGGAGGACATAACCTTCCTGCGAATGTGGGAAGGTGCATTGAAATGCCTTTTGCGATTCTTGCTTCGGTCGGAAGTGACAAAGGGATTGAACTTCATTTTGGCAGCTCCCGCTTAGTTGATGGCCGCCAAATATTCATGTTGTAATTTCAATGATAACATTAAAAGAATAAAAACAGTGCAGAGTCCCCAAACTAGTAGAGAGGGGAAATAGAATGAAAAAACAATTAATCCAAAATGGGAAGGAAGAAAGGGAGAAGGGAAGAGGGGGGAAGGAAGAAAGAAAGAAGGAAGGAAGAGAGGAAGGGAGGAAGGGAGGGAGGGAGGAAGGGAGGGAGGGGAGAGAAGGAAGGAAGGGAGAGAGGGATGAAGGGAGGGAAGGAAGGAAGGAAGGGTAGGGTAGGGGAGGGGACAGGAGGGAAGAGAAGGGAAGGGAAGGGGAAGGGAGGGGAGTGGAAGGGAGGGAGGTGAAGGGAGGGGAAGGGAAGGGAAGGGAGGGAAAAGGAGGCAGGAGAGGGGAAGGGAGGGAGGGGAGGGAGGAAGGAGAGGGGAAGGGAGGGGAGAGGAGGAATCACAAAATAAGCTAACAGATTTGCACCCATATACATTGATAAATTATATTAAATATCAAAAGACCAAATGCTCCAGTTAAAAGATGAAGGTTCCTGAAGATCAGTTAAAGAGAAATGGCACAAAAAACCCGAGAGCTCAGTTACACAGTTGGCCACTCCATGTGGCTTAGAATTCTCCCAGCATGGCAGCTGGATTCCAAGAGGATGTGATCTAAAAAACAGTCGCAAGAACCCAAGAGCAAAAGCTACTGTAGTAGATAAAAGTTACATACGGAAATCACAGCATCACTCTGGCCTGATTCTATTGGTCAAAGCCATCACAGGTCCCACCGAGAATCAAGGCTGCAGAAATAGACTCTATGTCTTGCTGAAGAAGTGGTGAATCACATTGCATAAGAGCGGGTGTGATGGACACTATTGTTGAAGCCATCTTTGGAAGATACAGTCTGCCACAGCTAGTTTCTTCTTGTCATTCATGCCTGCACTTAGATGTCTCAGGCCTGTCCTCGTCCACTGTTGGAAACATGTTGGATGTCATGAAGATAAACTAGCACTGAGACAAACAATCTCTCAGCAAAGCAAATTTTACTTCCTGCATTGCAGAAAGGGTACCCTTGTTAGCCATCTTGCCACTAGAGTACAAGGAAAAGCAGACATATTCATCCCTTAAGCATTTGGGCTTGTCATTACTGCTGTGTCTGATCTCCATTGGCTGGAGCCAGACCTCACACTCTAAACTAAAACGTGATTGGCTAACAACTTAAAACTTTTTTAAACAGATAAGGGGCATAGACCGTGAGCTGGGACATGCTCGTGAGCACGTCCAGCACAGATATCTTGGTTAAAGTACAAGGACATAGAATATAGATTTTTTGTGTGCTTTGTTTTCTTCTCATCTGGTAGGCAAAGGTAAGGACACAGAATGTACTACATGCCTGTAAGCATGGCATGTTTAACAGCTACATAGGATAGGGCTTAACAAAGAGTTACTAACACACTTAGGATTCATAATTTAACAAGAAAGGAAACTTTGAAGAGGAACTTTTACTTCCCACATCCACCCTATCAAGGGTAATCACCATGTCATGCCACTTTATTTTAATTTTTGTCATAGCACTTATTATTACCTGGCATTACATGATGTCACTGTATAATATCTGCCTTCCTGCGGCTGAACCTAAGCTCCTTGAGAGGAGAGACTCTGTCTTCCTCAATGCTATACTGCTCCCTCCTCATGAGGGCAGGGCACATGGTAGGTGTCCAGAGACTGGCCGAATTATCAAATGAAGTTTCTGGGGGAAGGCTGGCACTTGGCAGCCAGGAAGCTCTTTTGAACATCCAGAGATGAACCTTGCGAGAAGAGGCTACTGCACACGTCAGTGAGTTCCCTGTTACTGGAAGCGTTCATGCAAGGACGGGATGGGCTGCCTCCAGGGTGCCAGAGAAAGAACTTGGACTCAGAGGCAGAGGCTGGTCCTTCCCCATGCTGGACCTCAGCCTTTCTTCTTTCCTTTGGCTCCTCTTAAAGTCAACCTGATCCCTCTGGTCCTCGGGGGATAATGAGCCAGGATTTATGGCTCCACCTCAATCCCTAATCTTATCACTGTCCATTCAACCTCCCCTAGGCTCTGCTTTCAGAGAAAACCCACAACGGTTATTTCTCTTCCCTTTCCCCTAACCCTGCCCCATGAGGCTTATCTTCCTATTTCAAGTTTTCTGGCAGAGAGCACAGCTCGGGCGTGTGGTGGGCATTGGGCTGGAGGCCTCTCCACACACACACAGACTTGAGGGGGGTCACTCTGTTAGAAGCCTCCAAAGGCACCCTGTGGCCTAGAGAGATGCTGTCTCCACACCACAGGCCACTCTTAGGAAAGCAAATCCCTCCTTGAAAATACCACCACCGCTACACTCAGCATCCACTGCACGCCTGGCTTTGTGTTCTGGGCTTCGCCCGTTTGACTTCACTGAATTCTCCATAAATCCCCAGGAGAGAGGGGCTATTACTGGCTCCTCAGGTCACATGGTATGAGGACTTGGGGCTGGACATTCTGTGTTCAGACCACACATTTGTGAAACGCCGTGTGACCTGGTTGAGTTTGGTTTGGGTTTTGGTTTTATAACTCTATCTTCCAAGCAGAACTGTACGTGATCCCCTAATGGCACAGCACAGGGTAGCAGAGATGCTTTCGGTGGAGCGGGCAGTAGGGGGTTCAGGAGCCCTGCCTCCTTAACTGTCCCCCCTTCTTCCTCGAAGCAACACCCCCAAACCACCAAAGCCCCATATCCATCATGCTCCCCATGGTGGAGCTAAGGAGGCAGAGTGGATGATCAGGCAGACCCTGCGGTCAGAGTGCCCTGTGCTTTCCAGCTGCACACCCCGGGCCTCAGTTTCCTCCAGCAGCTATGGGGCTGGTGGGCACGCCCTCTTTGAAACGGTTACCATGAGGATGAAATGAGATGGCAATGGCAGGGCCATATCACCCAGGAGGTGCGCCTTGCATGTGGGCCTGGTTTTTCAGCAGTCCCTGGGGTTTAAGGGAGCTCCTCAGCACCCCTAAACCTGTGGACACCACACAGCAGGCCCAGGGCCAGGAGCTGAGGAGTTGAGGGAGCCCTGACCCCTGCCAGGGACACGGCCGATCAGCTGTGCCGGCTCTACCCGCAGCTGGTGCATCAAGGGCAGAAGCAGGGAGGCAAAGCTGCTAATAAATCTGTCAGTTTCCATAATGTCTCCCCCACCCCACAAAACAGAATACCCCTGCCCTGACAGGCGCCACAGGAAGGCTGAGGCCCCGCTGGCAGCAGACTCAAACGTTGGCTGAACCACTGGGTAACTCTGTAATGAAAGGTCCCCCACGCTGGAGGCATTAACCTTGCTGCCCACCTGAAGTCTTGGCTCTGGGGTTAACCCCTCCCTTCCCAGCCCAGTCCCAAGGGCTCAGCTGGTGGCTGCACTTTACTCATTGCTGCCAAACTAATAACCCCAAAACTTAGCAGCTGGAACGAACAGCGGTTTCTCCGTTTCTATGGCTTTGCTGGGTGGTTCTGACTCAAGGATTTTCATGAGGCTGCCATCAGTGTTGGGCTTGGTGATGGGCATCTTCAGGCTTGGCTGGGGGAGAATCAAATTCCTAACTCACTCACTACCTGTGGGCAGGCCTAGAAGATCCATCTCCAAGATCATCTGTATGAGTTCCGGGTTACAGTGAACTATGATCGTGCCACTGCAGCCCGGATGACAGAGTGAGAAGGAAGAAAAGAAAGAGAAAGAAAAGGAGAGGAGGGGAAAGAGAAAGAAAGAAGGGGAGAGAGAGAGAAAAAGAAAGAGGAAGGAAGGAGGGAGGGAGGGAGGGAAGGAAGGAAGGAAGGAAAGAAGGAAGGAAGGAAGGAGAAACATCTGTGGAATTGAAAAGAAATTTAAGTCCTTGTGTAGATGATACAATTACAACTTTGAAACATAAATTTCTTAGAATCACAGAACTCCAGGACTCAAAGGGGACTCAGAAACCATCCAGCCAAACTTATTCTTTCATTTTCAGAAGAGGAAACTGAGGCCCAGAGACAGGAAGGACTACCCAGGCTGCAGTCAGCGAGGACAGAGCTGAGAAGCCGGGCCTCTGGGGTGACCCTCACCTGCTGTTTTCCATCAGTCACACGCCCCATTTGCCTTCTGTCACCACCTAACCTTCACCAATGGCATTTGACACATGCTAATAGGCCCCATTGGCACAAAGGCTGGAAGCCACTGGGAAGCCTCCTTTCTGGTAAGTTATTTGCTCAGTTTTGGAAATGCCTAAAGATGCACCATCAGCCTAGAAAATATGCCGGGTGCTGTGGCTCAAGCCCATAATCTCAACACTTTGAGAGGCCGAGGCAGGAAAACTGCTTGAGGGCAAGAGTTTGAGACCAGCCTGGGCAACATAGGAAGACCCCATCTCTACAAAAAAATTTGAAAATTAGCTGGGCATGGTGGTGCACACCTGTAGTCCCAGCTACTCAGGAAGCCAAGGCCAGAGGACTGCTAGAGCCCAGCAGTTGGTGGTCACAATGGGTTATAATCACACCACTGCACTCTAGCCTGGGCTAGAGTGAGACCTTGTCTCCTCAATTAAAAAAAAAAAAAAATAGGAGGGAAGGAAAGGGGAAAAAAAAAATCATTCACCCCAAATCTAGAGCCAGCTCTGCCTTGGAAAACTCTCCACTTTGGGTTTCTCCCAGGTGGAGGCCTAGAGTGGTGGAGCTGGCAGGGGCCAGAGACACTCTAGGCTAATTCCAGAAGGGGTAACTGAGGCCAGAGAGAGACAGAGACTTTCCTGAGGTCACACAGGTCATCCATCAGTGGCAGGGCTGCAACCAGAACCAAGGCCCCTTCACCGTCAGGCCAGTGTCTCCACACAAGGCTACAGGTGACAAGCCAGGATGAACTTGAAGAAAGCTACAGGCTCTGACCCAAGGCTACCAGATTCTTCTCAGAACAACGGGTTCCTACTGAGACCGCGGACAGCTACGCAGACTCCTGCCCCAGATGCTCAGCGGAGAGTAACTCTGCTTGCAAAAGTGGCACACTGGGTCGGGCGCGGGGGCTCACACCTGTAATCCCAGCACATCGGGAGGCCGAGGCAAGAGGATCACAAGGTCAGGAGTTCGAGACCAGCCTGGCCAACATAGCGAAAGCCAGTCTCTACTAGAAATACAAAAATGAGCCGGGCGTGGTGGCGGGTGCCCGTAATCCCAGCTATTTGGGAAGCTGAGGAGGGAGAATCGCTTGAACCCAGGAGGCGGAGGTTGTGGTGAACTGAGATGGTGCCACTGCACTCCAGCCTGGGTAACAAGAGCAAGACTCCGTCTCAAAAAAAAAAAAGAAAAGTAACCAACTCATGTTCCAAAAAGATCCAAATTAGTTTCCAACATTTAAATTCGAGAGATTCTTACATACAAATCAAGTTTTCAGCTTCCTGTTAGAAAAATCAGACAATCTGGCCTTGAAATCCAGCGTGCTGCCACCTGGCTGAACGGGGCCGTGGCGGGTCGCGGAGGCAGGCACACCGCCTGTCTCTCCTGTCCAGGCGGGCCAAATTCCCTCTTCCTCACTGCCTTCTCAGCCTTTGCAGGCATCGGAGTTTGCAGCCCCTCCTCTCTTTGAGTTTGCAGAATCCCCTCTATAACGTACTTCCCAGATAAGTGGCTGCACAGGCTTCGTTTGCTGCCTCCAGGGACCAGGAGTTCACACCCAGTTCCACTGTCGGCCACAAAGACGGTGATGGGGAGAGCTTGACTGCAACCATGGCGTATCTGAAACCGTGTCTAACAGGTCACGCTATAATGTAATCCCAGAGCCTAATACACTTTATTGCCTCATAACCAGAACTCTCCGTGCTTGTTTTAGCTGAGGAGACAAGAAAACTACCACTAAGGATGACTTTACAGACTTCCAGGCCATTCGGATGAAGTCCAGGACACCACTGCCCTCTGGGTAAACTAGGGACCGGGTGTGGATGGCCTTTTTGAGGTTTCAAAGGCAACCACAGCAAATATCAAAAGAGGGTCTGGAGGTCCTACCTACTTTGGGTTCTTAAGCAATGAGCTCTCAGATAAATTGCTTTTCCATGACAGGCCAGGCAGATATGACTCCTGACCTTGCCAGGAGCTGTCATCACCATCCCTGTGTCAAAATCCCTGGGAAGAAGCAGGGACGGTCTCATGGTGATGTCAGGCCACTGAGCACTTCATCAGGAGGCGGCCTGGGAAATCTGGGCAGACACTCTTTGTAAGTTCCTGGCAAGCTTCAAAGTTTGGAATGTTAAAATAGCAATCACTTTGTTCCTAGCACACTTATCAGCAGTCCAATCTCAAAGCCAACAGAAATGCTAGTCGGACTGTTGGATCTGGAAGGGGTCTTCTATGCTTCATCTCATCCCATCTGCACTTTAACCAAGAAGCTCCTTACTGCACCCCAGCGGAGAAGGGTCAGCCAGCCTCGGTTGGGGCAAGGTGTCTTCCTGGTCACGGGGCAGAAGCCCTCCCCACTGGGACATCCGTCTTTTGCCCCAGCTTTATCCTCAAGGCAAGAACCATTTTTATGCCCTATTTTCACCCACAGCCATTGAACTCCACTGTTCTTGCTTTTTCTTTCCCCAGAGGCTAAACTCTTCCCCATTATCCACTTCTTCCTGAAAGGACTGGGCTTTGAGGCCTGGCCACTTTCCTGCAATTGGCCAGGGTCCTTTTCCAGCATTTTCTTACAACAGCTGTGACCTTAAAAGGACGCAGTTCATATTCCGAGACCTCCAGATTGGGTTCAGCTGTGCCGTCTCAGGCTCTCACTCTCTGAGTTCGCACAGATTGTTCTGTATCAGCAAACAACTTGTATTGATTTGGCAGACATGTAGCTTGCTTTGGGCAATAGCAGTTCGTGAAGTCCCCATAACCTTATGAGACAGAGCCTATGATTATCCTTCCCAGTGTACAGATGATGAAACCAAGACACCGGGAAGTGAAGTCACTTGGCCAAGGAGCAGATTAGGTCATGAGTTTCAGACTTGAACTCGGACCGCTGGGGTCTGGAGCTGCTGCCTGCAAGTGTCTCAGTGCCTCTCACTGCGGTGCTTCATGTTAAACACGGGGAGGAGGCATCCAGGAAGATCTGGAAATGCTTAAGCCTTCCTGATACGTCAGCCTCATGGCAAGAAGTGATTTGTCGCAAGTCACTCAGTTGTGCAGTGATAGAGTTAGGACTTCAACTGGGTTCCAAATTCGGAGCTCTTTGCCCAAGACAAGAACATGTGAGTGGACTAATCTGATTTAATTGAAGTAGAAACAAATCCTCCAGGGTAGCGATGTCACAGCGATCCTATCCAGGGAAGCAGAATGCATGTAAACTGGCTTTGAGCCCGGATGCAGATTGGACAGGCCACAGTGACACAGTGGGCGCCCGGGCCAAGGAGAAGAGAACTGCCCAACCTAAGCATCTGAGAGTTTGAAAGAGCACATGTTAGGAAATACACAGAAACCTCATTAATTCAGAGCCCCATCACTCAGAAGCCATCATGGGCTCTGCTGGGCTGAAGTGCATCCCACATTAATCTGGAGATGGGCAAACTCTCTTGTAAGGGGGCAGACAGTAAAGTTGTTGGGAAAGGCAGGCATCCCTGCTGGCCCTCGTGTGGTTGCATAACAGCGTGCCTGTGCTGGGTATATCACCTCTCCTGGAAATGTCTTTTCCTGTTCTGTGGTTGATGCGTTCTTCTTCTTCTTTCTTTCTTCCTCCTCCTCCTCCTCCTCCTCCTCCTCCTCCTCCTCCTCCTCCTCCTCCTCCTCCTCCTCCTCCTCCTTCCTCCTCCTCCTCCTCCTCCTTCTTCTTTTTGACAGAGTCTTGATCTGTCACCTAGGCTGGAGTAGAATGGCACGATCTCGGCTCACTGCAACCTCCATCTCTTGGGTTCAAGAGATTCTCCTGCCTCAGCCTCCTAAGTAGCCAGGATTACCGGCACCCACCACACCTGGCTAATTTTTGTATTTTTTTTTTTTTTTTTTTTGAGACGGAGTTTCGCTCTTGTTACCCAGGCTGGAGTGCAATGGCGCGTTCTCGGCTCACCACAACCTCCGCCTCCTGGGTTCAGGCAATTCTCCTTCCTCAGCCTCCTGAGTAGCTGGGATTACAGGCACGCGCCACCACGCCCAGCTAATTTTTTGTATTTTTTAGTAGAGACGGGGTTTCACCATGTTGACCAGGATGGTCTCGATCTCTCGACCTCGTGATCCACCCGCCTCGGCCTCCCAAAGTGCTGGGATTACAGACTTGAGCCACCGCGCCCGGCCAATTTTTGTATTTTTAGTAGAGATGGGGTTTCGCCATCTTGGCCAGGCTGGTCTCAAACTCCTGACCTCAAGTGATGTGCCCGCCTCAGCCTCCCAAAGTGCTGGGATTACAGCAGGTACCTGCCACCATGCTGGCTCATTTTTTATTTTTATTTTTTTTTAAGTAGAGACAGGGTTTCACCCCAGGCTGGTCTCAAACTCCTGACCTCAGGTAATCCGCTCGTCTTGGCCTCCCAAAGTTCCAGGATTAAAGGCATGAGCCAGCAGCTTGGCCGATGTGTACTTCTTTAGTCTGCTTAGACACAGGTTTCACATCACAGCTGACCAGTCCACTGCTATAAGAGTTCCCGGCAGAGAGGGAACAGCGTCCCTCACCTGCAGCACAGAAGTGGGGCTGCAAAAGTGCAATAGTGAGCACAGACTCCCGAGCAAGACCCACTGGCCATGGAGGACTGAGGCTCACTACGGAGGCTGACCTTGCGGTGTCTCCTCTCCAGGTGAATAAAGCATCGTGCCATCCAGTGCCTGTGCAAGCGGCTTTCTTGGAACCCCAGCATGTGCAAACCATGCAGTGGGCTGACATTCTCGGACGGCCACTCCTAGTGGCAGGCATCAGTATGCTGTGCTCTCATCTGCACAGTGGAAATACTACCCCTGGATGTGGGAATAGGTGTCACATGCTCAAAATATTTTAGAGGTCGTGGGCCACCAGCCAGCCTTTGTCTCGAACACTCAACTCTGCCGCTGTGCGTCAAAAGTAGCCATGAACAACACAGAAACAGATAGGTGGGGCCGTGTTCTAGGAAAACTTGACTTACAAGAACAGGCCAAGTGGAGTTTGCTGACTCGTGCACTAGTTATGGGAAAGACACATCACCAGAAACAAGCCAGGCTCTCCGGGACGGCCGAGCCTATTTACAGGAATTTCTCAGACCAGGTGCGCTGGCTTGAACTTGTAATCCCAGCACTTTGGGAGGCGGAGGTGGGAGGGTTGCTGGAGGCCAGGAGTTCAAGATCAGCCTGGGTAACACAGTGAAATCCTATCTCTACAAAAAAAAAAATTAAAAATTAGCCAGGCGTGGTGGCTTGAGCCTACAAGTTCAAGACTGCTGTGAGCTATGATCGTGCCACTGCACTCCAGTCTGGGCGGCACAGTGAGATCCAGTCTCAAAAAAATAATAATAAATAAGGCTGGTTGCGGTGGCTCACGCCTGTAATCCCAGCACTTTGGGAGGCCGAGGCAGGCAGATCATGAGGTCAGCAGTTCAAGACCAGCCTGGCCAATATGGTAAAACCCCATCTCTACTAAAAATACAAAAATTAGCCGGGTGTGGTGGCACATGCCTGTATCCCAGCTACTGGAGGGGCTGAGGCAGAAGAATAGAGGTTGCAGGGAGGCAGAGGTTGCAGCGAGCCGAGATCGTGCCACCGCACTCCAGCCTGGGTGACAGAGTAAGACTCTGTCTCAAAAATAATAATAATAGATAAATAAATAAAAGAACTTTTCAAACACATAAGCAGAACCTATTTGCCCACAATTGATAAGCAATCCTTAGTGACTCATTAAATTAATTAATTAATTAATTTTGTCTTGAGATGGAGTTTCACTCTTGTTGCCCAGGCTGGAGTGCAGTGCTGCAATCTCAGCTCACTGCAACGTCCGCCTCCCAGGTTCAAGGGATTCTCCTGGCTCAGCCTCTCAAGTAGCTGGGATTACAGGTGCCCACCACCACACTCAACTAATTTTTGCATTTTTAGTAGAGGTGGGGTCTCACTCTGTTGGCCAGGCTGGTCTCAAACTCCCGACCTCAGGTGATCCACCTACCTCAGCCTCCCAAAGTGCTGGGATTGCAGGTGTGAGCCACCTCGCTCAGCCATCTGATTAAATTAAAACAGTAATATTTATACATAGAGACAGAGAAGCAAAAAGAGCTGTACTTCCCAGCAATGTTAGCCCCAGTCCTTTTGCCATAAAACAATCACTGCACTTGTTCCGACTCCACTGTCTTTGAAGCCGCTGACACCTCTCATCTTGCCTGACCCCCACCACACTGGGAGAGGTGGGTAAAGCACAGCCCTCTCATGCGAGAGATGAGGGCACTGGGCACAGCGTGGTCATGGATGCTAGATTCCAGAATTAATAAAGTACAAGTCAGCTCTCAAATTCACATATTTCAGGTTATAAACTTGAATGTCTTCCTTTCTACTGCCCAACATTCTTTCCCTCACAACTTCAAGAGTAATCAAATTATTTCTTTTAAAATAATCTATTGTTCTCATAACCCTGCATTAGATAAGCCCAGATGAGTGAGATTTTATTGCATAGGCTCTCTGTAGTCTGCTGTAACAAACAGCAACAAATCAGGAGGCAGGGGACGGCAGCAGGAACTTGGAGAAGTATTTCCTTTCTTGGACCTCAGTTTCCCCTGGTGTAAAGGCTGCAGATCTTCTATGTCTGGCATTCTCTAACAAGCGATACAGGGTGACCGAAAGAGAGCTGGAGACAAGAGGGACTTGGGGCTGAGTCCCTGTTCCATCATATACCAGCGTCACACACTTGGGCAAGTCACAACATCTCTGAGCCTCTGTTTCCTCGTCTGTAAAGTGGGGGTACTGTGATGTCACAGGGTTATTGTGGTTAATAAATGGTGGGAAAGGAGGAAGAATGTACAGTTATAGCCCAATAACTGGCTCATCACTTCATAGGTAGTGACATGTTCACTACTTCAAAACCTTGCAGCATGATTTGTAAATATTATGGGGGGTGGGGTTGTCTTTTTTTTTTTTAAATAGGGTCCAATTGAAGAATTTGTAGTATTTAATTTTGAGAAAGTCCAATTTATGTACCTCTTTCTTGCTTGTGCTTTTGGTGTTATGTTTAAGAAGCCTTTGCCTAAACCAAGGTCATGAAGATTCACTCATATTTTCTTCTAAGGGGTTTACAGTTTTACTTCTTACTTCTAGGTCTGTGATCCATTTGGAATTGATTTTTGTATATGACGTGAAGAAGAAGTCAAACTTCATTCTTTTACATGTGAATACTCAGTCGTTCCAGCACTATTTGTTGAAGAAGCTATTCTTTCCCCATTGAAGAGTCCTGGCACTGTTGAAAATCACTTGGCCATAATGTGAGGATTAGTGTCTAGACTAAATTCCATTCAGTACTACACAGTCTTGATTGTTGTAGCTCTGTACTAAGTTCTGAAATTGGGACTTTGCTCTTCCTTCTCAAGATTGACAACTTTCATATAAATTTTAACATCACCTTGTCCATTTCTATTTTTAAAAAAGGCCTGCTCAAATCTTGACAGGAATTGCATTGAATATGATCATTTTGAGAAGTATTGTTTTTTTGGTTTTTTCTTGAGACAGTCTGTCACCCAGGCAGTGCAGTGGCGCGATCTCAGCTCACTGCAATCTCCACCTTCCAGGTTCAAGTGACTCTCCTGCCTCAGTCCCCCAGTAGCTGGGATTACAGGTATCCACCACCCTACCCGGCTAATTTTTGTATTTTTAGTAGAGACAGGGTTTCACCATGTTGGCCAGGCTGGTTGCAAACTCCTGACCTCAAGTCACTGCCCGCCTCAGCCTCTCAAAGTGCTGGGAATACAGGCGTGAGCCACCCTGCTGGCCTTATTGGCATCTTAATAATAATGTTTTTCAATCCACCAACAGGGGATGTCTTTCTCTTTATTTAGGTCTTCTTTTCTTTCAACAATGTTTCTTATTTTCAGAGTATGACTTTTGCATATCTATTGTTGAATTTATTCATAATTATTTTATTGTTTCTGATGCTGTTGAAAATGAAATCATCTTAATTCTATTTTTCCTTTTTTTCTATTTTTGGATAGTTCATTTGCCAGTGTTTAGAAATATGATTAATTGTTTTGTATCTTGGTCTTTTATCCTGCCACCTTGCTGAACTTGTTTAGTTTTGGAAAATTTTTAGTGTATTATTTAGGATTTGCTGTATACAAGATGATGTCACCTGTGAATATCAATAGTTTTACTTCTTTCTTTCCAGTCTGAATGTCTTTTATTTCATTTTCCTGCCTGATTGCCCTCATCAGAACATCCAGTACAATGTTGAATAGAAATGGAGAAAAGACATCTTTGTCTTGTTCGGGATTATTTTTTCCTTTTTTAGTTTTTAGGAGACAGGGTCTCATTTATGCCGCCTAGGCTGGTGTCAAACTCTAGGCCTCAAGCAGTCTTCCCACCTCAGCCTCTCAAAGCACTGGGATTATAGATATCAGCCACTGGGCCTGGCCTGTGCCTGATCTTAGCAGGGAAATTTTGTAGTTTTTCATCATTAAGTATGTTGTTAGCTATGAGTAACCCATAGATGATATTTATCAGGTTGGAGCAATTCTCCTCTATTCCTAGTTTATTGTAGCCCACAAATTCTGATATGTTATGTTTTAATTTTCATTCAGTTCAAAATACATTCTGATTTCCCTTTTATTTTTTATCCATATTTTGTTTGGAGGCATGTTACTTAGTTTCCAAATATTTGGGGATTTTCTGGGGATCTTTTCAGTATTGATTTTAATTTTAATTTCACTGTGGTCGGCAAATGTACTTTCTACGACATGAATGCTTTTAAAATTTTTTGAAATAAAAATTTAGTCAGCTTGCTAGAGAACTTTTCTTTTTTCTTTCTTTTTTTTTTTTTTAAGTCTCATGAGATCTGATAGAGAACTTTTGAATTTATTGTTTAGAATGTGGCTTCTACTGGTAAAACTTATACACTTGAGAAGAATTTGTATTTTGCTGTTGTTAGGAGGAGTGCTCTAGAAATGTCAATCAGGCTAAGGTTAATGGTGTTGTACAAGTCTACTATCATCCTGACTTTGTGTCTACTTATTGGTGTTAGTCTGTTCAGGCTGCTGTAACAAATACCATAGACAGGATGGCATAAACAATAAACATTTATTCTTCACAGTTATGGAGGCGGTAATTCTGAAAGCAGAGTGTTACCATGGTTGGGTTGTGATGAGAGCCCACTTCATGGCTTGTAGACAAGCCACCTTTCTGTGTCCTCACAGGATAAGGACAGAGAGAGAGGGAGCAAATTCTCTTGTGTTTCTTCTTATAAGGGCAGTAATCCCATGATGAGGGCTTCACCTTCATGACTTCATTCCTCCCAAACACCCCATCTCCAAATACCACCATACTGAGGATTAGGGTTTCAACATATAATTTTTGGAGAGGAGGGAGGACACAAACATTTAGTCCATATCATTATTCTATCAATTATTGAGAGAAGGGTATTGAAATATCCACTATAATTGTATATTTGTCCATTTTCTTTGTGGTTTCATCAGTTTTTCCATTATATATTTTAAAGGTCTGTTGTTAAATGCATAAGTGTTTAAGATTATCGTGCCCCCTTAATTAACTCCTTTATTATTGTGCAATAACCCCCTCTATCCCTGATAGTATTCTTTTCTCTGAAATCGTTTGCCTGACGTTATTATTTAGCTTTCCTTTTGTCTAGTGTAGGTATCATATATCTTCATCCACTTACTTTTAAACTATTTGTGTCTTTACATTTAAAGTTTGTTTCTTGTAGGCAACATATACTTGGTCTTACATTTTTTAAAAAATCCCATCTATCTCTGCCTTTTAATTGATATCTAGACCATTTACATTTAACGTAATTACTGGTATGATTAGGTTTCAGTCTGTCTCCTCTGTTCTCTGGTCATTTTCATTGCATCTCCTGTGTTGGCTTCTTAGTTGTAACTCTTCATTTTGTTATTTCAGTGGTTGTTTTAGACATTTTGGTGTACTTGTTACCTTATCATATTCTACCTTCCACACTTAATAAATCTTATGGCTTTTGCCAGCTAATTCAATCATCTGTATCGTTCTGGATCTGCTGATTTATTTTTCTCCTAGCTCTGGGCCATAATTTTCTACCTTTCTGCATGCCTGGTGATTTTTTTTGTTGTTGTTGGATGATAAACAGTATATTTTACTTTGTTGTATTTAAAGAAATACTACAAATCCTAGAGTGCTAGGTTTAAACAGGGTTAGGCTTTGTTCTGCCATGCAGTTAAGTTACCTGTGGATCTATTAAAGGTCAACTATTAAGCTATTTTTTTATGGCAAGCTGTGGGCAGCATTACTCTCAGGAAAATTTAGCCCTACTACAAAAGCATAATGTTTTTGAGAATTCTATCAATGCTCTCTGTATTACAAGGTCTCTCTACTCTAGTTAGTATAAACCTCAACTATTCCCAGGCTTGTTTGAGCTCTGGGAAGTATCTGGTCTATTGCTTTCTGTTTGTTCTTTGTTTGATCTCATGGTGTTTCATCCCACACATGTATGATTGGAACTCACTTAAGGGTCAGGGGACCCTCTGCAGAGCTCCCAAGCTCTATCTCTGTTCAGATACTTCCTGTTATTTTTCCCTGCAAGTTCTAGCCACCTCAACTCTGATTTCTAGCCTTCCTGAACTCTGATTTCTATCTTCTCAATTCAGTGATACATTGGATCTGTGGTTCCCTATCTTTGTGCTATATACTGGAAGTGCCCTGAATAAGTAAGGTAGGCCAATCATAGCATTCTCTCTGTTTGTTTTCCTTCTCTCAGGGATTTATCGTTCTGTGTTTCCTATTGTCCAATGCCTGCAACACTTGTTTTATATATTTTGTCTGCTTTTATAATTGTTTATGGTAGAGGGCAATTTCCATAGCATTTAATCCTTCATAGGTAGGAATGAAAGTCTCTAACTTAAATAATAGATGATGATTTTATTAAACATTGGTAGAAACTTTTAAGAAAATTGTGGTTGGCTGGACATGGTGGTGCATACTTGTGGTCCCAGCTACGCAGGAGGCTGAGGTGGGAGGATCACTTGAGCCCAGGGATTCTGGGCTGTAGTGTGCTATGCTGTTTAGGTGACTGCAATAAGTTTGGCATCATTATGGCAAACTCTTAGGAGCAGGGGACCATCAGGTGGCCTAAGGAGGAGTGAACCGGCCCAGGTCAGAAATGGAGCAGGTCAAAACTCTCATGCTGATTAGTAGTGGGATTGTACAAATGAACTCATAATGGATCAAAGACCTAAATGTAAGAGCTAAAAGTATAAAATCCTAGGACTAAATCTTCATGATCTTGGATTTGGCAGTGTTTACTTAGATATGACTCCAGAACAAGCAAAACAAAAAATAAATTGGAATTCATCAAAATTAAAACCTTATGTATATCAAAGGACACTATCAAGAGAATGAAAAGACAACACACACAGGGTGGGAGAAAATCTTTGAAAATCATGTGTCTGATTAAGGGTCTAGTATCCAGAATATTTAAAGAACGTTTACAACTCAACAACAGAAAAGACAACTCAATTCAAAAATGGGCAGAGGACTTGAATAGACATTTCTCCAAAGAAGATATCCAAATGGCCAACAAGCCATTTGGCCATGTTGTCATAGCCAACATGACAAGATGCTCAACGTCATTAGAAAAATGCAAATCAAAACCACGCCTAATAGGATGGCTATTGTTCCAGCTTCAATTGTGTTTCCCACCCCCCCAGTATGTTGAAGTCCTAACTCCCAGCATCGGTAAATGTGACCTTATTTGGAAATAGGGTCTTTGCCAATTTAATCAAGTTAAGATGAGGTTATTAAGGTGGCCCTTAATCCAATATGACTGGTGACCTTAAAAGAAGAAAAATCTGGATATAGAAACATAGGGGAGATGGCCACATAGGAAGACGGAGGAAGAGGGTATAGTTATGTTGCCACAAACCAAGAAACGCTTGGGGCAACCAGGATCTGAAAAAGGCAAGAAAATATCCTCTTTTAGAGGCTTCAGGGGAAGGGTGGCCCTGCAAACACCTTGATTCTGGATTTCTGGTTTCCGGAACTGTGAGACAGTGAGCTTCTCTTGTTTTAAACTACCCAGTTGGTGGTATTTTTTAATTGAACCCTTGAACACTAACACAGTTATAATTTTTTAAATGAAAAACAACAAGTTTTGGAAAGTGTGGTGTTTTACTTTATTTTATTTTACATGTCAACTTGGCTGGGCCATGAAGCCCAGATAGTTGGTCAAATACTACTCTGGATGTTTCTGTGAAGACATTTTGGGGATGAGATCAACATTTAACTTGCTAAATCTAGAGTAAAGCAAATTATCCTCCCTAATCTGAGTGGGCCTCAGCCAATTAGCTGAAGGCTTTAATAGAACAAAGACTGACCTCCCCCTAAGCAGGAAAGAATTTTCCCAGATTGCCTTTGAACTGCAACTCTTGCCTGATTTGGGATTTGCCAAACCTCCACAATTGTGTGAGCCAATTCCTTAAAGTAATTTTTCCCCTTTCTCTATGTATGTTTTTCTGGAGAACCCTGACTAATACAGGGAGGATGTGCAGAAACTGGAAGGCTCACACTTCACTGGTGGAAATGTAAAATGGGGCAGCCAGTTTGGAAAAACATTTGGTGGTTTCTCAATAAGCTAACTGTAGAATTACCGCGGGACCCTGAAATGGCACTCTTAGGTATATACCCAACAGAGCTGAAGACGGGTGTTCAACCCAAAACTGGCATGTGAATGTTTTCAGCAGCCCGACTGGTTATAGAGAAGAGGTAGAAACAACCCAATTGTGCATCAACTAATGGATAAATAAAATGTGGCATATCCACACAATAGAATATTATTCAACCATAACAAGGAATGACATTCTAATATATGCTACAACATAGATGAACCAGGCTTAAAAACATTATGCTAAATGCAAGCAGCCAGGCGCAAAGATCGTATACTGTGTGATTCCATTTATATTAAATATCCAAATAGGCGATTTCACAGGGATAGAAAGCAGATTAGTAGTCGCCAGGGCCTGGGAGTAGGGGATAACGGGAGTGACTGCTTACTGTGTACAGGGTTTCCTGTTTGGGGGATGAGAATGTTCTGGAACTACATCGTGGTGACAGTTGTACATCACAGATGTGCTAAATGCCACTGATTTATACACTTTAGTATATATATATGGAGAGACGGAGGCTTGCTCTGTCACCCAGGCTGGAGTGCAGTGGCACAGTCTTGGCTCACTGCAACCTCCGCCTCTCAGGTTCAATTCTCCTGCCTCGGCCTCCTAAGTAGCTGGAACTACAGAGGCACACCACCACACTCAGCCAATTTTTGTATTTTTAGTAGAGACCGGGTTTCACCATGTTGGCCAGGCTGGTCTTGAACTCCTGAGCTCAGGTGATCCACCTTCCTCGGCCTCCTAAAGTGCTAGGATTACAGGCATGCGCCACTGTGCCCAGCTAAAATAGTAAATTTATGTTATATGTATTTTACCACTTTTGAAAAACGTGTTCACACATATATAGGATTATGAATTCACAAATTAATGAACAAACTGAGATTGTGGAAATGAACGGTGAACCAAGAATGAAAGACCCTAAAATGAATCATGTGTGTGTAACCACCACAGTCCACAAGCAGGATCGGGGAACTGCAATTGCAAAGCAGCTTTGCCTCTAGCAGCCCTTGAAATCCAATGTGTGGGGCTAATGTATCCTCTCACTCTCAAAAGAAAAACCCAGGCCTCCATAACTTCTCTAGTCATTTTTATTTTTAAAAATTCCTGGCCAGGCACGGTGGCTCATGCCTGTAATCCCAGCACTTTAAGAGGCAGAGGCAGGTGGATCACAAGGTCAGGAGTTCGAGTCCAGCCTGACCAACATGGTGAAATCTTGTCTCTACTAAAAATACAGAAGTTAGACCAGATTACAGGTGGTGTGCACCTGTAATCCCAGCTATGCCAGAGGCTGGGTGAGGGAGAATTGCTTGAACTGGGGAGGCAGAGGTTGCAGAGAGCCAAGATCGTGCATCGCACCACTGCACTCCAGCCTAGGTGAGAGAGAGAGACACCGTCTCAAAAAAAAAAAAAAAAAAAAAAAAATTCCTGTCATCACACTTACAGTGCGGTCTCATTTCAGAGCTGTAAATGTGCAGTTTCATGTTATAATCAAAATAGCCTATCATGTGAAGCTGACTTCTCTGGGTCTGCTGGGGGTGGAGGGCCAGCAGCAGGAAAGGGAGGCCTCCCTTCTTTACTGTTTCTGACCCTTGCAGGGACAGAGCAGTGGGAGTGAAGCAGCAAGAGACAGTCCTTTCTTGAGGAGTGGTGGTGGTGACTGGGAACTGCTGGGGAAAGGGTTAACAGCTCCCTTCCCCCACAGGCTCCTCAGCTCCTTGGAGTCGCTCCTCCCCACCACCCCCACCACCCCACCCCCATCTCCCATCCTCACTCCCATCAGCTGGGGTCTCTTGGGGTGAGGCCTTCTCCCTGGCTCTTTGTGCTTTACTCCTTCCTCAGCACAGCGAATCTGAAGTTCATCTTGAAACCCCTGGCCTCTTGCTCAGGCTCTATCAACCCAGGATGCAGGCCAGTTCTACGTGCATCCCCTGCCCTGACGGACTCTAGGAGTGGAGGCTGCAGCTAGCTTCTCCCTTGCCTCTTCATCAAACACTTAGCCAGCACCAGCATCTCACCCTTTAGACCTTTCCAGGCAGGGGTCCATCTAATCCACCAGATCAGGGACACATACTAAGTTCCGTGGAGGCCCTTTCCACTAGCCTTGAGGTAAGTGTAAGTGGCACCCACTGCTCCCACTAAGGAGACGCCACACACACCAATGGCTCTTTTCAAAGAATTCTCACCCCAAATCCTCTTCCTTGACCCGGTAACTCCTGACTCTTTCCATACCTTCAATGTGGGTGAGGGAGGTTGAGGATGACAGGTTTTTGACCACTCTCTTTTAAGTGCTGCAGATGGTCTAGGCATGTGGTCTCTGTTACTCCTTCCAGCAAACATCTATTTTAATCTTGTTACCTGTGTTTATAAATACCTGCATTCATTATCTAACGTAGTAGCAGCCACCACTGAGCCCCTAATTTGTACCAAAGCACTGGACCCTTTTCACAAACATCTCAGTTATTAACAAGCATGTTTGTAACTACTTTGATACATCTATTTAATAACTAAGAATTTGTATAGATAGTTGGTATTTAAAAATGTATGGGGGACATTATTCAGGTAGAGTTTGTTGAGATTCTCCGTAGGAAGAAACATTCTGAAAACCTAGTGACAGGACTTCAGATCTGGAAAGGACTTATAGAGGTTATGTAATCAACCCTACTCATCTCCTGTAAGCAGTAGCTGAGGTCCCCAAGGGCTGAGTGACTTGTCCAAGGTCATCACAGTGAGAGATGAGAAGATATGAATTATCACTCGCCACAGCTGCCTCTTATTCACAAAAAATACTAGATGAATGATTTCCTGCTGCTAATTTTAATATTTATCAAACCAACGGTGGAAATGAATTTTTAATGCAAAATAACTGTTTCAGAGTCTAAAAAAATTGAACACACTGGGCTTTCAACACTACATAAAGCTGTATGCATCCCAACCTCCTGTACAGGAGAATAATGGATTCTTAATTGAATCTGTGCCTCAGAGCGGAAGCATGATTTCTAAATGGAAAATCCTGCAGAGGTGGCAGTGAGAGATGAGCTTCAGCCAGATGAATTATTGCAGGAGAAAGTAAAAGAGGACATCATGCTAGCAAATGGCTTTTTCTTAAAGATCCCTAATAAACCATGCACGAATTTTGTGCAGTGAACTACTGTGTTCACGCCCATCTTCCTGGTGGTGGCGCTGTCTCCTGTGTCCTGATCTTTACACACTGTGGTCTCCAGGGTTTCCTATGTGTACGCAGCACAGTGGTGATACTATTCATTTCTCTAACAAACAGTACTGGGAGCCCAGGATAGATCATCCAGAGTTCTCACAGACTTCAGTCCTGTATGCTTCTTATGCAGCACAACAATCCTACGCTTTTAGGGCTCGCAGCAAGGCCAGGAATAATTTAGTCCAATGCTACATTTCACAGCTAAGAAAACTGAGGCTGGCTGTGGTGGCTCATGCCTGTCAGCCTAGCACTTTGGGAGGTCAAGGCGGGAGGACTGCTTGAGCCCCAAAATTTGAGACCAGCCCGGACAACATAGCGAGACCCTATCTCTAAAAAAGAAAAGTCAAGAAAAGAAAAAAATTGGCCAGGCAGCCAGTCGCAGTGGCTCACGCCTGTTATCCCAGCACTTTAGGAGGCTGAGGTGGGTAGACACCAGAGGTTGGGAGTTTAAGACCAGGCTGAACAACACAAGAGAAACCCTGTCTCTACTGAAAATACAAAATTAGCCAGGCGTGGTGGCACATGCCTGTAATCCCAGCTACTCGGGAGGCGGCAGGAGAATCGCTTGAACCCGGGAGGCGGAGGTTGCAGTGAGCCAAGATTGTGCTATTGCACTCCAGCCTGGGCAACAACAGCGAAATTGTCTCAAAAAAAAAAAAAAAAAAAAAAAAAAAAAAAAAAAAATTAATAAATAAAAATAGGCCAGGCATGGTGGTGGATGCCTATAGTCCTAGCTACTTAGGAGGCTGAGGTAGGAGGATCGCTTGAGCCCAGGAGTTTGAGGCTGCAGTGAGCTAAGGTTGTGCCAGCCTGGGCAAAAGTTAGAACATCTCAAAAAGAAGAAAAAAGAAAAGAAAACAAAACTGAGGCCCAGAGAGGAAAATACCTTGCCCAGGAAGGTCACACAGAGAGTTAATGGCTCTAATCACAAAGGGTAAGCATTTTGACAGATTCATGAACTCTTGGGTAGCTCCACCTTGAACTCTGAGGACCTCCAAGTCATTCTGTAGCCTGAAGTGCCAATTAAACCAGAAGAATCATGGGCTTACTATTTATAGGTAGGAGTGAAGAAATTAACTAGGCCATGAAACCTGGGGACACAGGAGATCTTGTCTCTTGAGATTCACATGTAACATTCAACTTCTATATTTTAAGACAGAACTTGGGTAATGCAGTCTCAATTTTCCTAATACTGGACTTCTTTGGGTTGCAGTCTTGACGAACCACACCTACTACAAAGGTTTTTGCACCATAAGACAGATAACCCCACTTCTTCTGGCAGATGCTGCTATTACCCAGTGGACCGGTTTATGATCCTTCCAAGCATATCCCTTGCTTCAGAAAGGCCGAAAGCAAACCATTTTTTCTGTTATTTGGAGAGCTTTAGCCAGCAATACACAGTCAATATGCATTCACTGAATGCACAAGCGAAAAGGAGAAAGGAAAGCTATGACTGTTTTTAAGAGAGATACCACTTGGGTTTGCAATTATTTCACATTTTTCATCTTTTTATTGTTCAGAGTGGCTTTCCCCTGTACTAACAAAATCAAATAACTCTCAGGAGGCCTACTGGTATGAACGAAGGCGCTAAAATCAAAGAACTTCCAAGTTTCAATCTGCCAGAGACTGGCTGTGAAGTACTGGGGAACAGTCATTTAGCTTCTCTCTATCAGTTCCTACTTCTGTACAGTGAGGGTGAGACTATGGTGGCACCTCTCATGGGTACTGTGTACATTTCCTAATTAAAGCTAATTAAGCCCCTGGAAATAAGCAGAAAATACTGTGTAAGTGCTGAGTATTTACGTGCCACTAACAGTCACAAAAACTCCCAAGGGACAAGATTCTGTGCAGACAGCACATTCTCTATTGGTGATTACTAATCACCCACTGCTTACAAAGAAAAGCACTGTGTTTTCAGTAACAGGGTAGGTTAAAAAAAAAAAAAAATCACACGATGTTGTTCAACAACACCATCTTTATTCAAAAATATATATCTATGAGACATTTCAGAATATACTGCTGCCGACGACAGCCTATACTTCTAAATAAAGTCCTAAATTAATATACAAATTTAAGCTTTGAAAATATTCTTTAAGAAAAACCAACAAAAAAGAAAAACAAGGGTAGATTGACATTTCTGAGGAATATGACCTAAAGGAAAGGTCCTTTGAGGCCTACAGATGCCCTAAGAAAGAAAAAACACAAAAACAAAAACCACCCACCCCACCCCACCCCACCAAGTCACCTCATACATACAAGTAGGAAGGTTCATTTAAATTAAACAAATGAAGTAAGCACACTTTGGGAGGATGTGGACAGCAGAATTAAGATTTGAAAAACAAAAGCATTTCATCAAAACAAAAAACTAACTTCCTCACGGGAAGTTCACCAGTAACAGGTATTAAGAGGCCAACACATTCATTTACATAATTGCTACAGTTTCATTTCTTACTTTTGCTGTAATAATTATGCACCAATTGCTGGTCAAAGACTCAGTTGGATAAAACAGAGCAGTGAGCTAAATCCATTGTTATATTTTCATCTAGCTGATCAAGTATCTACCATACTCTTTTGGCTGGTTTGTGGCTGGTCAGATCTCACTTCCTTGGTCAAAGCATAGTGTCCAAGATGGGCCTGCTCCAAAACACGCTCATCTATAAAGCAGCACACCACTGGGGGCGGGGGGTGAGGAGGCTGGGGGTGCAGCAGCAGCAAAGATTACAATTTATCTTGCCATTTTAGTGATGTCACCTACGGCCTCTGGAAGAAAAACCTTATAGACTCATTAACAGTGACGGAACAACCGGCAGTGACAATAAGCAAAGACACAGTCTGAATTCAAATCTGAGTAACAGCTCAAACACTACCATGTTCTACACAGAGTTCAGCTGAGTATCTGCTATGACTTTTCACTGCTCTTACTTCATAACAAGCAGGAGAGCTTCTGGAAGGGAAGCCCGTTATGCTTTCTAGACATAGGTTACGTTTCGACGTGTTTAACATGTAAAATTACACGTAATTTTTGGTGATCCTGGAAAAAGCCACTCGAATTAATGGAGATTACAAAGCCCCCTCCATTGGATTCCTTTTTATAGAGTTTGGGTTTCAGCCTCTGGTCTAGAACTCCTATTACATTATTGAGGCAAATTGTTTTCTGCCCTTTCCAATGTCAAAAATAAGCCCGCCAAATTAGAGTGACCTACAGTTGGCAGGCTGAACCTTTACTATAAGCAAGATAAAAATCGTCTCTAACTACATTATATAGTCATAATGTCAGCTGGCATGATAATAGAATTAAAACCCCCAATTATTATCTCTGACTCCCCGCCTCCCCTGCCGAGATGAGCTATTCAGTAACATCTGACACAAGTACTCCCCGCTGGGCAGGGACAAGGACCTGTGCAGGGGCGTGACCTGGCAGACCTGCTCAGCGTCCTGTTTGCAGTGATGTTCGAGTTTAGTCACGTACTGTGCACACGCACCCAGACAGCAGATTAAATGTTAGTGTGTACCCAACTCCCAGAAGAAAGGGTCCAAGTAACACCCACGCAGAGCCCAGATGCAGCACACCTGGGTAAGAGGCCTTCATCTCTTGGGGCCCACCAGTGCCTGCCACTCCTAACAACTGCCTTCACACCCACCAGGGGTCAAGGCACCCTGTTTTTCGGAACGTGCTCTGGCAGTGGAGAGCTGCAGCGTGAGAAGGTTGTATCTAGCAACTTGAAGCAAATAAATTACTTTTAATTCACGCTTGTGATCCTCGTTTTTCTGTCTCTGAACTGTGCCTTTATGTTCCAGATTAGATTTGAATCTTACTGCTAGATTCTCCAATCTGTTTACAAAGTAAATGCACCTAATCTTTGTGCATCACTAGGAGAATGGAAAGGGAGGATCAGAGATTTGGCAAACTCTTTATGGCAATGCTACAACAGCTGTGCTCCAACCTTTTGGGGCAGATGTAGCCAGGAAAGCCAACGTCTCCAGGACAAGTACCTCAGTGGAAGCCCGAACCAAACTTGAACAAGCCCCGCTCAGAAAGCAGCAGCTGTTTTTGTGACAAAATGCTGTCTTGAGGGACAAGATTCTTTTGAAAGCTTCCAGAAGTACACATGATTTTCCTAACTTCTTAGGTATAAGGAGAGAGCTGAGAATGGAAAACCAACAGTGGGGGCATGAAAATACAAAGTCGGAGAGAAAGTCTGTAGTCTGCATATATGAATATAAACCGGGTTCCAGTTGCCGCTGTTCTGAACTGTGCTCAAGGTAAGAGGCTGAAGAGGAAAATCAGAGTCTGTGGTTCTTTCTTGACGCTGGGGGGCTGAGTGGAAGAAGGGATAGAACCAGGGGCTAGAAGGTTATTTCCAACCATGACTTGCCCTCTTCTTTCTGCTGGTACAAACAGAAATCTGGGACATGACACCTGTCCTAGTCAGTTGAAAACAGGTCCCCAGCAGAGGGCAGGGGGGCCAATCCCCCTGTGACGTTGGGCAGCAGTGAGAGGTCTGGCAAGCTCTGAATATGGGACTTCAGTTCCTTGCGGACCTGGGTTACCCGCGCAAGCTTCTGTTTGTATTCCTAAGGAGACAAAGAAGATAACAGCGTTAAGTCTGTGCATGCTGAGGGCGTGCCATGCTGCAGCTGGGGCAGCTGCTTTCATCCTGGTGTTCTTCCTTGCCCCCACCAGCCTGCCCACCCTGTTCAGCTATATTGCAAAGCTAGAGTTTCAAACTCTCAAAAGGCAAAACTTTATATCAAAAAAGGAACGCAGAGTACAATACCGGCAACAGTGAATTAAATGGCATTCAACTTAGTGCTTGAGATTTGGAGTAAAAAGAAGTGACATTTGGCATTTGCCTTCTTTTTGTTGGTTCTCAAAAGTTTCAAAATTTTTAAGTTTATGCCTAAAAAATAAAATACAGACACCTGAGCTTCACAATTTCTTTCCAGACTCCACCTAGACAGGGCTAAAAAAAACACAGTAAAGTAATGCGTTCTATGTTAAAGCTTGGAGATTAACCTAGATTTATCATGTTTTGCAAGTAAGCACTACAGAAGCTCAAAATATCCCACTGCTACTCCCTGCGACCAGAACCTGCTCATCCCATGACTGAGTAATTGCACTAAGTCCTTGGTGAGGCCTTCCAATAGTCTCCTGACCCCTGGGGCTCCTAAAACGCCACCAGACTTCTCTTCCGAAAGCCCAGCTTTCCTGAAGCCCCTGCTCTGAGAAAGTGAAGCACAGCAGCACACCAGCTCCACGAGCTGTCCTTCAGAGCAGAGCTTACGGTCTTGTAAAAGCAGCCCCGCACAGATGTGTTTCTCACAGCCTCCCACTTCTCTGTGTCTGTGGGGACCATTTTTTCAGGGTTCCCTCCAATCCTGGAGGGATCTCTCTCTTCTCCTAGCCCTATAAAGCCTGGCCTCCACTCCTCTGCCTATCTGGGCTCCTCCTCTTTAGGAAAATCCTTGCTCTGCATCCAGGAGATGACGCCTGGTCTCCTCCTGCTCCAGAGCTCTCCCTCACACAGGGTGTGTGCCTGAGCCCCCAGCAGGCTGCTCTGTGCTCTCTCCACACATGTGAGACTCCTGTGTTCCTCTAGAATATGAGTCCCCTAATGATAGGAATGGGGAATTTTTTTTTCTTTCTTCAGCTCCCAGAAAAAGGTACTCTTGATAAATCTGCAAAGACATACGGAAAACCACCCCAGGCCATATGAAGTCTGGGGCAGCTGGCCCCCTTAGGGCTTATTTTTTGTCCTCTTGGTATCTCTGCAAGGATAAGCAAGTCCCTGAGGCTGGGCCCTGGATGAAGAAAGCCCTTTGTGCAGGAATTGTTAACAAGCACTGGGCTGAGATGTAGAGACCTAGGCTTCGTCCTGGTTCCGTCTCTAACCTGCTGTGTGACCGAGGGTGTGTCCCTCTTCCTTATCTGAGAAGAGGAAACTGGACTCTAAGACTTCTTTTCAAATTCTAAATTCCTTGATACCAGATCCCCTACAGGAACCTGAAGAGGCAGCAGGTGGAAGCTAACAATGGGAAGAATAATGAGGCAGGAGAAAGGCCAAATAAACAATACTTAGTTCAAGTTGTAAAGACAAAAGCCCAAGCACGGAGAGGAGGGAGTCAGGCACATCTTCTCCCCACTGCAGCCAGCTGGTCTCCTACCCGCAGTGAGAGCTCCTCAGGCAGGCCACAAAGGAACGGAGAAGGGTGGAGAGAGAGCTCTCCCAGCAGTCCATTTCTTTCCTTTGTAAACTTAGCACAACTAAAATGAAACAATGACTTATGTAAATGATTAGCAATGACTTCCACATTTAACTGCTAAGCTCCTGGAGGCCAGGACCAGACCCATCTGCTTCCTCCAGCATCTACCAGGTTCCGCAGTGTCCGTCAAACAGAAGGCACCCAGCACATGTGCCGAGTGAAAGAACAGTACCTAAAGCATGACATCAGGTGAGCATGCCACATGAAGTAACCTTCCTGAGACTCAGACTCTGGTTCACGGTCACCTTTCCTGTTCCTGAAACTGAAAACTATTTTCAAATCTGAGGATCTGATCCCCCTTTCTCCCACAGTCCTTTTCTTCTTGGCTATATATACTTCAAGGGAAATTAACATAAAGGATGAAGATGACTAATTCTCTATGTCTGGACATGGATTCATCTAATAAACTTCTCTTGAATGGTAGGTACAAAAAGGGTACAACAGCAAAACAACTACAGAACAGGGATTTCTGCCCCCGCTTGAATGCCCTGACCAAAGCTGACAAAGTCACCTCAACTCAGAGCCATCCACTCTTGGCAACTAGGGAGCCCTTCAAGAACAGTTTGAAAACCACCGCGTCTCTAGCAGCTGAGCTGGGATCAGAATCCAAGGATCCTTACTCTTGGGTTATCATCAGACCATCCTGGCAAGTTCACTGAAGTTAAAACGGAATGCACTTTGATCTAATTAGACACCACCTTAAGTTCAACTCTCTGCTAGGCAATTTCTTAAAAATTACAGTTGTGGCCATGTGTGGTGGCTCGCACCTGTTCATCTCAGCACTTTGCGAGGCTGAGGCAGGTGGATTACCAAGGGTCAGGAGTTCAAGACCAGCCTGACTGACATGGTGAAACTCTGTCTCTACTAAAAAAAATACAACAATTAGCTGGGCATGGTGGTGCAGGCCTGTAATCCCAGCTACTCAGGAGGCTGAGACAGGGAGAATTGCTTGAACCCATGAGGCGGAGGTTGCAATGAGCTGAGATCATGCCACTGCACTCCAGCCTGGGTGGCAGAGCAAGACTGTGTCAAAATAACAAAAACAGCTGTGTCTGTTTGAAAGGGGGGTTGGGGTGGGGGATGGGGGATTCCATTAGGCTTAGGCTGATATATTCTGAACATTACCAAAGAAACTCATTTAACTAAAAAGAAATGTGTTCCACTTGAAAGCTCTGTCTTCAGGCCACTATGAAAGTGGACGGATCCTGCCCAAGGCTCTTTCTGCCACTAAGTGACCTTTCTCACAGGGATGCCTATTTTGAGGGCAGGTGTAGGAGGAAGGCATCACTAGAGAAATAGAGTGAGAGTGAGACTGTCACTGCAAAGGATTAATAAACATTAAGGCTGGCCTGGGCATGGTGGCTCACACCTTTAATCCCAGTGCTTTCAGGGGCTGAGGCAGATGGACTGCTTGAGGCCAGGAATTTGAGACCAGCCTGGGAAATACAGTGAGACCCTGTCTCCACAAAAAATAAAAAACATAAAACGCTGAGGCCAGTTTAAAAAAAAAGACCTGTAGGCTACAAGGTATTTTTAAATGTATTGGTAAGTATGCCTGGGTATGTACTCTGAATAGCCAAATACAGGTAGCAACCACCTTTAAAACTGTTAAAACATGTATCTGCTTAGCTGGAGCAGTCAAATGACCCAGATTAATTTTTTGAAGAGAGGCAAGCAGGCTAGAATTCATGACAAGATCTGATTAGGTCAAATTTAGGCTATAGTAATTCTTATAGTTCCCTAAATAGACTCAAGTAGTAACTACTGTGATTTCCTACTGCTCATTTCTGCTTTTAAAAACAGATTCAGGCTTTCCAAACAAAGTCATCTATAAACCTTGCCATGGACCAACAAAAAAAATTAACAGTGACTCCAGGCTAGACATGGTGGTTCATGCCTGTAATTCCAACACTTCTGGAGGCTGAGGCGGGTGGATCACTTGAGCCCAGGAGTTCAAGACCTGTATGGGAAACATGGCAAAATCCCATCTCTACAAAAAATACAAAATTAGCCAAGCGTGGTGGCACGCACCTATAGGTCCAGCTACTCGGGAGGCTGAGCTGGGAGGATTGCTTAACCCCAGGAGGTGGAGGCTGCAGTGAGCTGAGATCACACCAGTGCAATCCAGCCTGAGTGAGAGTGAGACCCTGTCTCCAAAAAAAGAGTGACTACAAACAAAACTTCCCCAAATACAACTCTGGCCTTTACCTGCCTCCAGATTTTCTGGTTCTTAAACTTTCTCAGTTGGGTCTTGCAGACCGTCACTAGCTGCCTTTCCAGGTTATTCTCTTGGGGTCTGGACAGATGAAGGAGAAAGATCTTAGGAAGATCCACGAATCTCATGTCTCAACTTACCAGCCTGCCTTCTCAGACAAGAGCAGTTCACGAGCTCTGCTGCCACAGGGCTCCTCAGCCACTCCTGCTCTCAGAAGAAATCCCACAAAAACCAACTCCAACATGATGAGACCCACTCAGATTCTTCCACCTTGTCTAAGTGTGCTGCATCCCACAATCTCTTTAGTACACCAAGTACCACTCAGGTAGAAAAATGATGTGCCCAGGTGGTCACATGCTCCTTGTTTCAGACACTTCATTCTTGTATGTAACACAGGACTAAGCGTTTCATCCAACACCCACGCTCCCCTGCCTAGAAATGGAATTCAAGAGCTCCAGTCCTGTGCCATTTATAGCTGCAGGGTGACCCTGCTGCAGCATTCTTGCCCATCAGCCTCCTCTCCCCACCAGCTCACCCTTCTCAGCCACACAGTGCACCAGGCAGGCCCTCATGTTCACAGGGTGCCTTTCCTCCACGACCAATCTTGCACAAGGGAAGACAAGGCAAGCCCAAGCAGTCTGGTTGATATTTCTCTCCAGTGCATGCATAATTTATACTGAGAGGTGGGGCGCTGCAAGTACTTATTGCGGCAACCCTGCCCAGCCCAGAAGAGCCATGGGGAGCCTTGAATAGGGAACAGTCATATCTGACTTGCTGCGGCAAACCTGTCTCAGGATCCTCAAGGAGGGGGTGTGGAAGAGGTGGCAAGCACTTTCAAGAAACTGCCTGGGTTTATCTGACTGCCAAGAAGTGTTTACAATGTAGAGTGTAAGGCCCAATGTGTAGTACTGAGATAAAGCCTAGGATTTATGCTCTTGGCAAAGCTCTGCAATCTTGCCTCACAGACTGTCTAAAATTGCAGGAGAAAATGTATCTATAACATTCTCCTGCTTCCTGTGGATCCAGCTGACACCATGAACTCCACCCATCACAGAGCATCCAGACAATTCACTGAAGGGAGCAGGGCTTACACATTCTTTGCCTTTTTTGGTTAGAAGAGTAAGCCAGACCTGACACACTGCAGATAAGCTCTGGGATAAGAGGGCTAGAATGGCAGGGACTGGCACTGCAGTGACCTTTCTATAAGAATTTCATTTTCAAAAACAAAATGATAAGCGTTTCATCCAGCAACACATGTAAGAAACAATAATCAAAATGTAAACATTGTTCTTCTTGCTAAGAAACACTTACATATGAAAAAAATATGCTAGGAATAACGCCATAGGCAGATTTCCAGTAGAGGACTCCTGGAAATCCCCATTATCTTGCCCTGTTGTGCTACAGGACATAGGGTATATCGAAAGCACCCACTGCTGGGCTACCCCCAATTAGGAGTCATAAAGGGTTATTGTGCATAAAGCCGTTTATGAAGACCCCTGTTTTAAAGGTGACCTGCCAAAAGGAATTTAAGTCAAAGGACTGCTTCATAGTATGAAGGTTGAAGGTTGAGAGAGCCAAGTCAAAAGGGGAAACTGACCCACACCCCACCAATATTTAACACACCTGCCAAGCCGCCTCGTCCTGCCAGGAGGCTTACCCCTTGCTACTAAGGCCATACAACCTATACTTGAAAATCATCGTTTTTGTTTGTTTGTTTGTTTTGAGATGGAGTCTTGCTCTGTCGCCAAGCTGGAGTGTAGTGGCACTATCTTGACTCACTGCAACCTCCGCTTTCCGGGTTCAATCAAGTGATTCTCCTGCCTCAGCCTCCTGAGTAGCTGTGCACACACTACTAAGCCCAGCTAATTTTTGTATTTTTAATAGAGATGGGGTTTCACCACGTTGGCCACGACAGTCTTGATCTTTTGACCTCGTGATCTGCCTGCCTTGGCCTCTCAAAGTGCTGGGATTATAGGCATGAGCCACCGTGCCCGGCCAATCACAAATTCTTAAACCACAATTTCATTCACAGATTCATTTACGTTTTTGGAAAATACAATAAATGAATATTAAGATTGAAAATAAGAGTGCTGTTTTTACATTTTCTTTAAAGATCCAACGCGGGAACAAAAACCCAATCGCTGACCTGCACCTCTCCCCCAGCTCCACGCTCCCCTATGACCTAGTGGCAGCTGTTGACATTTTGAAATGACATATTCTGGGGTGTCATAGCATGGCAGGAGCTGCTAAGACACTGGGAAGATACAAGGAAGAGAAGAAATTGTGGTTCCAATCTCAATACTCGGGGCCTCTCAGCTCCACCATCAAACCCCATAATTAAGGTACACATAAAATATTTCCCAAAACGAAAAAATGGCAAAATGGCTCTAATGGGAAGAATGTTCTTGGAGCAGTGCAACCATCCACAGGAAAAGGCAAATGGAAACAAGCTTCTTAAGCCTGAAATCGTACCACAAAGCATTCGCCGGGTACTGCTTTCTCCCCAGAGGCACCTCTACACAAAAGGTGGTATGATAAGGGAGCTTCTACTGCCACAAAAAACCCCCAATTTCATAGCAGAAGCAAGGGAAGAAGGAAAAGTTAGTGTCTACATTTACTAAACTGATAAAAACAAAACTAAAAAAGGAAAATACATATTAGGACTGGGCATTTTTCAAGGCTTAATATAATTATAAAGCTAAATATTTTCAATTTAACAGATGTTCATAAAATGCTTTAAAAAGATACATATTCAAAAATGAACCTGGATCCTTCAAAAATTCTTATATTTATGGAATGGGGTCCCTTATTACATAAAACCAGTAAAACCAAAATAAGAAAAACTATTCAGTTTTTTAAAAAAGTAAACAATCAAAAATGTATGCTTTATACAAGTAACGAAGACCCCACAAACTAGCTTCTTTAAGAACTATTTTAATGGAAAGCCAGGTTATTGATTTTTGTGTAGACAAAGGTTTCTCATTTTAAGCCAATACTGGTAGAGTCAAGCATTCCTGGAGGGCAACTGAGAAACCAAGTGTAGAAAGGAAAAAGACAAACACACAAAAAATTTATTTTGTGTGTGTGTGCTTGTGTACTTGGTTGTATCACATCAAATTCTTTTAAGCAATGTTTATTTTAATTTTAAGTGCTGGCAGGTCTGCCCTGTTAAGACAGTCTGTAGGTTACTGTACTACATTGGAATATAGCTCTCTCAATAAGCAATAAAAAAAATTTCAATTCCTTTCCATTAACAAACAAGGAGGTAATGCTTCCTAGTTCCTTCGAATGACTGGGAATACAACACGTCTTTTCTACTGGAGGGAGATGGCTGTGGCAGAAGTCAGAAAACACAAGTTCAACCTTTATGCCCACAAACTAGAAAACCTAGAAGAAATGGATAAATTCCTAGAAACACCGAACCTCCCAAGATTGAACCAGGAAGAAACTGAAACCCTGGACAAACCTACTAAATCAGTAATTAAAAAGCGTACCAAAAAAAAGCACTGGATCAAATGGATTCACAGTCAAAATCCACCAGACATATAAAGAAATCCTGGTACCACCAATCCTACTACTGAAAGTATTCCCAAAAAAATCAAGAAGGAGGGGACTCCTCCCTAACTACCAAAACCTGGCAAAGACACAACGAAGAAAGAAAACTTCAGGCCAATCTCCCTGATGAACATAGACGCAAAAATCAGTGAAATACTAGCAAACCAAATCCAGCAGCACATCAAAAAGTTAATCTACCATGATCAAGTAGGCTTTATTCCTGGAATCAAGGTTGGTTCAACATATGCAAGGCAACAAATGTGATCCATCACATAAGCAGAACTGAAAACAAAAACCGTTATCATCATTTCAAGTTTCAACAGATGCAGAAAAGGATTCTGATACAATTTAACATCCCTTCATCATGCTAAGTGCCCTCAACAAACTAGGCATCGCAGGCACATCTCTCAAACTAAGAGCAATCTAGACAAACCCAGAGCCAACACCGTACTCAAAAGGCAAACGCTGGAAGCATTTCCCTAGAGAACCAGAATAAGACAAGGATGCCCACTCCTGCCACTCCCGTTCAACATAGTCCTGGAAGTCCTAGCCAGAGCAATTAAGCAAGAGAAAGAAATAAAAGGCATCCAAATAGGAAAAGAGGAAGTCAAACTATCTCTCTTCACAGATGATATGATTCCATAGCTAGAAAACCCTGTATCTTCCCTAAGACTCCTGGTTCTGATAAATAACTTCAGCAAAACTTCAGGATACAAAATCAAAAACTAGTAGCATTTCTGTATACCAACAACGTCCACGCTGACAGCCCAATCAAGAACACAATTTCATTCACAACTGGAAAAAAAAAAATATATAGCTAATCAGGGAGCTGAAAGATCTCTATAACAAGAATCATAAACACTGCTCAAAGAAGTCAGAGACAACATAAACAAATGGAAAAACATTCTATGCTCATGGATAGGAAAAATCAATATTGTTAAAATGGCCATACTACCCAAAGCAATTTACAGATTCAATGCTACCATTCCTATCAAATTACCAATGACGTTCTTCACAGAATTAGGAAAAAAAAAAAAAAAAAAAAACGTATTCTTGCACGTACAACATCTACTAACAAAAACAAAGAAAAAACTATTCTAAAATTGATTTGGAGCCAAAAAAAAAAAAAAAAAAAAAGTCCAAATAGCCAAAGTAATCCTAAGTAAAAAGAACAAAGCCCAAGCCATCACATTACTCAACTTCGATCTATACTATAAGGCATGTAAATGGTACAAAAACAGATACAAAGACCAATGAACAGGGTAGAGAACTCAGAAATAAAGCTGCACACCTACAAGCATCTGATCTTTGACAAAACTGATGATAAGCAATGGGGAAAGGATTCCCTATTCAATCAATGGTGCTGGGATAGCTGGCTATCCATATGCAGAAGATTAAAACTGGACCCCTTCCTTTTATCATATATAAAAACCAACTCAAAGTGGATTAAAGACTTAATGTAAAACCTAAAACTACAAAAACCCTAGGTGAAAACCTACGACATATCATGCTGGACATTGACTCTGGCAAAGAGTCCCAAAGTAATTGCAACAAAAACAAATTGACAAGTAGAATCTAATTAAACTAAAGAGCTTTTACATAGCAAAAGAAACTATCAACTAAGCAAAAAGACAACTTACAGAATGGGAGAAAATATTTGCAAACTATGCCACCATCAAAGGCCTAGTATTCAGAATCTATGAGGAACTTAAGTCAACAAGCAAATAAGAACCCCATTAAAAATGAGCAAAGGACTTGAACTGACACTTTTCAAAAAAAGACATATATGCAGCCAACAAGCACATTTAAAAAGTTCAATATCACTAATCATTACAGAAATGCAAATCAAAACCACCATGAAATACCATCTCATACCAATCAGAATGGCTACTAAAAAGCCAATAAATCGTCTGGGTATGGTGGCTCATGTCTGTAATCCCAGAACTTTGGGAGGCCAAGGCGGACGGATCATCTGCTAGGAGTTCAAGACCAGCCTGGCCAAAATGGTGAAACCCCATCTCCACTAAAAATACAAAAGTAAGTTGGGTGTGGTGGCATGCACCTGTAGTTCCAGCTACTCAGGAGGCTGAGGTAGCAGAGTCGCTTGAACCTGGGAGGCAGAGGTTGTAGTGGGCTGAAATCATACCACTGCACTCCAGCCTGGGCAACACAGTGAGACTTAGTCTCAAAAAAAAAAAAAAAAAAAAAAAGTCAAGAAATAACAGATGCTGGGGAGGCTGTAGGGAAAAGGGTACACTTATAAAGGGCTGGTGAGAACGTAAATTAGTTCAGCTACTGTGGAAAGCAGTCTGGAGATTGATCTCAAAGAACTTAAAACAGAATGACCATTTTAACTCAGCAATCCAAATAGTGGTTATATAACCAAAGGAATATAAATGATTCTACCATAAAGACACATGCATGCATATGTCCTTTGCAGCACAATTCACAATAGCAAAGACACTGAATCAACCTAGATGCCCATCCATGGTAGACAGGATAAAGAAAATGTGGTAGATATATACCACGGAATACTATATAGCCATAAAAAAAAGAATGAGATCATGTTTTCTGCAGCAACATGGCTGAAGCAAATCAAATACCGCATGTTCTCACTTACAAGTTGGGAGCTAAACACTGAGTACACATGGACACAAAGAAGGGAAAAATAGACACCCAGGACTACTTGAGGTGGAGGGTGGTGAGGACTGAAAAACTACCTATCAGGTACAACGCCAATGACCTGGATGACAAAATTATCTGTACATCAAACACCTGTGACATACAATTTACCAATGTAACAAACCTGCCCATGTACCCCCCGAATAAATAAAAGTTGGAAAGAAAAAAAAAAGAAATCCAAGTCAAATCCTACACGTCCACGTGCCTACAACATGTGATAACCTTACATGTGATGGGAATGAAAACAATGGCTATGCACTGGGGGAAGTGTGGGCGAGACCAGGCACTTGCTAAACTGTTCCAAGTGAATCAGCAGATCTGACGGGGAAAGAACACTTACCCCTCCCAAGTTCTATTATTTTATGAGTGATACTTAATCTTCCTGATTTATAATATGTCAAGAAAAGACATGCAGAATTGAAGAAAAAGAATTATTAATGGAAAACAAAATCCTTTTCCCACAAACTATTTGATTATATCCTTAAAATTTCGCACATTTACTAGAAGCTGCCGTGAGAAAAGGAAAGGATCTTTGATCAAGGGCACCTCTTTTTCCTTCAATGTCTACCTGTAATACTGGAAAAAAAAGATCACGGAATTTTTTTAATTTGGTGGTACCATAGTCCAATCAGTCCATCAAGCTATAGGCCTAGTGAGAAGTCCATTAAGCTACACCGTCAAACTGGAAGGAGTCCCCATCAAAGGCAGACACTGACCACGTCTGACCAAGTGGCATCGGTACTTGGCACCCCAAGATGAGGACAGTGGGCCAAGAATCAGGAGGGGGTTGGACACGCCTGAGTGACAATGCAGACCGCACTTTATGGTCTGGTAATAATCCACAAACAGATGGACAAACTATGTGGTGCTCTGAAGGAAAAAGCTAGGGAGCTAAGAGTGTATGGGGGTCGGGGGATTGGGGTGGGGTCTGAGGAAATACTGTTTGACATGAGACATAAATGGTGAACAGGAATTAACCAGCTAAGGATAACTGATGGAACGTAAAGCAGGGGAGAGTGTCCTGGGTAGAGAGTGGGGACAGCATATCTAAAACCTGAGATCGAAGAAGGCCAAGTACAGACAAATGCCATGGGACACAACAAGAGATGTGGCTGAGGGCAGCAGGGGTCAAGTCATGGGGCGTAGGAAGGGACCAGGCCAGCAGCTAGGCCCATAGTCTTTTTTTTTTTTTTTCTTTTTTTTTGAGACAGCCTGCACTCTCACCCAGGCTAAAGTGCAGTGGCACAATCATGATCATGGCTCATTGCAGCCTTGGCCTCCTGGGCTCAAGTGATCCTCCCACCTCAGCCTCCCAAGTAGCTGGGCCTACAGGCATGAGCCACCATGCCCAGCTCATTTTTAAATTTTTGATAGAGACAGAGTTTTGCTATGTTGCTCAGGATGGTCTCGAACTCCTGGACTCAAGTGATCTGCCTGCCTCAGCCTCCCAAAGTGCTGAGATCACAGGTGTGAGCCACCACAACTGGCCTCTGGGCCCATATTCTAAGAACCAGGAATAATGAGAAGCCATTTAAATGTTTAAACAGGGGAATGACGTGCTCAGAGCTGCATTTTGAACACACCATGTGAAGAATCGATTACAGGGCGTAAGAGCAGATGCAGATGGATCAGTAATGAAGCTACCGCAAGGATCCAGGGGAGGAATGATGAGAGTGGACTAAGGCGATGGAAGTGGAGACAAAGACAGAGATGGGAGACAGAGCCACGAAAAACTGAGAGGGGGCAAAAACCACACTGGCATGGCACCTACTGAGCTGTGGAAGATGGTGGGGTGAGGTTGACCTGACGGAGGCATGGCAGAGGAACTGAAGGAGAGACTAAGACAAGGGGGCCAAAGCCACAGATTTGGGAGCTGGAAAAAATCAGGATAAATACTGCATGAGGCCTAGCGTCTGATTTGGAGGGATGGCACCGTCACTCTCCAAGCCAAGGAAAGAGAAGGAAAGGAGAGGTGAGAAGGAAGAAGACGGTCTGTTGCGGCCATACTTTTGAGGTGTCTGTGGAAATGAGATATATCAGCCTGAAGTACAAGGAAGGGGTCTGACCTAGAGATCTAGGGGTAGGCCATCGACACCCAGGTGGTAACTGAAGCCAGCCTAACTGTTAAGCACTCAAGGAAAAGGTCTAGGCTGGGCACAGTGGCTCATGTCTGTAATCCCAGCACTTTGGGAGGCCGAGGTGGGTGATCTCCTGAAGTCAGGAGTTCAAGACTAGCCTGGTCAACATGGTGAAACCCTGTTTCTACTAAAAATACAAAAATTAGCTGGGCATGGTGGCATGCAACGGTAGTCCCAGCTACTCAGGAGGCTAAAGCGGGAGAACTGCTTGAACCCAGGAGGTGGAGGTTACAGTGAGTCAAGATCGTGCCACTGCATTCCAGCCTTGGCAACAGAGCGAGACCCTGTCTCAAAAAAAAAAAAAAAAAAAAAAAAAAGAAAGGTCCAGAATGCGAAAAGGCTAAAGGAATGGGGAACATTTACAATACAGGCATGGAAAAAAGCTTACTGAAGGATGAAAAAGCAGACACAGCAGCAGAGGGTGGTACACAAACCCAGAAAAGATACACTGTAATACAGTAATATTAAATGCTGCAGAGAGGGCCAAAAGGAGAAAAGGAGTCAAGAGACAGAGACTAAGAAACACCTTTGGGTTTGAGATTGGACCACCGGGAGTGGGGGTGGGGACTTCCGAAGACAGCCACTTCGGTGGAATGTAGACATGGTAGACATGCATGCCAAGCCGCAAAGGCTGAGAAGCAGAGGCAGCAAGGGAAGTGGAATATGGTGGTAGTTATAAAGGGACGGTGGTGCACAGGGCACGCTCATGTGAATGTGATTATTTCTTTTAAATACTGGAGAGACAAAGCATGCTACATGCTTAGGACACCTTCAGCTAGTTTATTGGAGGATTCTCATGTGGACAGGAAAATAAATTGGCCCTAAAGGTCCATGTGACAAAGGAAGACTAACAACCTCAGATCAGTCAAGGTGTTGGAATCTCTTGCCCCAGGAAGGTAAATTGTTACTTTAACAACGAACAGTCACATCAAAGATAAAAGGCTGGGAGGACCACTGACTTCAGTGGAAAAAGCCAGAAAGAACTTGGAATACGCAAAGCAGATCTTCACCACTGCCCCATCATTGGGGTAAATGGTACCTCAAAGGGAACAATTCCTACTGAGTCTATGCCCCACAGAACAGACACACTGTGAGCAAAAGGAAAGGACTGGGAAAAGGACGTCACGAGTAAAAGTGGGATGAGGTCATTCATAATTACTGTCCAAACCCCAAGAATCTGCAGAAAGGCCGGTAAATTTTTGTTGAGTTGAAGTTTGCAAAGTTACTGTGCTTAAAATTCTCAAAGTAGCTACTGGCTAAATTAAGCAAAGAGAGCTGACCATACTTCTTCCTACAGATGTTTAAAGCTAAAAGACCTGAATAAGAAGGAAAACAAAGAAGGGGGCTTGCACAGTCATCATGACCACTGGCCGGTACCGCCCTCGTCACATAAAGCATGCCGCATCACTGGGGCTCATGGCTTTCTTCCGCAAAGGTTTCACTTAACTCCTGATTATAATCAGAATACTTTGCCCTGATTTCAGAAAATGACTCTTTCTGATTTTATTTCAAGTCTAACATTTTAGAGACAGAATTTCCAGGATTGCAAAGTATGCCACAATCCAATTTTAACTTTCTTCAAAATCCCAATTTGAAGTGGGAGTAGAAGGCCCACCTTAATAGTAGTAGGAGCACTCATAAAGACCAAAATAGAACCTTGCTCAAAATAACATGCACCCACTCGGTCTAACAGGCAGCTCAAATTTCTGCAATCTGAACCTTGCTCCCAAAATTATGCTCACTCAAGTCAATGTTATAATAAGAAGTATGTGTTATTCTCACACAGCTGTCTCAAATGTAAACAGGATCATTTAAAAGCCAGAAGAGAGCTCCATTAGTCTAATTAAACTATTCTATGTTTACTCCTTCATAAAACAAAAGATTAATCCTTAACTTGTGGAGAGGTTTACATAAAATAAGTTCAATGATGTCCTAGACTGGTTAAGATGCTTTGGAAAAGAACTCCTACAGCAGGAATGCATTCTGGTGGCAGAGACCGTGAAATGTATATGACCTTCAGTGTACTTAAAAGAGAAGCAGACATCTGCACATACACATAGAACCACTTCTAGAAATCTACAGGAAGAAAATAATGCAAATACTGAAAGCCTAAAGCTAAGAGACAGAGACAGAGAGAAACATATAAGCGCTCAATATGAATAATCATTGACTAACCAACCACAGGTATTCAAGCAATCATCTACGATGTTTATAAAGTTTTTATTTATATGGGGAAATAATCATGTTAAGGAAAAAAAAAAAAACATGATGGAAAACTATCTACACATTACCATTCAGTTTAACTTTAAACTAAGAGGAAAAGGAAACAGGCAAAAAATAAAAATAGTTATCTCTGGGAAATGAGACCAATTTTATTCTTTATACTTATTTGCTAAGTTTCCTCTAACTTTTATAATCATAAAAAAAAAAAAAAAAAAAAAAAAAACCTTGAGTACTGGTTGAATCAGAGTGAATGTTCTGGCAGGTAAGGAGTGACAAGAGGCCCAGGTACTGTTTCAACTTCCTAGGTATATGCAGTTCACAACTATGAAAAATGAGTGCTACGTACACCAGCTGAAACTCAGTGGCACTGCTCTATAAAGCAGGGGTCACACTGCCTACAGAGGTTGGGCTACAAATATGAAAATGGTACTACGGCTAAAAGCATGAATTTCTGCTGGGAGGGCTTTGAAACCACGTCACTTTTTCAGTGTAAAGTCTCAAATGTTGGCAAATCATGTTTTTAGGTCACTAAGTATGTGAAGCACATTACATTATAACGTGGCATTATTTTTCTGGGGTGAAAAAGAGGTATCGTAGGTATCACATTGTAATAAAGAAACAGACACACTCCCAACAGATAAAAGCTCCAGCTGTAAATTAGGCCTGAGCAATAAGGTCAGTAGTGACTAAAATGAACAAAAGAAATCCAAGGACCCAATATGCAGCCTCTAAACTCCAAATCACTCACAGGAACTCATGCATCAACTCCAGAAAAGTCCTCACATATTGGAGGGAAACCAGCAGGAAAAAAAGCTCCCAAATCAAAGTAGGGATGAAAAGGCGAGGGAGAGCAAGCAATGAGTAGCTGCTTCGTGGGAAAGGACTGAGCACAAGGTCCCATAATCACCTGGCAGCAGACTGACCTGTTTCAACAACTGTTCTAACAACCTGGGTACTGACAAGAGCTTCCAGCCTAGGGAGGAGAAGCCGTATGCTAAGGAAGGGCAGTGAGTTCAGAGGACTTGAGGGGAGGGGACCAGCTCTAGGCAGGGCCTCTCAGCTCCCAGGGGCACACAGTAGATGATCACTACAGTTAAGAGCCAGAAGATTCAGGTACTGGTCCTCACTGGCTTCCTCTGTGACCCTGAACTGCTCATATAAACCCAGAGCTCTTACCTAAAATGACAGTTAGATCACCTGCTCCCATCTGTACTCACCATAATAGGACAGTGAGATACTGGCTTTGATTACCACGAGGAAGACAGAATTTACTCCAAAGTTGACAAAAAAAGGAGCTCTCTATCTCCCCCTACTGCCTGGCCAATTATTGAAACAAAAGCTTCTAACCATCTGCACCCTGCAGGGAGGAGCTGCCAAAAACAACAATCTGCCATCATTTTGGTTTAGCACCCCCTCAGCTGCAGCCAAAGAATTTCTCAGGTTGTTAGAAGCACAATACAAACATAAATTTGAAGAGTCATAAGGCAATGTTGAATTCTGAACCATTTCCCCCTTCCCAGCTGTGTTGTCTGAAGTCAGAGGCTCTCCTGAGTAGTCACTACAGCCAAGGGGGAGGTGCCGAGCTCAGGAGAAACAGCAGTAGCTTTAAGTTCATGAGCCAATTTCTCCCCTCCTATCAGACCAAGAGCAGGAGAATGGGTACAGCGAGGAGGGGACTGAGAACCTCGATGGCAGAGTAGGTTTTCACACTTAGAATGCTTTCATGCAACCATTTGATGACCCTACATAAAACGTCATTTCTCTACAACAAGATTCTTGGGAATTGTTTAAATGATTAAACTTTGGCTACTATTCTGTGTAAGATGTCTTCCTGCTGTTGATGTCGCAGAATCCAAATTCTGAAACCAAAACAAAAGTACAAATCTGATGAAGTTACCAGATGTCTGCCTTGGACTCTATCCTGGTCTGCAGCTAACTCTCCCTCTGAGTGTCTTCATCAATTCAGAAGTCTGATTATATGATCGCTAAGGTTCTGTCCGGTCAATAATCCTGCTAATCACTTTACCTAGATATCGAGGCCTCCATGTGTCACTTTACTTTGTAAAGCTGCTGTTGTGACTGTGCCCTGGTAACTTTACTGAGAACAGAAATACTTGAATTTTCTAAAGGTAGGTATCAACACTGACAATTGAAAGGTGATACCACTGCCCTTCATCTGTGGTCCTGATAACCTAGACGGGGCCTTTATAACGTCAAACGGATCAGTAAACGACACTCTAGGATGCTTTTTCAAATTCTGCAGCAGAAATTAAAGACTTAAATAACTGGGAAGGCATCCCCTGTTCATGAGTTGAAACACTTAGGATTGTTATTGGCAATACTCCCCAAAGTGACCTATAGACTCAATGCATTCCCTAATAAAATTTCAATGACCTTTTTTGCAGAAATGGAAAAGGCAATTGTTAAATTCATAGGGAATTGCAAGTGGTCCTAATAGCCAAAACAATACTGAAAAACAAGAACTCTGAGGACTCATACTTCCTGATTTTAAAACTTACCACAGAACTAGTGATGGAGACACTGTGGTATCAGCATAGAATAGACATATAGATCAATGGAATAGAATTGAGAATCCAGAAATAAACCCATGTATCTATGGCCAATTGATTTTTCACAAGGCTGCTGGGCATTCAGTTGGAGGAAAGAGTAGCCTCTTCAACAAATGGTGCTGGGACAAGTGGGTATCTACATGCAAAAGAACGAAGTTGGTCCCCCCCAGTATCACACCACATACAAAAATTAACTCAAGGCTGGGCGTGGTGGCTCTGCACTTTGGAAGGCCGAGGCAGGCGGATCACCTGAGGTCAGGCGATCGAGACTACAAGACTAGCTTGGCCAACATGATGAATAGTGAAACCCTGTCTCTACTAAAAATACAAAAATTAGCTAGCCATGGTAGCAGGTGCCTGTAATCCCAGCTACTCAGGAGGCTGAGATGGGAGAATTGCTTGAACCCAGGAGGTAGAGGTTGCAGTGAGCTGAGATCATGCCACTGTACTCCAGCCTGGGCAACAGAACAAGGGTCTGTCTCAAAAAGAAAAATAAATAATAATAACAGTTAAGAAGGTAAAACTACAGGTTCCTGACCTTTTTTCTTTCTTTAATACTTGTACAAATAGGTTTCTTTCTCACACACACAGACACTTTTCCACATGCACTGATTGTGCTAATGGAAAGTGCCCATACCATGCTTTATTCAAACTGACAAGACAGGAACTCTGTCCAACCCACTCAGACTGTCTTATGAGCTCTGAGTAGACACCTGGGAGTAATGTGTCACCTCTGTCAACCACAAACATACTTTCTCTTTGCTCTGGAAGTGAAGTTGGAAGGCTTTTCTGGCATTTTTGGCCTTTGCTTTTTCAAATGGGCTTTCTCCTATGCCCTCTACATTCCCGAATCTCCCCTTTGGGCTGCCATTTGTGCCTCCTTCCACATGCCTTCTTTTCCATTTCTAGGTTTTTTTCATGTTCATGACAAAAACATTACAGATTTTCAGCAGCGTTCCTTCCACCCTTGCCTGGTGTTTAAGAGCCAACATCATAGGTCAAAGTCAATCATGACACCCTGAAGCAAAAAGTCAGAAGCAAACAAAACAAAAAAACAATTCTCTCAAAACAAAGCATAATTCTACTTAAAGATAAAAAGAAAAGTAGCACAAAGGAGAAAACCTACAGAAATTTCTAAAAGTGGTTACCTTTCCGTACTAACGTATTCTTTTTTTTTTTTTTTTTGAGACGGAGTTTCGCTCGTTACCCAGGCTGGAGTGCAAAGGCGCGATCTTGGCTCACCGCAACCTCCTTCTCCTGGATTCAAGCAATTCTCCTGCCTCAGCCTCTTGAGTAGCTGGAACTACAGGCATGCGCCACCATGTCCAGCTCATTTTTTGATAGTTTTTTAAGTAGAGACGGGGTTTCACCATGTTGACCAGGATGGTCTCGATCTCTTGACCTCGTGATCCACCCGCCTCGGCCTCCCAAAGTGCTGGGATTATAGGCATGAGCCACTGCACCCGGCCTAACATATTCTTTACAACAAATCATTAAATCAGATTTGTTAAGCCATTTTTAATGCAACCTAAAAAAACAAAATCTTTTCTCTATAGAAAAAGGTTACATCAAGTGATGGACTTCAGTCATAGAACATTTATTGAGGAACAAATACGTTCCACTCTGAGAGCACTCAAAGAGCCTACACTCTAGCACTCTGGGAGACCTGCTGAAGACATTATGGTTTCAGAAACTGCCGATGATTTGATAATTCTCACATTTTTAATAAGCATCTGATCAAATTATTACTAGCATCTTCATTTTTTTCTTGGTCATTTCAATGGAGACACAGGTGAGAATATTTTCCTTACTGACAACCTTTCTTGAATTCTCTATTAACCCCTTGCTTGCTGCTGTTTTCCCCGACTCAAGTGTAAGCCCTTTGAGGGAGAAGAGCATCTTGTTCATCTTTGTACATCTGGTTGGCACAGGCTTTGCTGACTCCCTGAATGAATAGGTAGCTTCTTAAACAGCACAGACCTTAATCCCCCACTGGCAGTCTCCAGCACTTCCTTCCCACATCTGCGTTGTCGTTTTTCAGATACCTGCTTGCCCTAGTCTAACTGTTCCCCATTTATAAACACGCTTCTGTTCTTCAACTGCTGGTTCCTTTTACAAAAAGGTTTTATTGCCTGAGAGGAACTTTGGACTACCTTGTACCACAATCAGAACTGCCAAATGCCTCCTTAATCTACATTACGTACAGTCAGTTGGTTTGGCTTTATGTTCACCTGTGCTGTTTATGCCAGAATGTGATTTCCTTGAGGGAAGAAACACAGTCTCCTCCTTTGAGTCGTAACTCGCTCTCCCACAACCTCGGCTCTGAATCATCATATGCCCTATCCTGACATAAGATTCCTTCCATAAAATCCACTGACATAAAATTCCCAAGTGAAAGAGAAAAAGATACCTATCACATAAAGCAAGATATCAAGTTAAGAAGGAAAGGACAAAGAAGCCTAAGTATGTTAGAGCTTTGGGAAGAAAATGGACTCCCAAGCAAATAACTACATCTCCAAAGAGTTCTGAGAATTCCATGTATGTATACACTGAAGGCAACGAAAGGCTAAAAAAAAAAAAGATTTCATTACCATTCTGATTTGGCAGTTTTAAAATGGACTGGCTGTGTTACAAAAAATGAATGTTAAAAAAGTAGGTATACTTTATATACTGCCCCATCATGCAGAGACTTTTGTACAATTTGAAGGAATTCATAGTATTCATGCATCTTTCAAGTGGCACATATTTATCAATTTGTCCCACCACCATAGGGATGTGATGGAACAGGACCAGTCTATTACAGAATGTGAGAGAAAAATCTTAGGTTCATGAGAGCAGACTGCCTATATTTTTAGCAAGCATGGATAAAGAAAAGAACTAAAACCATCTCTCAAATCTTATATTGCAAGGCAGGCAGATCACTTGAGGCCAGGAGTTCAAGACCAGCATGGCCAGTATGGTGAAATCCTGTCTCTACTAAAAATAAAAAAATTAGCTGGGCATGGTGGTACATGTGTGTAATCCCAGCTACTTGGGAGGCTGAGATAGGGGGATTGCTTTTGCCTGGAAGGTAGAGGTTACAGTGATCTGAGATCACACCACTGCACTCCAACAGAGCAAGACTCCATCTCAAAACAAAATACAACAAAATCTTATATTGTATCTAGTCATTTGCTTTCTTAAATGCAGCAAGTTTGGCTCTATTTTTATAATAAATGGTTCCGCTCACGTGCCTGGGAGGCTTGATTTGAGCTAAGAACCTTCAGTTCAGGCTCTGTACTCTGGTTCCAGTGGGGGAGGCCTTCTGTTCCACTTCTTCAGCAATGGAATGCCAACGCCATTCCACTGAATGAACTGGGCAGAGCAATGCAGACTGGAAAGTTACTGAATGGATCCGAATCTCTAATCTGTTTCTCCACCTTAATGCCCTCTTGTGGCGTCCAGGAAACCACTGGTTCTATAGAAACCAGAATGATTTCCCAACAATACACAGAGGAGAGTGCAACTGTGGGGAGGGAAAATAGAACAAAGAGTTAACCAGTTCTGCTAACCCAATCTCAAAGACGCCGTCCTCTATGGTTGCTTGCCACGTTCCACCCAACAACAGCTGCTCATGATAATCAATGTCTGACAGATCAGAGAAAGCCCTTAATGTGTCGCCAAGGGGCAGTTCAACAGATGGCATGGTGACTTACAACCAGAATCATTAATTACACTCTCTTATTAGTCCCAGGGCACAGTGCTGAAAATGCTTCCTCAATGAAAGATGAGCATTTCAGATAAATGACCGTCTGGTACTGCCGTGAAACTCCCTTTAGGATCTCTGGTCAGTGCCGATGTCTAAATCTAAGCCATAGTAGTTTTACAGCCTTTTCCCATCTTCCACATTCAAGCAGGCTACGAATATGAAGTTCCTGCTACCACTACCCATCACAGTTCCCACAATCACTGCAGGTAAGGCTATGGCAAAAAGTGCCTACTACTCATCTCCCCTCCCAAATCAGACGACTGTGTTGAAAAGCCAATATGATGACCTCAGCCTTGAAGCTAGCTCAAACTTACCTCCTTCTGTGCCAGAGCACATTTCCTGAGCATGGAGGCAACATGGCTCTGCCTCTTGTCTACTCTGAGTGGGATTTAAGAAGTATTTCTTGAAACATAACATGACTGGCTCTCTAACTCAGAAGTGTCCTCCTTCACAAAACCACTGGCTACAACTCTTTTCCATATCTCTTAAAAAAAGAAGAGCAGACCTTCCTGAAAAGGAAATGCAGCGGTCTGGGGCAGCAGACGTTCCCAGACATCCACATTGCTGGCTCTGTTATCCCCACAGGACCAAGCACAAGGGTGAGCCACCATGTACTTAATTATAAAGCCAAACATGGTGAGGAAATGTTTCTGAACTCCCTCCACAAGTCACTCAGACTGTCCTCAACCCAGGGTAGAAATGATGAGTTCATTCTCAACGGTTTGAGAACTGGGGGCTACATAAATACTACTGTGAAATTTAAGAACTGACCACAGATAGATCTTGGAGGCAGACAATTTCTTGGCCTCAGCATGGATACAAGTCAGAAATAAACCTCCAAATGACATAGAAGAAAAGTTTTTTAGCACTTCCAAAATACTACCAAATATATTCTTTGGTTTTCACTGATCCGCTATTCTTTTTGTACCTCAATTTATAATTTTTTAAACATTAGTTCAAACTAAAGCGATTTTTTTTTTTTTTTTTTTTTTTTTTTGGAGATGGAGTCTTGCTCTGACACCAGGCTAGAGCGCAGTGGTGCAATCTCGGCTCACTGCAACCTTTACCTCCCGGTTCAAGTGATTCTTCCACCTCAGTCTCCCGAGTAGCTGGGACTGCAAGTGTGTACCATCACGCCCGGCTAGTTTTTGTATTTTTAGTAGAGATGGGGTTTCACCATGTTGGTCAGGATGGCCTCGATCTCTTGACCTCGTGATCCGCCTACCTCGACCTCTCAAAGTGCTGGGATTATAGGTGTGAGCCATTGAGCCTGGCAACCAAAGCAGTATTATGCTCCTAAGGCTATGATTAAGAATTCACTGTTTGTTTCCTAGAGTCTAATTTGTTCTGTCCTGGACATATAAAAACGACTTCAATTTTTAACTGGGTTCAAGTAATTATGGTATCTGATGGATATTCAGAATTCATATCATGAATTTTTCAATGATAAAAATGTAGTTAATTAAAGCATAATAAAAACCTCCTATTGTGGGCCACAGGAAGGGAAACTTGGGCAGTCTGGGTCTGCCTTTCAATGCACTCACCTCTAGCTTTTTCTCCTTCTCTGACAAAACATCTTTCTGATTCTGGGTATACTCCACCAACATCCGAGCCAGCTGGCGACGGTCCTCCAGTTCTGCCGCCAGGCGCCCGTTATATTCTGCTAGTAACAGACATGCTTCATCTACTGTTTTTGAAAGACGTTCAGCTGCCTCTTTGTCTAAGTACAAATGAGACCAAAAAAATAAGAAAAGATATACAAATCACATAGGTACAATTACAAACAATTCTGGGGGATGTTAATGGTTTCTCTCCTAATATAGAGTCTGAGAATAAACCAGAACCTGTGGACAAACAATGGGTTGACTGATCAAGAAATCCAAAGGCATTCACTCTGTCAACATGATAGGACACTCCTCAATTACCTGAAACGAAGAAACGAGTAAGTTTAAGGCAGGGGGTGGGGGTGGGGGCGGAATCTGGCAAAGGCTTTATAAATGCCTGTTCCTGCAAAAGCTCTCCAGATAAAACAAGCAGAAAGAGATACTGAAGGTCATCCAGGAAAAGAACTGTTCCTTGCCTCTGAGAATTTCAAGTGCTTTCATTTATATTACAGTTGGCCCCCTGTATCCACGGGTTCTACATCTGTGGATTCAACCAACCATGAATGGGAAATAGACCAAACAACCCCACAAACAAATAACATTAAAAAAAAAAACCCCAATTTAAAAAATACAGAATAACAACTATTTACATAGCATTTACACTGCATTAGCTGTAAGTGATCTAGAGATTCTTTAAGTGTAAGGGAAGACATTCACAGGTTATAGACCAGGCGTCCTCAAACTTTTTACACAGGGGACCAGTTCACTGTCCCTCAGACCGTTGGAGGGCTGCCACATACTGTGCTCCTCTCACTGACCACCAATGAAAGAGGTGCCCCTTCCTGAAGTACAGTGGGGGGCCAGATAAATGGCCTCAGGGGGCCACATGCAGCCGTAGTTTGGGGCCGCCTGTTATAGACAAATCCCATGCCATTTCATTTAGGGGCCTTGAGCAACCTTGGATTTTGGTATCCTCAGAAGGTCTTGGAACCAATCTCCCATGGACATGGAGAGACGACTGTATTTCATTAAGCAGTCTTTTTACATCCCACTGGAATGAAAAATACCATGCACTACTCCTTGGATGTGGGAACTAAGATCCAAAAAAATAAAATAAAATACATGACAGGTTTTGATATGCAGTGAGCTGAGACATTGGGACTCAAAGCCAGATCTCTAAAATGATCTATAGTACTCTATTTCTTCAACTACGTAAGCCTTGGACCTGGGGATGAACAGGGATGAACTTCTTCCTGCATTCAACAAAATGTAAAGTCTGGTAAGAAAGAGATTTTCAAATGTTTCTGAACATGACCCATAGCAGAAATACACTTACGTAAACACAGAGAAAAATAAAAGAAACAAGCTTCATAAAACAATACCCATTCTTACTATGTGTGCTCTATCCTCTGTTCAATTTTTTAAAAACTGTTGGTCATTACCTACTAGACTAATTTCATATCCAATTACTGGGTTGGAACTCATCCTTTGAGGGTGGGAGAAACTGAGAAGTATAAGAAAGGGTATTTTGGGAAGAAGTGATAAACAGAGAACTGATGTAATTAATTACATGTGAGTGGTGATGAGATTAGAATTTTAAATATGTATACCTGTTTTAGAAGTCCTGAATGGATCAAAAGAGCAGGTTGGTGCTTTGAAACAAAGAGCACCAGAGAGTGCAGCAGTTACAGGGGACCGTTCATGACACTCCCTATGGAAACAGGATGTCAGAGGTGAGAGCTCACATCCTCCTGAGGAACTAGGATTTGAGAATCTCCAACACAGTATCTCTGGCAAACAACCGTCTGGCTTTTAGATGCCTGCTTACTGTGAACATCGGGAGAGGAACTGCTGAAGGATTCCAGGTTGGGTGTGATGCCAAAGATTGGAAAACACAAAGTCCCTGGTGAAAGGGACGAAGTGAAGCAGAATGAAGCACAAAAGAAAGGGACAATCTCCGTCACAGAGGATAAAGGACAGTCAAACTTCTCCTAGCTCAGTGGCTCCGTCCTTGAGCAAGCTCCTGGGGTAGTGAGGTTGTTTTAGTTTTGTCATTGCTTGATCGATCATTTTTTTAAAATGGTTAATTCACTAACATGTCTAGGTACCTAGAGCAAAAAATGGCAAAGAAAATACAAATTTTTAAGATTAAAAAAATCAATTCGCAGCCTTAAGAACTTATACAAAGGAAATAATTCATTTACACAAATAATTACAAGCCACAAAAGTAACTTCTAATAGTGTACTGAGTCACACAAAATATGCAGTCAAAACACAGAAGCCAGATGCTCGCTCCAGGGGACCTACCCACGGCTGTCCTCACACTCTCCTTCACCCATCAGCGAGTGGCCGTGCGCCTCTTTGGGCCAGCCCTCCATGCGGGCACGGGCATCCCATGCCCTCTCGTTTCCTCGAAGACTCGACTTCTGCCCTGTCCCATGTCTTCCCTACCTCAGCAAATTCTCTCTCCCCCTCCTCAAGAACGCTACTAGCACACAAAGCTGCTGCTATGTATTCCAACCACAGATTGCTCTCCCACTACGGACCCATTTCCCTGCTCCCCCTTGTAGCTCTTTCGAGAGAAGTGTAACCACCTGTTCTCCTCCTAAGCCCACCCCAAACAGGTTTTATGCCCACCAATCCTCTGCTCGAAACCTTCCAGTTAGCTTAACAAATCTGAGTCCTTTTACCTAGCCTCTCAGAAACAGCAGAGAACAAAAAGGACAAAAATTCTCTGCCCTCAAGTTTCTATTGCCAGGTAGGAAGAGAATCAATAAACAATATTATGCTTATTTATCAGCTGAAGATAAGAACTACAGAGAAAAACAAGGCAGAGGAGAAAGAGTGGGGCATTAGAAGGGGAGGGCGATCCACATTTTGAAAAAGATTGTCAGGGTAAGCTTTGCTGAGGTGATACTTAAATGACTAAGAAAATGAGAACAAGCCATGTAACTATCTGGGAAGAAACATTTCAGGCAGAGGGACAGCAAGTACAAAGGCCCTAAAAGGAAAGAGCCCATATGACTTGAGCAGTGAGTGAGGGGAAAATGCTAAAAGTGTATGAGGTAACAGAGGCCAGCGAAAGACTCTGGCTTTAAGGCCAGGCAGGGAGCTCACACCTGCAATCCTAGTGTTTTGGGAGGCCGGGATGGGAGGACTGCTTGGGCCTAGGAGTTTGAGGTTACAATGGGCTATGATCATGCCACTGCACTCCAGCTTGGGTGACAGAATGAGATCCTATCTCTAAAAAAAAAAAAAAAAAAAAAAAAAAGACTGGCTTTACTGTTGGTGATGGGGGGAGCCACGGGGGTGGACACTCTGGTTACTATGTTGAGAACAGAATGACGGCTGAGCAACGAGGGACAACGAAGCAGCAAAGCCCAGCTGGGAGGCGACAGCAATAAATCAAGTGAAGACGGTAGAGACCTGTACCAGGTGGTAGCGGCAGAGGCAGTGACCAGATTATCAGATACTGGTGTTGGTCCCAATCAACAGGAATGATGAGGGCCATTTACTGAGACACGGAAGACCATGAATGTTTGGAGGAAAGGTCAGAAGTTCAGTTTGGGCAGAATAAGCTTGAAATGCCTATCAAGATACCCAGCTAATAATACTGAGTAGGAGGCTGGATGTATGGGTCTCAAGTTCAAGATAGAAAGGTCAATACTACAGATGTAAATTAGGAAATCACCAGCAGAAAAACTGTTGTTTATAGTCACGAAGTAAGAATGGCTGCCAGTGAAACCTGCTAAAGAAGGAGGCTAATACGAAGAGGTCAAGGAGAAGGGAAGAAACCAGCAAGGAGGCTGAAAAGACACAGACAGAGAGGAGGAAAGCTAGAACAACGTGGGCTCCTAGTTCCCACTGCTACTGTGGCAAATGACCACACATGTAGGGGCTCAGCATATCACCAGTTAATTACCTTATGCCTTATCAGGGCTGCTTCCTCCACCTTCAAAGCACATCGCTCCAACCTCTGCTTCCACGGTAACATCTCCTCACTCCTGCTCTCTCATCTCCCTCTCACAAGGACCCTGTGATGACACTGGGCCTTCTTAAATCATCCAGGATAATCTCCCCATCTCAAGATATTTAATCACATCTGCAAAGTCCCTTTGCCATATGATTATATTTACACAGGTTCTGTGGATTAAAACATGGGCATTTGGGGGGCGGGGAGGGCATTATTCCAACGACCACATCAACTGAAGGAAGTACTTTCAGGAAGAAGAAATAATCTACTAAGGCCAAATACTACTGGGGTGAAGTTAAAATGAGGGCAGAGAATCCACCACTGAGTTTAGCAGCAAGGAAGTCATAAGTAACTTTCAGTGAAGGGGTATCAAGAGTGGCTGGGAGGACGGGAAGTGGAGACAGCACAGGCAATCCCTTCAGGCGGTCTGGCTAAAAAGAATGATAGAGAAATGAGGCAGTAGCTAGAGGAAGACACGCGGTCAAGAGAAAAATGATCCCACGTGGGGAAAAAAATTCATGTTTTTATGCTATTGAGAATAATCCAGCAGAGAATAAAAAATGGAAAATGCAGGAGAAAAGGGGAGCATTGCTGGAGCCATGGCCTTGGCCAGAGGAGAAGCAGCAGACCTAATACACAGAGAGGCGGGTTTCGAAAACAGCATGTCGACGCGGAGAAACAGGAGGGAACGTCAACCAACACCTGAGTTTTTCCAGCCACATTCCACTGCACAGGTACGGGAAAGGAAGACAAAAAGCTAAATGTAAAAATGGTGGTTGCCAGGTGATACGGGAAGCGAAAAATGCTGAGTTATTGTTTAATGGGTACCGGGTTTCAGTTTGGCAAGACAAAAAGAATTCCAGAAACTGGCCGTGTAACAATGTGAAAATACTTAGCAGTAACTGCACACTTTTATGCTATGTGTGGTTTACCATTTTATATGTATTTTACCACAATTAAAAATCAAAATAAAACAAGTATTTTGAAAAGAAGCTGAATGAGACCTTTCGGTCAGTGAAACAGAGAAATGAAATTGCATACGTGGCTAGCTTTACATTAATTTGCTTCCAATTTTTGTAGATGGTAAGTTTGATAAGAATAAATGAAGTGGTCCTTTTAATAATACATATTTTTAAAATGTGATTTAACCTGTTCAGGGATTTTGCCAGGAGACTACACTGAGGGGAGAAAGAGAAGAAAACGGGTTGAAAGTGTGTGTGAGTAAAGTGAAAACAGACTCCAATCTGAGTAAAGAAGAAATGAGGACTTGAGGGCTAGGAAGAGGTGAGGAGGGTCCAGGACTGCAGGTCCCAGTGGGGTGAACTGCTGGGGCTGCAGAGGCAGAGCGAGGGGCTGAGTTGCTTCCTGTGTGACTGAGAAGGCCTCCAAGCCATGTTATCCAACCCAGTACACCCACTGCCTGAAGGTCTGTCCAGGTTCGTGGACTGCTTCCTTTGCCTGGTGGCACTTCCTTCCCTTGGATATCCTCATGGCTGGCTTCCTAACTTTTCGGGTCTTTGCTCAAAGGTCATCTCATCAGGAGGGCTTTCCCCAAGCACTTTTAAGATACTACTACTATCTCCTGCAATCATTCTCTGCTCCCACTTTACTTTTCTTCTTGACACTTCCTGCTTTATTTTACTTCTTGACACTTCACCTGAGGGGATACAGGTGGGCTTCAAATATTCGTTGAGAGAATAATTTTATGAGTGATCTTGAAGTCCGTTAGATAGGTATGGAAGTAGTAGTTACAGAAGCAGCCAAGTCAAGGGACTGGAGTGGGAAAATAGTGGCCTCTGGAAGACAGCATAATGAAAGCTCTAAGCTTTTATAAGTGGAGGAACACAGGCTTTGCAGCCTAGGTTAGAATCCCAAGATCCACTACTTGTGCGACCTTGGGCAAGACACTTATCTTTTGCAAGGCCTCAATGTCCTCTTCTGCAATATGGAGACACAAATCAGGCATCTCCAAAGATTATCACAAAGAACGGAAGCATACTGTCAAGATTAGTCATGCTTCATTCCTTCCTTTCAACTTCCCAAGCAGAAAGCAGGAATAATGTCGACAGCCCCTCCCTGTTTAACCAGGGAGGCCATGGTTAGGGCAAAACGACATGACTAACAACACACACCTGAAATTCCTGGCATTGAAGGCACTATCATCTACAGCAGGTGTCCCCAAACTTTTTACACAGGGGGCCAGTTCACTGTCCCTCAGACCGTTGGAGGGCCGCCACATACTGTGCTCTTCTCACTGACCACCAATGAAAGAGGTGCCCCTTCCTGAAGTGCGGCGGGGGGCCGGATAAATGGCGGGCCGTAGTTTGGGGGCGCCTGATCTACAGGGTTTGCCAGAGAGCAGGGGACAAATCACACAGCCCTGAATCATCATTTTTTCCCTTTTAGTAAGAGCGTTATGAGTGTAAGAGACACAATAATACCTAATTTCCCCACCACCTAGCCAGCACACACACAATTTGTACTGTTTTTAACAGACCTTATTTAGAGAGCCACTGGCTACGGCACAGCAGCATTTCTGCAATAATTCCTAGAATCACTATTCAAGCTTCGACTATTTCAAAAGTTTCTTTGTTCAGCATGCGAGTTATGTTTGCAAATCCCAAGATAATAGGGCATCTGATACAACATGGCAAGTAGTCTATACCCGCAGACCTAAGTATGGCCTCAGGCTAGCTGCATTACACTTACGTCTCTCTTTCCTCACCTTTCACCCAAACGCTACCTTCTCACCTGTTATTTTTTCCAACAGAGAAACATCCTGCACTTCCTGGGGCAGAGAAGCAATTTTCTGTCGGACAGTGGCATCCCCTGATGCGGCATTTTCCAGATCCTGCAAAGCTTTGATTAGTTCCTCAGTCTGTAAAATGAAAACACAAACAACACTATCCATTAAAACATGGAGTTGAAAGAAAATTAATTAGAGTTAAATGAGGTGGAGGCAAATCCTAAAAACAGTCTTTCCTGCCATTTCTTAAAAACATTGTTCTTGGCCGGGCACAGTAGCTCATGCCTGTAATCCCAGCACTTTGGAAGGCCAAGGCAGGCAGATCACAAGGTCAAGAGATTGAGACCATACTGGCCACAAGGTGAAACCCTGCCTCTACCAAAAATACAAAAACTAGCTCGGCATGGTGGTGCATGCCTGGAGTCCCAGCTACTTGGGACAGAGTCCCAGCTGAGGCAGGAGAATCTTCTGAACCCAGAAGGCGGACGTTGCAGTGAGCCAAGATCATGCCACTGCACTCCAGCCACTGCAGCCTGGCGACAGTGAGACTCTGTCTCAAAAAAAAAAAAAAAAAAAAAAAAAAAAAAAAAATTGTTCTTAGCTCCAGAGCTTACGTGCAATTACGGATTCTAAGAAAATCTACAAAATTAGTTTATCTAAGTCCATCCACGGCAGGACATGAATGAAATTCTGAATAATTCTTTTTTTAAAAATTCTAAAAGAACATGTTTTTGGCAATTCAAAAAAAATGAAGTCTGGTTCATATTGCTTAATTTCAAATGATATATCATTTTTTCCAGTATAGAATAAAGGTATAAAGATCAGATGTTAACAACTGTGTGTTGTGGCCTGGCGTGGTGGCTTGCACCTGTAATCCTAGCACTTTGGGAAGCCAAGGCAGGAGGATCACTTGAGCCCAGAGTTCGAGACCGGCCTGAACAATATAGCAAGACCCTGTCTCTACAAAAAATATAAAATACTTAGCCAGGCACAGTGGCATATGTCTATCCCAGCTACCTGGGAGGCTGAGGGAGGAGGATGACTTGAGCCTGGGAGATTGAGTGTGCAGTGAACAGTGATCATGTTACCACAAGCCAGCCTGGGTAACAGAGCAAGATCCTGTCTCAGGAAGAAGTAAAAATAGTTTATATGTTGACTGATCAACTACTTCAATTCTTTCTTGGGTTTGTTTTACAGAATGAGTGTCACTCCCAAAATTAAATGTATCCAACTTACTATAAACAAAAGGGGAAAAACCAGGAGAAGTAAACCAAGGATGCATTTTCTGTATATACCAAAAAGGAGTTTTTTCAATTGTCAGAAAACAAACAAATGCTAACAGGCCACTCCATAATGAACAAGGAGTAGCTAGCTCTGTAGCTGGTAGATTACTCTGAAAGGTAATAATCTTAGCTGTTGTCCTTAAAGTGTTTCAGTGCAAAGATATATGACCTAACACTGCTGTCATTTAATCCCTAGTCTAATTCAGCATCGTAACATAATGCAAACCAGACATGCTTCCTATTTACATAGGCTTTAAGCATGACCATGTGTAATAAAGCTGTTTCAGGCAAAATAAGATGAAGCCCACCTTGAAAAGAGCATGGGCTCTGAAGTCAAGACAGACCTGGATTTAAATTAAGACACTGGCCAAGTCACTTAAACTGTCACCTGGGGCCTAAATTCTTTGACTGCAAATGGACAAAATGAACCAAGACAGATTTCATAAGCTAACTTGTATAGCCAAACAGCATGAACACATGGTTAAAGACTAACTCCCTGTTTTAATAATCAATAGGCTACAGTGCATCAAATTTCCTATGGACGCACAGATTGTCTTTAGATATTAATGAGTTATTTACTTTATAAAACAACCATGCTACTGGAGACAGGCCATGGTAGTAGACTTTTGAATGTCTTTGTAACATTATCCCTTTCTCCAAAATCTATTTTTAAAGAATATTCTTAATTTCTAAGATTGAAAAAACCAAGTCCAAATACTTTATAAAACATTAGGCCATCCCAGAGTCATGGCACACAAAGAAATAAATAATGATGTCTGCTATCTGGCAAGCTCCTCTGGGCAGGGTGATGCACAGGGTCCCGAGAGCTGCCCTCTGATGATGCCATACGAATGGTCACTGGCGCCACCTTGTGGCCATAGTCTTCAACCAGCGGTCACTTTAAGCCACTCTACCCTACTCTCTGGGGGTCAAGACCTACCAAGAGGGGTCCTGCAGAAGGATCCTGAGGCGAGTAGCTTCCAGGATAGTCGTCATCCTCCTCTTCTTGAATTTGCTGAAAAGTTCGTTTCAGAGATTTCTTCTCTTCTGTTGCTACAGGAGAGAGAAAAAGTGATAAATTTGAGTCGCATATCCTGTACGGATAAGAGTCACATGCTATGCACAACGGGCCACACGTAAAAACAGGGCAGAAGGCGTGCACATTTTCAGAACAGCTTAATAGTAACCTTTATGCTAGTTATTTTACATTGGCTGTAGTTCCCTACGCTACTGAAAAGAGTCAAACAGGTCTTTGTCATCTCTGTTGATTCTCTGGTAAAATACTACAGAAAACAAGCATCTAAAGTGACACTTACCCAACTATCACACTTGAGTAAGAAACTCATGGGACAATATAATGAAGCCAGCCAACATGCTAGGGTTTACAGAGAACATAATGCACATAAAACGAAATACGTGATGTTTTCCAGTGATCATTTCAGAAAATAGGAGAAAATTTTATCAATAAAATTGTGTCAAAAATTCCAAACACAAATATTCTTTACACTATTCCTCTAAAAACAAAACAAATCTAGTTTTACCTTAAAACTAAAATAACCATTACTGAAACATGATTGATACTACTGAGAAAAATTACTTAAGTTACCATTTTTAATTTAACCACTTTTGAGGCTGACGGGTTACATTATTTATTATCTGCACTGTATGTTTTTACATTGTTATGATAGATGTGTTAATTCCAAAATTATTCTTTTGGAATCAAATTAGACAATACAAAATAAACGCCAAACTGTGAGAAATAAATCTAAATGATAAATTCTAGTTTAGAAAGTAAAGAAGCATTGGACACGACCTGTGCCTGGCATTGCAATAGTTTCCTTTCAATCTTTCCAACAATTCTAAGGTATAGCATCTCCATCTGACAGGTGAAAAACAAAGGCCAGAGAGGTTAAATGACACACCTACGGTATGACTCCAAAACCTGTCCTCTTTCCACTGCACTCAAATTACTTAGCACCACACAAGTACCCTCTCATTTAACAAAAAAGGGGGACATCAGGCACCCGCTTCGGATATATCCACATTTTTTTCTAAAAACATTTTCTTCTGGAACCAAGCCATATTATATCCACTATATACTATATTATATTCATTATATACTAACCGACCAAACCTCTGTTTGAAGTGAAAGCCAGGCCAATATCCTAAGTTTTATTTTTATTTATTTTTTTAAGATGGAGTTTTTGCTCTGTAGCCCAGGCTGGAGTACAGTAGCATGTTCTCAGCTCATTGCAGCCTCCGCCTCCTGGGTTCCAGTGATTCTCCCACCTCAGCCTCCCAAGTAACTGGGATTACAGGCACTTGCCACCACGCCTGACTAATTTTTGTATTTTTAGTAGAAACAGGGTTTCACCATGTTGGCCAGCCTGGTCTTGAACTTCTGGCCTCAAGTGATCCACCCACCTCTGCCTCCCAAAGTCCTGGGATTACAGGCATGATCCACTGTGCCTGGCAGAGTTTTACTTTTTCTTAAAGTTTTTGTCTACTCAAAAAAAAAGGAGACAGCAACATCTGCAATATGGGTTGTCCTCACTTTGTGCATTCTATTGTACACAGATTTGTTATCGCAGATTAAATGATACCAGTCCCCCAATAAAGTTCAAATTTCAGTTATCACGGCATATTAACTCTAAGTAACTGTATAAAGTACAAATTTTGCTACTGACTTCAGGCCCCAAATTGTATCAGTGGCCAATCGCATCATTCTTCAAGTCCTTCAGTGACTGGTCACTGTACACCTGTTATGCAGGTCACACAAAGACAGCAAAGTGTCTCACTGTGCTGTCTCCTTGTCTCCCAGTGATAACATCCACAACATTTTATAAAAATGAATGATCAAAAGAGGGTATTGATCATAACGATGAATGTGGAACAAAGAAACTGAAACAAAAGCTAATGCTGGAACTGAAATCCCAATGGCACATCAGTGGAGTTACAGAAGAAAGAGCAGGCTGCAGGATGCTGCCACTGCCAGCATCAGAGGGAGCCTAGATCCACAGCCAGAGGAACTTGTAGAGGCCAACTTAGCAATGAAGAAAGTGGTCGTGATTAAAAGAATGACACCATCCTAGAGGAAGAGATGCTAACAGAAAAAGTGCATGCTAAAGGAACTGAGAGGCGTTTCACAACACCGAAAGCACAAAAGATAAAATGTTGGAAGCTGATCCAAACAAAAATAGGTACAGTATGACAATTTGCTAAGGCACTGAAAAGCTGTTTGCTCTGTTAGTGTATATAAATTATACCAGAAGGCAACCCTTGCTCAAACTACTCTTTAAGTTTGTTACAAAGAAAACACACTGAAATTCTCAATGTTTTTAATTTGTTAAGTCATAGCACACTAAATAACTATTAGTTTACAATCTCTTATGTTTCCCTACACATTTGGAATCAGCAGTGAGTTTTTAATTCTTTAACCAAAAAAAATTTAAAAGCCACAGTCATTAAGTTTCCCCACTGATTATTCAGATTGCTTTGCATGGGTTCAGTTTACGTGGTCATGATTACAATCCTGCACTACTATGCAAAGCAAAGACTGCTATATTTTTAATATTAAAAAAATCTATTAGGATCTACTTTACACACGAAACACCTAACAGTACTTTGTACGCAGTAGCTGCCTAATTAATGTGTGGTGTGACCCATATAGACATTTAGCCACCATAGCATCAAAGCGGTCACTGTGGAAGGAGTGGCCATTAGAAGGTAAGTACAAACTTCAACTTTTTTGTTTTTTTATCTGTGGTTTTCTTTTTAATTATCTTAAGTCTTATGATCACACATCATTTTTAAATTTCTGTATATCTCCTCTGCTTTAATCCTTTTAAGTTGGCAAAAGCACCATTCCCAATCACAAATACACAGCAGTTGTACAGTTTTTTTTCTGAATGGCTGTTTAAAGACAATCCTAAATTATAACTTAGTTTGACTTAGATAGTAAAGAATCCGAGAGGGAAGTTTAAGTGGCAACTATTTTAAAAGCATGTGACCTTATAGATCATCTATAAAATGTGTGACGTGTTAAATAATTTTTGATATTACACATAAACCACACAAAATGCCTTTCAATGAGTAAAAGGAACCATTTTAAATAAGGGAATTCTAATTAGATTGGCAAAGTTAAGGCCAAAAATATAAACTAGCTATTGCTACCCATTTATCTTCAACCCTTGCCTTTAAGAGGCAAATGAACACAAAACACAGGTGAATCTTGCTTGGTTCTGAGACAGTAAAGGAATTCCCCCCATATTTAAATATATTCACATAACCAGTTATATAAATCTAAATATAAAACCAATCTCCAGTAAGTTTTAAGATGGCACTCACCATCTTTGCGAAAAATTTAGCATTACTAAGGAAGTCTAATCATATCTTTAGAAGGGGTAAACAGTGATAGAATTTACTAAATTGGAATTACTATTAATATCCAAAAACTGAACATACTCATTTAACCACAAGCCAGTCTTAGTTTTAAATCAGGACTGCCCAACAAAATATTCTGTCAGTCATTCATGATGTAAATTCTCGTGTATGAGATCTATTAAAGTATGGTACACATAAAAAAGTCATGAGACATTTGTTTTGTAATAAATAAGGCAGTGGCCAATTATTACTCATTAGTAGCTTTTTTGAGATAAGCTATTAAGTCTTCCCTTTCTCCCGTCTTCTTAATGCCGACAAAGATCATTTTTGTTCCAGGGATATACTTCTTGGAATTCTCCAAATATTCCATCAGTGTATCCTCTCCCCAGATGATGCCTTTGTTCTTATTGGCTTCAGTGTAAGTGAATCCAGCAGCCTGACCTGTCTTCCGCCCAAAGAGACCATGGAGATTAGGTCCAGTCTTGTGCTTGCCTCCCTTTTCCACGGTGTGACATTGGGAACACTTCTGAATAAAAATCCTCTTGCCTTTCTCAACATCACCCATATTTAATTCTTTTTCGTCGTTAGCGCAACAAGGGTTACCTCTCAGAAGTCGGACGTCCCGCTCTCTCAAACTTCAACATTTTTTTATACTGTTCTGTTTGCTTTCAAGCACCTAGAAGAATGCTCAGTAAGTAACTGTTAGATACACTAAAGGTGGTAGAAAAAAACTATAAAACCTGAAATCCTTCCGTTTTCAAACTCTCATACAGAAATTATTATATATAAAAACCAAACACTACTACCGCAAGACACTTAAGAGTTCCTGAATTCCGGCAAGGGGAGGCCTCAGACAGACTATACCTTTGTTTCTCCAATTCAAACTTTCATGGAAATGTCTAGGTTCACAGGCTGCAGTTTGCCCAAAGGCAGAGAACGTGTTAGTGTAAATCTGGGCGCTACAGACTGAAGCCTCCTTATCTGGAGCTCTCTTTCCCACGTCAACACTGCTGCTCACACACAGCATCACAAGACTCAAAAGGATTTTTAAAAATCCTTTTAGGACATGTCCTT